>NW_003852426.1:18479422-18548119 GCF_000181295.1 Otolemur garnettii
GTCATTGTTGTTTGGTGGGCCTGGGCTGGATTTGAACCCACCACCTTAGGTGTATGTGGCTGGCACCTTAGCCACTTGAGCCACAGGCGCCGAGCCAGGCCTCCTATTTTTATTCATTCACTCTAAGATATGAACCTTGACATCAATGTTTCATGTTGAGCAGGGTTCATGATAGCATGTTATCTATATAACTAACAATTACAGAAAAGACTTTCCTTTTCTTACTGCTCTGTAATGATACCTTATTAATAACTCAAGTGTATATTTGTGTTGATCTGTTTATATGTCTGTCATTTTGATGTAGCTATCTATCTGTCTATTATTTCTCTGTTATCACAATATATACCTTTATAAGTCTCAATATGTGGTTGTATTACTTCATCAATTTTGTTCTTATAGTTTGTCTTACCTAATTTGTTCATTTTCATTTTCAAATAAATGTTAAACTTACCTTAACATCCAGAATAAACTGCCAAGAATTTCACTGCGATTGCACTGAATTTATGTAAGTCAATTTAAAGATATTTAATTATACTAATGAGTCTAAAGTTCATGAATATGGTATATCTTTATATGTATCTGTTTGGTGTCTTTTAACTTTTCTCAAGGTTGTCATTATATTCTGTCTATCATTGTTACAGACATAAATTGAGTTTCATGGTTACTTTATATTTCTCTGGGGAAGATTTGCCTTAATATTTTGAATACTTAAAGTAGGGATAGGACATTTTAAAACCAATCATTAATTGAGTTAGTTTTATGCTAGCTTTGAGTGGTTATTCATTTATCCTTATTTTCAGTATATGTAAAGTAGATGAAGTATGGTTATAAAGATATCTCATAAATGTTCAAGTAGAATTGATAATCTTGCAGTAGTGTATTTTAAGACTTGATGACTCATAAGATGTTGAAAGTATGAATGGATTAGAAAAAGATTGCCTTAAAATGCTTAACAAATCACTGGGAAGATGATGGTGTTGTTAAATGAAATGAAAAATATTTAAAAAGTTGAAGCATAAAAGAGAATGATTTCAGTTTTTATTTTTCTGGGGGACAGTGTAATATTTATATGCTCATATATCATAGAAAGTTTGTTGCTTATACCTCAGTAGAGAAATTAGGACAGATTGATGATTTGGCCCAAGTTGAAAATAAGTATACAAAAACATAGTTACTGAATTAAACATATTTTGGATGGTTAACTTGCTTTCTTTGAGAGTTTTTACATTTTTTTATATTTTCTTTTAAACACATTTTTTGAAGATTTTTCAATGACTAGAACAGATTATTTTTTTGTTTGTTTTCTTGTTTTGTGACAGAGTTTCCCTCTGTCATCATGGGTAGAATTCCATGCCATCATAAATCACAGCAATCTCAAACTCTTGGGCTTTAGCAATCCTTTCATCTCAGCCTCTTGAGTAGCTGGGACTATAGGTATATGTGACTGTATCCAGCTAGTTTTTCTATTTTTAATAGAGACAGAGTCTTGCTCTTACTCAGGCTTGTCTTAAACTCTTGAGCTCAAGCAATCCACCTGGCTTGGCTTCCCAGAGTGCTAGGAATACAGGTGTGAGCCACCCTGTGTGGCTTAGAACAGATTCTTGATATTGCTTTTTATTGAAAAATAAAAGTTATTTAAATTAAGTGCTAAATGGAGGTTGATTAAAAGTCTTATGTACTATTGTACATTTTAACAAAATGAGTCATCACAAACCACAGACATTCAAGTTTTGTGAAGGCTTTCACCACAACATTTCAGCATATTAGACAATATATCATGTGACTTGCTGAAAGAATTTTTAAATGCTTAATGAAGATGAGTATTAGTATAGTAGTTGAGTACTGTGTTTAAGACATGAGCTGTATATACATACCCCGAGACACATAAGAGCCATCAAAATTAAGTCATACTTTGCATAGTAAAACCACCAAATAGATAAATTCAAAATATTCATGTATATAATATTTGTATCTGTGTCCCTTAAATATACTTTTAAATCTATATTTTTACATGTTTAAAATTGTAATGTGCAGTCATAAAAAACATATTTTAGTACTGATTATATAAATCAGAGAAAAACTGAATACATTATAATTTAATTCACAGATAAACAGAAAATGCAAATTCTTAGAGTTAAAAAGAAATGTTTGCTAGAATCTGAATCAGTAGTATTCAACCTTTGCTGCACATTAGAATTATCTGAGAAGTTTCAAACAATGCTTGGTTCTTATACCAGATCAATTATTCCAAAATTCTTAGAATGGGGTCTGGGAACCAGCAGATTTTTTTTCTTTTGCAATTTTTGGCTGGGGCCAGGTTTGAACCCACCACCTCTGGTATGTGGGGCCGGCACCCTATGCCTTTGAGCCGCAGGTGCCACCTGGAACCAGTAGATTTTTTTAAAGCTTGTCATGTGTTTCTAACATTAGCCAGTTATCCAAACCACTGAACTAATTCTCTCTCTATTTAAAAATGAGAAAATATAGAGCTAGAGAAGTTAAATAGTTTGCCCAAAGACCTGTAGATATGAATGGTCAATAAATACACAAATAAAGCTCAGTATCTTAAATAACCACAGAAGTGTAAGTTAAAATGAATGAGATATTATCTCACATCTGTTTGAATGGCTGTTATAAAACGATGAAAACAGGTGTTGGTGAGGATGTGGAGAAAAGAGAATCCTTGTATACCATTGATAGGATTTAAATCAGTATAGCCATTTTGGAAAATAGTGTGGAGGTTCCTAAAAAACCTAAAAATAAAATTACCATATATGATCAAGAAATCCAACTTCTAGGTATATATCCAAAGGAAATTTGTATGTTGAAGAGGTAGCTATACTATTATTTAATTTCAACAGTATTCACAATAACCAAGACAGTGAAACGATATAAGTATCCATCAACAGATGATTAGGTAATGAAACATGGCACAGATATTGCTTTTAATAGTTTAGCTAAACAAGTTTTGATTTTACAATGATGTAAAAGCTATATGCACATTCTACATTGAAAACATACTTTGATGATTTACGGTATTTTCAATTTACAATGTCTTTATTGGGATATAACCTCACTGTATATATACACAATGGAATGCTATTCAGACTTCAAAAAGGAGCAAATTCTGGCATTTGATGGGTCTGGATGACATTATAATAAATATAATAAACTAGGAACACAGAGAAAAATACTGTATGATCACACTTACATGTGGAATCTAAAAGCTTTGATCTCATAGAAAGAATAAAGGGAGTCACCAAAGGAGAACTGAGGAAAAGAAAGGTTTTGATCAAAGGGCATAAAGTTTCAGTTAGACTACAAGAGTAAGTTTTAGTGTCCTACTGCTGTGCCTGTGATCATAGTAATAATAATGCATATTTCAAATTTACTAAAACAATAGATTTTTAATGTTCTTGCCATAAAAAATTGATAGATTGGTGAGGTGATGAATATATTATCTTGATTTAGTCTTTCTATAGAGTATACATAGATCAAAATATCATATTGTGCTCCATAATATACACAATTATTTTTTTCAATAAATAAATAAAATATATTAGTAACTTTAAAGTTAAATATAGAACCCCAATAGGCCTCCGAATGCTCACCTTAGTAAGTTCTATATACCATGAAGCAAGGAGCAGATTCTGTAGGCTCCACTCCAGCAGCATACATTGTGAAGACCAAAGGAAATACAGTTACGTATATCTTAAGGCTAATGCCTGTAATCCTAGCACTTCGGGAGGCCAAGGTGGATGCATTGCTTCAGCTCAGGAGTTAGAGACCAGCCTGAGCAAGAGCAAGACCCCATCTCTATTAAAAGTAGAAAAAAGTAGCAGAAAGTAGCTGGGCATAGTGGCTTGTGGCCCGCAGTCTCACCTACTTAGAGGTTGAGGCAAGAGGATTTTTGAAGCCAGAGAGTTTGAAGTTGGTGTGAGCTATGACGCCACGACACTCTACTCAAGACAGAGTGAGACTCTGTCTCAAAAAAAAAAAAGAAAAGAAAAAGAAAAGAGTCTACCATGCTATATGCACAAATGTATTATTTTTATTGTACTGTGCTGATTTATATTGTGCTATTAATGAATTATAAATATCAAAAAGGTGTACCTAAAAGATAAATCTGTCCAAAAGAAACCACTAGCAGTTACATTACAAAATTGGATCATCTGTATCCTAAAAGGCACAGAATAACGATTATTAAAGTGGTGGGATAAAAATAATTACTTGGTGCATTCAATCTGCTCCTCGTGGATTTAATAGGCTCAACTTAGCAAATCTGTGAGGCCACCCAGGATCTTTTGTTATTTTTTGTTATCCTCTATGATCACTTAGGGAATTTATCAAAATGCAATTTCATAAGAAGCTTAAAGAATATTGCACATTTGACACACAGAGACTTGAAAGGCCAAGAAGACTAAAATAAATCTGCCTTAGCAATATAATAAATCTGTGATTTTATTTTAACACCACTGATTTTTTGATGACAACTGGCAACAGCAGAGAATTATTATTAAGGCCTATGGAAGGCACGATCATTTTGGATATTAAAACAATGGGTCCATAAAGGTAAAAACGATTGCTTATAAACTATATAGGAAGCCAAGAGAATAGTTTCCTTTAACAATCAATAAATTCTTCTTTCCGTAAAAATGTATTTCATACAAGTTTCAGTCTTTATTTTTCTCTCATACACTTCAAGTTTATATGATAAAGATTCATGAAGTGAAAAGATATGAAACCTTGATTCTGCCATTTCTTTTCATCTAATTTCCATAAAGAAGAATCTCTAACTATACTATGGATCTTAAACATTTGGTTACCAAAAAAATAACTATTATTATAATTTTTATTTCCATGTGATGAATTTGTGTGAAAACGATTTTATGAAAAAAATGACTAAATATGCCCCTTTTTTTTTTTTTTACACAGAGTCCCCCTATGTCACCCTCAGTAGAGTGCTATGGCATCACAGCACTCTATGCAACACAGCTCGCAGCAACCTCATACTCTCAGGCTTAAGCAATTCTCTTGCCTCAGCCTCCTACGTAGCTGGGACTACAGGCATCGGCCACAGTACCCAGTTATTTTTTATTGCAATTATCATTGCTGTTTAACAGGCCTGGGCCAGGCTGGAACACGCCTGCCTTGGTGTATGTGGCTCGCACCCTACTTACTGAGCTATGGGCATCAAGCCGTGCTCATATTTTTGGAACAAATATTTGTCTTCGAAAATATTTTAAAAATCATCTTAGTGCAGTCTCCTTTTGTGATCATTTTATCATATGACCTATAAAATACTTTCAAAGTTGGGAATTCATATAAAAGGGAATCTAACCCAATACAGTGGAGTAGAGGGTGAGAAAAGTCTTTTGAGAGAGGAGATGGCAGATATAATCAGGACAGAAGAGGTGAATGAGGGTCAGGTAGACTACAGAAATGTTTCAAGCAGGGAGAAATCGCTATGTCTGGAGTCAAGAGAGAATTGACCATGGGAAGAGTCAATCCCTGAAGAAGTACTGACAGGGTGTACGAAGAGAAGAGAGCCATCACAGCTGTGAGGAACACACTTGCTTAAAGCTAACAAGCAACAAGGTGGGAGAAAACGAGTCACAATAAAATGAGTCACAATAAAAATAAAAGGAATATAAGGAGAGAGAGAGAGAAGAGAAATAGCACCAGGGCATTTTTTTTACTGGTGATGGGTGTACATTGCTATTTATTGGTTTTAGTGGTAGTTACATGAGACTGTACAAAATTTCAAAAAACTATACACACACACACACAAATAAAACATGAGTCTATAATTAGTTTAAAAGCTGAGAAGAGGATATTTGCAAGAAGGGCAAGATTAATAATGTTCAATCAAGAGAAGAAGAAAACAGAAACTAAAACATGTTCCTTGGCTTAGGCCCCAGGGAGCCACTGGCTGTCTCTGAAAGAGCAGTTTTGTGGTGTACTGGGGTGGAAAGCACAGTGTCTGCAGAGAATTCAGAGTTAAAGGTGAGCAATTGCAAACAACATGACAAATGATTTAAGACAACTCCTTGAAGAGATGAAGGAAGGAGACCAAAAGAAAATCATCTTGGAGGTTCCCCTCCTTTTTGTTTTTCAAGATTTGAGCATCTTTCTTCCCCATTTTTCCTCTGGTTCTTTCGTTTATTTCCTTATCAAAATACTGAGAGTTGATTTTTTGGTATATGTTGGATGTGAGACTTTCGACCACCATTTTTTTAAAATAAATTTTTCAAATATATTTTTATCAACTCAATGCTATTTTTACCCAATAGAATATTTTACTTATTATAGAGTCTGCTAAGATTTTATTTTCTTTCTTGGATTTTAGTTTGTAGAATTTGGTTTAGAATGTCTCCTCCTCACCAAGGTGGCTCATGTGGTCTCTAGATTGCTGGTAGGTTTCTGTAGTTTACGTTTAAGCATTTAATATAAATCTGGAATATGAATCTTTTTATTGCATGAGATAAAGCTGGGGTAATTTTACAATCTGCACATTTTCTTATTCAAATTCCATGTTCAACCACTTTTTTCAGAACTCTTTTTATAATACTGGCTAGAAAGCTCAATATATAATCTTTCAAGCTTGTCCTTTGCAATCAGAAAAAAACAAAGCTACAACTAAACAAATATGGGCAGATGTCCTAGGGAGGCACAGCTTCACTTTAAAAAATAGCAAAGCCTAACTAGCCATTTTTCTTACATCTCTCCTTTTCATATGGCCTAATGGTTAGTGATGGAGTAGCCATGTTTGAACCATTGTGATAGGCATGCAAAGTTCTCAGCAACCTTGGAAGAATGGAAAGCTAGAAGGAAAGCTTCTGGTTCCTTATGACAACCTAGGAAATAGTCCTTAGCATATAATATCAGCTTGTAGCCTTTTTTTTTTTAATTAAATCATAGCTGGGTACATTAATGCAGTCATGGGGTACAATGTGCTGGTTTTATATACAATTTGAAATATTTTCATCAAATTGGTTGACATAGCCTTCATGACATTTTCTTAGTTATTGTGTTAAGACATTTATATTCTACATTTAGTAAGTTTCACATGTACCCTTGTAAGATGCACCATAGGTGTGGTCCCACCAATTACTGTCCTTCCACCCATCCTCCCCCACCCCTGCCTTTCCCCTTTCTCTATATTCTTGGGCTATAATTTTTTACCATGAAATATGGACCAACACCTACATATGTATGTGACTATTCTATTACATGTGGCCAAAGCATTCTTAGCTGATGTGAGGTTCAATTTTAATTTCTTTTGTACACACAGCCAGTTGGCCATAATAGTATCATAATTATTTATTTCTTTCTTGGTTAAACAAAATGCAATTTTTAGAGATATAGATCACTGTCTTATATACATTGCAATCTACTCCAAGAACCTTTTTTTGAAGCCCAAATGCCCATTGACCCAAGAATGGATCAATAAATTGTGGTACATGTACACCATGGAATACTATGCAGCCCTAAAGAAGGATGGAGACTTTACCTTCTTCATGTTTATATGGATGGAATTGGAAATGTTCTTCTTAGCAAAGTATCTCAAGAATGGAAGAAAAAGTATCCAATGTACACAGCCCTACTTTGAAACTAATTCATAGCTTTTATAGGAATGTCATAACCTAATTATAGCCTTAGAATATGGGAAGGGGGTGGGAGGGAAAGGTGAGGGGATGGATGGGGGGAGGAAGGGTGATTGGTGGGGTCACTTCTATGGTTTATCTCACAAGGGTACAAGTGAATCTTTCTAAAAGCAGAATATGAGCATTTTAACTCAATAACTAAGAAAATGACATGAAGGTTATGTTAACCAGTTTGATGAAAGTATTTCAAAATATGCACAAAAGCAGCACACTGTATCCCATGATTTCATTAATGTACACAGTTATGCTATAAGAAATAAAAAAAATTCCCCTTCATTTCAGGGCTGATAAAAGGTCAATCTTATTCTTATAGCTGTACATTTTCTTTATACGCCAGGTAAGCAAGTTTCTACTTATAGTCTCCATTTTTATGTATCTTGGGCCTATTCTTGGACAATTATTTTTATGTTTTAACTTTAAATTGTCTTATAACAATGAAAACTCATTCATTGTGAATCAATACAAAATTACAATAAAATAATGCTAAGTTTGAAATGCTTGGTAGGTTTATAATTTTTGATATTACAATTGGCTTTTAGAAGCTGAGACTTAGTTCTTGGGACTTTGTTTTCAAGTTTGGTTATTTAACTTGTTCTTGTTTGTTCAAAATAAATTCTTATTATTTTCTTTGTATAAAAATAATGCCTTTCTTGTAAAGTTCAGTCTTAAGTATTGAATAGTTGCTTACATCCTGATTAGAATATTTTTCCAATTTCCATTATTAAATTCTTACTCATAAGTAGGTAGAATGCGTGTGTGGTACAGATGAGGATCTGATAATTAAGTTTGCAAACTTGTCACCTTATGCTTATGTTGGCAGCACTGTAAAAGCACCTCTATATATATATATATATATATATACACACCTTGGCATATCAGTGTGTCACAGCTGGTTCGTGTTGACACATGGCGGTGTCTTGATGAGTAGCATTCATTATCATGTGTTTTTGCGTGCCCTTGTGAAAATGTCAGCGTTTGCATTACAGTAACGAACAAACATTAAATTTCTTGTTAAACTTGGCAAGAGTGGGAGTGACATCAGGGATGTGTTATTCCAGGTTTATGGGGATAATGCCATGAAGAAAGTGGCAGTGTACAAATGGATTAAATATTTTTCTGATAGGAGAGACAGCATCACCGAAGAAGAGAGGTCAGGGTGGCCAGAAATAAGCAGAACTGATGAAAACATTTCAAAATTTCATTAAGTTGTGCATCAAAATTGATGGCTGACTTAAGAAGCCAGGCAGACTAAGTAAATATCAATAAAGAAACAGTTACAGAAATCTTAACTGAAAATCTTGGCATGAGAATGGTGTGAGCAAAACAGTCTCAAAGGAGCCCATCAAAGGAAGGTCTAAGTTTGCCAAGACCTTTTTGGAGAGGTAAGAGGATGTTTTAGACCATGTTATCACTGGAGATGAAACATGGATGCACCAATATAACCAAGTAACAAAGCATCAGAGTGCACAGTGGAAGTCAGTCAGCTCTCCACAACCAAAAATTCTTTGTCAGTCCAAATCATGATTCAAAACAATGTTGCTAACCATCATTGATTCCAGAGAAACTCTTTATTATGAATTTGCACCAACTGGACAAAGGGTAAGCCAAGTTTACTGTTTGAAAGTGTTGAAAAGGCTGCATGAAAAAGATGAAAATGACTTCAACTTTTCTCCAACAATTCATGGCTCTTGCGTCATGACAATGCGCCAGCTCACATTGTACTGTCTGTGTGGGAGCTTTTAGCCAGTAGATAATAACTGTATTGGAACCCCCTTCCTACTCACCTCATCTGGTGGCAGATGACTTTTTTCTTTATCCAAAGATAAAAGAAATATTGAAAGAGAGACGTTTTGATGACATTCAAGATGCCAAGGATAATACAATGACAGTTCTGATGACCTACGTTGCTTTGAGGGACGGATTAGGCTCTGGTGTCCAGGTGTAGCTTCCCACGGGAAGTCCATGGAAGGTGCCTGTAATGATGTTCAGCAGCCAGGTATTTAGGGCCTTTTCTAGGATGAGTTCTGAACTCAATTGTCAGACCTCATACATGGTAAAATATTATTCCTCCCCAAAAACAAAAGAACAAAATTCTGTTATTTGCAACAACATGGATAGAACTAGAGAACATTATATTAAATGAAATAAGCCAAATATAGAAAGACAAATCTTGCATATTCTCATTCACATGTAGCAGCTAAAAATTAAAATGATTTATCTCACGGAAATAGAGAATAGAATAATGGTTATCAGAGGCTGGGAAGTGTAGTGAGGTGTGATAGTGGTGGATAAAATGGGGATAGTTAATGGGTACAAAAATATAGTTAGATAGTTAGCTAGAATGAATAATATTTGATAGCACACAGAGTGACTGTAGTCAGCAATTAGTTATTGTATACTTTCAAATAACTAAGACTGGAATTAGAATGTTCATAACACAAAGAAGTGATATATGCTATGCTTGAGGTTATGAATACCCCCATTACTCTGATTTTATTACTACACATTATATACCTATTTCAGACATCATATGTACTCTAAATGCAACTATATACCCATAACATTTTTATATGTAAATATTATGGGTGCCTAATAGTGAAATAAGCCATGCACAGAAGGATAAAATCTTGCCTGTTCTCACTCACATGTGGAAGTTAAATATCAACACCTGCAAAATTTAAAATAAAAACATTTAGAAAAATAGATTGTATTTGACAGCCTTCTATTGAGTTTTCTGTATATATCATCATATAGTCACTGCAAAAATAGGTAACTATTTGTTTTCAATTTGTATGACATTAAATTATCCCCTTATTGCACTCGCTGGAATCTCCAAGATAATACTGAATAACGATGGAGTTAGTTTGCATGCTTGTTTAGTTCCTAATTTAACTACACTTTTCTTTAGATTTTTAAATATTTCCTAGTAGTATTATTAATTATATTTAACTAAGTTTATTTAAATATATATTTTCAGACATTTTAATATTATTTTATGTTTTACTAAAAATACTAAATGGGCTAATTTTGTTAAATTATGAAATTATTTTTATATTTTTGATGAGACCAGGAGTTTTCTTGAATTTTTCAACATGATAAAAGAAAGCAAGATAGATGACATTATGCATTTAAACTTAGGAGACTCTGAAAGTGTAAGTTAACACTACTTGCAACTCTGTGCAAAAACTTTGAAACACTAAGGAAAATGGATGATTTACTAGCAAAAATGTAAATTACTAAAATATTAACCTAGAATAAGTACCAAACTTAAAAATTCAATTATCTCCCTAGTGAATAGCAAAATGGTTAAAGATTTCTACTGTCAATTAAAAAAGAAAACAATAGAATCAGAAAAATTATTTTCTTGTTTTCTCTAATATTAAAGAACATATATTCTCATTATTATTTGAAATATTTCAATCATAGGGAAAAATTAGAAAGCTTTCCAATCATTTTATAAAGATGAAATACATGTAATACCAAAATATGACAGTGTCAAACACATTGTAATCAAATAAAAATATTGTTATAAAAGTAAAATAATCTAAATAAATTTCTGGTTAATAGAATCAAATAATGTGACAAGAATGTTGTCTATTAACATATAAGACTTGTTTCAGAACAAAAGGAATGATTCAGTTTCCTGAATGCTGACATAATTCATCATAATTACAAATTGAGCTGTTTTCCGTAGATTGTATTACCAGAATCAAAGTTACCCCCAGCCTTACCAGACTGTATTACATTCTTAGAGGTTTTACTTTTATGTTAGACTGAATTTTTGGTACTACTACCCTAGTGATCAGGAGAAATGGATGATATTATAATTTAAAGGTAGATAAAAAATCTTTCTATTGAGAAGACTCTGAATTATTCATTATTAATGGAATTCCACATGTTTGAAGGTGCAAAACTTGTTTTCTGAATAAATATATAACAATTCAAATTGCAAAAGTGGTTTATATTTTCTTTTGAAGCACAAAGGTTAGGAGATAGGGTGCTAAGAAGTCCAGTTCCTTCACTAATAAGCTGTGTAAACCGAAACACATTACTCAAACTTTGTTTCTTCATATGGAAAATTACTATAATTCCTATCTCATAGGATAATTTGCAAGGATTAAGTGCATTAATATGTGTAAAGGTTTTAGAATGGTACCTGGTTCAGGGCGGGTGAATACAAATGTCAGTATCACTATCACTACCATCGCCATTATTTCTACCACTGTATCCATGATTCCAACTTGTGATGAAGTCTGGGCACCTGGGGATACAGAGGAGATGATCAGAACTAGCATAATTTTATGAATACTATGTCTCTTTAAATGTTCAACTTTAATTTTTCTAAAATTTCGCCATAGTAAAGAAAGCATCATGAAACTATATCCTGAAAATGAAAAACAAACAAACAAAAAAAAGAGCGATTTTTGGACAGAGTAAGAGGCCATTAAAGATACACCACTTTATTTTCATTAAACAGTTTTCTGGCATCTAAATCCAAAAGTATGCACCACATAGCGGGTCATTTTTGGATTTTCTGCTAAAGTTGAATTTATGAATATTGTAGTCTGTCTAAAATATTCTAATTATCCGCAAGACTTGGGAAAAAACAGTCTAAAAGCTTTCACAAAAGTTCTCTGTTGTCATATTCATAAACCACTGTCAGCATAAATGGTGTGCATGCCATTTATTTAAATTAGATAATTGAATTAGAGTTCAATATAATTTGTGATTTGATAGTCTGGTTTTCTCCACTGTCAAATAACACTGAATGTTGTTAGAGTGACTACCGTAGTAGTAGACTTCAAAAAGGAATAGCTGCTTGAACAAGAGGAGTTGATCTGTCTGGAAATGAATCAAATCTTTAGAATCTCAAAATCAAAAGAGATTCCTATCTTACGTGGTCTAGGAGTTTGTTTTCGAGCAGCCAACCTCTTGCCAGCAGTATCTTTCTACAGAGCATTAACCTGACCATCACTCGCCTTATCCGAGACTAACATGTTTCACTCAGTTCCATCAGTTCCATCATCATGATACCTAAAGCCCCTATTTACCAAGCATGTCCTTTTTGATGCCCCAGTGCTCTTGTTAATGCTCCAACATGTCATTTCTCTTTTGCAGTTTTAACATTATTGCTTAACTATTTCTGTTCCTACAGTAGCCAACCAAAGCAATTTACTATGAATACCTTTTCTTAGGTAGATTAATATCCCCCTTCTAAAAAACTGAATTTGAGGGAATGTGATTGATTTTATTTCATTTTAATTCACTTAGGTGGAAACTGAAGAGAAGTTCAAATGGGGAGGGAGTCAAAGATTAAGGCTTCTTACAGTGACAAAACTTGTATTTAAAAATACATGAACAGCTAAAAATCTTATAGCCTAATAGACACACTGTGAGTGTGACATGTTTATTAGCTCTTTAGACATTATCATGGAGCAGAAGGTAGGGAGAAAAAGAATCAAATCTTAGCTCTACCACTTACTAGCTTACCAGGTACTAGATACTAGTTACTAGTTACTAGATATTGAAATAACTCGGTTGACAGCTTTGGGGATTAATGCAATAAAGCATTTTAATGACTTGGCACAACGGTCTGCGCCACGAACATCAGCTCCCTCTACCCTGCTTTACAAGTCTCTGTTCACTCATTTACTTTCACTTCCTCCAGAAAGATGCAAAAATCTTACATGCTGATACCTAACTCCTATTACTTTCTGCTGTTGTTAAATATTTATCCCCTTTTCTTCTCTTATTGTGACTGTAATTGGGTCTCAGAAGAAAAAGTGATAAATGTGTATGTTTAATATGTCATTTTTCGATGATAAACTACTCAATATAATTTTGTTGCAATATAGATTACAGTAATCTTTGCTCCTTGCTAATTCTGTGAATGCTATTGTATACATCTAATCCTTATAGCAGCCTGATAAACTGGGTATAATTCACATTTGCGGTTAAAGTTTATAGGTGGCTAAAAGTTGAATATTTAACTGATCTAATAAATTCAAGATGAAGTTTCAAGCTCACGTCTTTGTGCAAAGTATGATATTTTTATCCTATCAAACAGAAGAAACATCAACAGCTTAACTGGCATGCAAGATGATTTTAGCCATCAGTGAGCTATAGTGATAAAATACATTCCCTAAAATACTATTGTATTTCTTTTTATCTTAAATGAATGCCTATAACATATAAAATCTATTGTACAGTAATTATGAGGCGTCGAGGTTGCTGGAATTGACTAAATATGAGAGTCAGTTTTCAGTCCTCATTTTCTTTGGTCTAAAAGCAACATTTCAAACATTTGATTAGTTCCTCTGTCAAAAAAGGAAAAAAATACCTTTGTTACTTGCATTTTTAAGGGCCACTTTGCCTCATTTTCTTCCTCTCTGCTGATACTTGTCTTGAGTCTCTATTAGTATCAGAGATTGTTAGGATTTAGCATTCTGGGGGTGGTGCCTGTGGCTCAGAGGATTAGGCTGCTGGCCCCATATACTGGAGGTGGCGGGTTCAAACCTGGCCTGGCCCAGCCAAAACCTGCAAAAAAATAAAATAAGGATTCAGACCACTTCTCTTCTGTCTTTGTTATAATTGCTTTGGAAACTCATCTAAAGTCCATAAATACTATACCTTTGCTGATGATTTGCAAATCTATTTCATCAGCCTTAACTTCTTCCCTGAAATCCATACTTGGTTATCCTACTACCTACTTGAGATCTCCGTTTATTTCTAATAGAAAGTCTGTAGATACAGAGACATTTCAAAATTAATGTGTTTAAACCAAATCCTTTAATTTTATCCCTTGAATCTTCCTATGTTTAGAATTTCTCCTCCCATATTTCAAGGCAAAAATATGAAATATGTTTTTCACCCACATACTGTATTCATTCATCTGAAGTTACTCTACCTTCAAAATACATCAGAACCATCTACTAACTACTGCCTCCATTGCTTTATGCTAACACTAAGCACTCTCATTGCTGGCATTAGCTATTGCAAAGGACTCTCAACTAGTCTCCCAATTCCATCTTGTTTCCATAGAGTTGATTCTTAAAACATCCCATTTAAAAAAATAATAATATATATATATGCATATCTGTGTCACGCTTCTCCTCCCTACCCCCCAATGACATCTCCTTTCTCTGAGAATAAATGTGAAGTCTTGATAATGGTGTTGGTAACACTGACCCAAGTCACTGCTACTCTTTTCCTGCTCACTCGACTCCACTTTGCTCCTTTGTGCTTTCCAGACACTCTCCTATCTTGGAGACTTACACTGGATTCTCTATGCTTGGCATATCCTTCCTCCATATATCTATAGGTTTTACTTCTGCTGCTTCTACAAACCTCTGCTAGGACTTCCCTTTCTGAACAACTGCAGCCTCCTCCACAGCTCTTCCAAGTTCTCCCACTTGGTGCCATTTGTTAGTATTTTCTTTTTTGTATTTCTTGTCTTTCTGCCCCCCAAAAGGTGTTAGTTCATGAAGGCACGCAGATTTTTGCTTCTGATTTCTGCCCTCCAGTAGATACATTCTTTCCCGTGCTTGGAACAGTAAGCCCGGTTTAGAGTGTCACAAAAACATTTTTGTTGAAGGAATACCATCATGGGGACTCCACATTTTTTGCAATAGTGGCTGGTTGGGGTTTATTGCATAAAAACTTGAGGAACATGACTTGAAATTTCTTTTTCTATCTTGTAACACTGTCTCTAAACCATAGTGATCGATTCCTCAAACTTTTTCCTAAAAATCATTCTCAAATAATTGACACTGTTAAACATTACTGTTCTCACGAGGGGGAAGACTTAAGAACAACCCTCTGTTAAATATATGAGATAACTTTCAAAAGAGATAAAGTTGGAGAAGACAAGGAGTAAAGTAATAGAACAAGCACATTTGTTGGCTTAAATTTGTGGAAAAATACTGGCCATGATCATTCTTTTTTTCTCTTTTACTTCATTAAAAAAAAAAAAAAAAAAAAAAAAAAACAGCTAGAGTGCCTTGGGACCACCAAAATAAATAAATAAATAAGTAAAAATCTAAAGTAGATCAACAAGTTGAGTGTCCTTCAGGCCATTCTTTAGCTGATGCTACAGCCCTTAAAATCGCTGTTCAGCCTGCCACTTTAAGAGGCACAAACATCTGCCTGCCTGCTCCTCCCCCACTCCAGCAGGTGCACCAGCTTCCTAAATAGCAAGTCTTGCTCTAAGGAACAGAAGTTATATCCCCCAGGATGTTCATTTGGCAGGGCTATTAGGCTGTTCTCAGCAATTCTCCAAACTTGCATTTCATACTTCCTTAGCTCTGAAGAGGAAAAAGGAAAAAATAACAACTGCAAAAATTTTTTTAAAGCAAAATAGCATTAAGTGGCTCCGAAATGAATGTCTAAGAGCTCTCTTGCTAGTTTATTGGGACAATTCTGGCAAGATGAGATCACTTTGAATTCTACATCTGATTAAGTACTTTCAGCTCTTCTTAAGCTTTAGGCTACCTTAAAAAGCATTTCTATTTTCATCTAAGAGTTGATTCAGAGCCATTTTGTAGAATCTAGTTTTGCTTAGATGAACTCTGAGAGTTTAGTTGTCTTCCTTCTGTTGCTTGATATATTAGGCAGATGTTTACACATTTTTAGAATTACTGGTTCATTTTACTTAGGTTTCTTTTCTTTCTTTCTTTATTTTATTTTATTTTTTTTTTGAGACAGAGTTTCACTCAGTTGCCCTGGGATTGAGTGGCATGGCATTATAGCTCGTGGCAGCCTTAAACTCTTGGGCTCAAGTGATCTTGCTTTAGCCTCCCAAGGGGCTGAGACTATAGGCACGCAGCCACCCACAACACCAGGCTATTTTTTTAGATACGGTGTTTCACTCTTGCTTAGGCTGTTTTTGAACTCCTGAGTTCAGGCCATCTACCTCCCATCTCAGTCTCCCAAAGTCTGGGATTACAGGCATGAGGCATTGTACCCCGCATTTTACTTTGGTTTCTTCTGAAGTTCTTTTAAAAAATGTTGAGAATTAGTAATGTTAATTTATTGTTTTCTTGTGAAAACACTAGGTTATTTAATATTCACTAAATTAATCTTCACTTCTTAGCTAAATGGGTAGGTTAAACACCAGCATTGAGAAGAAAACAATTGGTACAATTAAGTTTTATGTTCCCCTTAGGGAGCTGAGTCTACTTTTGTGACAAATTCATGAATACAAATAAATCATAAGATAAATGTGTATTTCCATTATTTATTCAAATGATCAAAGTACATTTATTTTCTTTCTTCTCCTTTCATTAAATTGTGGTTTGCTTATATGAAGATCCAGTAAACTTCTTTGCCTGTAGATGGTATGCATTAGTCATAATTGAGACAGGGAAGGGCAGGCACTGTTTAACACAGGTCAAAAACCCCTAAGCACCCTGATTAAAGACAGGATGAGAGAAGAGAATGAGTTAAGACCAGTTGGATTCAAGATGTCAAGAAGGAAATGGCCACTTCTTGACCATGTAGCTCATTATATCCTGATTATAATATCTTAATATGCTAAAAGAAACTTCCATGGACTCCATGACAGTTCCAGAGACACCTTATATAGGGAGGGGAGGGTTCCTGTTCCAGGAATGTATCGCCCCTTTCTAAAAATTAATGTGAACATTCATTGCCTGCTTAACTGACAAGTTACCAATTGCTCTAAATAAGGAAATTAACGACAACAACAACAACAAAAACATAGGGGAAAACTAGCTTCTCCATTTACTAAATAAAAGTTGCTTTCACTTCACATTGCTGGGTTGCTTTTGAATTCTTTGTCATGTGAAACCAAGGCCCACTTGGACTTCGCATGATTTCCAGCATTGAGAATTATGTTCCTGTAAAATAATGTTTAATAAATATTACAAAGTAAACTAAGAATTTGCATTTGAAGGGCCAATTATCCAGAATTTTAGGATCAAAAAATCTGTGTTACTTTTATATTCTAAAGTATATTTTCTAAAAAATATCTTCTCTAGCAATTTAAATACTTATTGCTCTGGGAACTCTCTTTTACAAATAAAATATTGCTGAAATTAAAAGCTACATAACTGATAGTCAAAGCAATGCTTGCTAACATAAATATATATGACAGCAGATTAATCTTATTCATGGAGGCAACTTTCCATCATCTTGAAGGTTTTTAGTCTTTAATGTTTGGAGTGATCCTGAATGATTCTATGAGGTCTTCAGCAAGAAATTATTCTAAGATTTACCACTGAAAAAAATGTTCTCTTTTCCAGAAGGGTAAATCAAGACCATTAAGTTTCAGACTGCAAATTCTCTATATGCAGTTTCTCTCTGTACACACGCACACACACACCCCCCAGAGTGCCTTCTGGAAAAGGCATCTGCCTAAATAAGGCGAAAAGAACCAGAGTAATAACAAAAAAAACTACTTTTAACACTGAAATATTTTTAAAAATATATCCCCCCTGAGGTTTTATAACTCAAAACATAACTAGCTCATTTAATTTTAAACAATCAATTATTGTTCCTTCCTGTGAATGAAAGAGAGTCTTAAAAATCTAAGAAATGATAGGTTTTAATAATAAAACCTAAGGAAATATGGGCAAGTAGGGGGAGGAAGAAATATGGCAAGTTGGGGCTAACAACAGATTTTAAAAGTGATCAATGCTTCTGACTCATGCCTTTCTATATTAATGAAATGGACCTTCTAGACCACTGGTCTAAAGATATCGTTACCTGTGTGTTTATGTGTGTGTTTGAAAGAGAGACAGAGACAGGGAGATAGAGACAGAGCCATGAGGAGGTAATAGAGTAGAGGAGATAGAAAATCAGGAAGAAAGATGAAACTTACCAACAAGAGGAAAGCTTCTGATTAGTAATTTGTCTTATTTCTTGATCCACTTATTTATTTATTTATGAATGTTTGTGTTGAGCTCTCTCTTCCTTGTGACAAACCATACTCAAACCTGAGTAGGTAAGAAAACAATAATAAATTCAATCTTTCAGCAGAAGACTTCATGCCTCATCCAAGATGACAGATTTATGCTGAGTTAGATTTTTGCCTAATGAAATCAATCCACATTTATATTCCTCAGTATTCAATACTTTTAGACCATACATAAAAGGAAGACCAAGACATTCATCCTTCATGATTTTAGCCTTATCCCTTTGGCCAATTCCTTTAGACACGTTATCTCCAATGACATTCATGGGTTTATTGAAAATACGTAAATAATGTGGGTAGTAGTCCAACAACCAAATCTCACCTTTGTGTCTTCCTACAGAATTCTCAAGTTAACATCAGCTTGTTAAAACTAGTGCAAATATGCACAACTAAGAGAATAAATTAGGATTAAATTCTGACGTGAGTGGCATACAGCAATGTAAAATAGACTATTAAAATAGACTATTTAAATTTTAAAAGGACGGAAAACAACTACACATGATTTGTTGATTCATCACACTGAAAGTGTCCTAGGATAGATGATTCTTCCAATTCCTGAAGTTTGTTTCTGCGTGGATAAAATCTCATAAATTTTGCCCGGTTTATTTCTCTTTCACCTAATTTGTTCTGATCCTGGGGAGTGAACTAACTTATATGACTGATGGGATTTTCTCCCCTGAGCTTGGCCTTTTCTCTTTTTTCTTGTGAGCTGGCTGAACACAATGGCAGGCATTTTTTTCTCCCAGGTGATGAGTCATACCTGAGTTTCCTGCCCCACTCTTAAGAGGGGAGGCTTGCCCTTGCCCAGAATTTCCTATGATTTTTCTAGCAAGATAGGTTGATATACAGGCTTCAGATAGAGAACCCACTTTCAACTCACCCTATATCTGTATTTTAGGTAATGTTTTTTGCCAGCTATGCTTTATAACAATAAAAAGTTACTTAAGTTTAATGAATTTAAAATTATGACTATTAAGTAGATAAATGAGTTTTGACCAATGTATACAGCTGTGTAACTAACACAACTAACAAATAGGACATTTGCATTAACCCAGTTCTCTCACACCCCTCTGCAATCTTCCTTTGTGTTTATTCATATACCAGTTCATGGACATTTTAATTGTTTTCAGGTTTTACTTTTATGAATAAAGCTGCTATGAACATTCATTCAATAACAAGACTTTTTGTAAACATATTCATTCATTTCTGTTGGGTAAGTTAGGGAAGTGGTATTGATGTACAGTAAGTTAAGTTTTTATTTTACCATATTAGAATCTACTGAAATGTTTTCCAGAGTAGTTGTACTAGTTTGCATTTCCATAAGCAATGTATAAGACTTCAACACCTAACAGTGTCAATCCTTTTAATTTTAGTTTAGTTATAATCATTGTATTTTTAATTTTCAATTCTTCTTTTTGAGTGTGGAGATACAGTGAAATTTTGTCACTCCAGATAAAGTGTGGTGGCATCAGCAAAATTCACGGCAACCTCAAATTCCTGGCCTCAGCCTCCTGAGGAGCTGATACTACAGCCACTTGGCACCACATGCAGCTATTTTGTTTTTTTTTTTAAAGGTGTCTAGCTCTTGCTAGGCTGGGCTGGGACTCCGGGCCTCAAGCAGTCATCCAGCCTCAGCTTCCCAGAGTGCTAGGATTATAGATGTAAGCCACCACACTCAGCCTAATTTTCAATTCTTTAGTGAATGTTAGAATTGAGTCTATCTTCATATGTATATGTATATACGTATATGAGTATGTTATACACATACATATTATATATATATTATACACACACATCTTTGGGGGCAGGGTCTTCCTCTGTTGCCTTGTCTAGAGTGCAGTGCCATCAATATATTTCACTGTAATCTCAAACTCATGAACTCAAGTGAGCCTCCTAGCTCAGCCTCCCAAGTGGCTAAGGCTACAGGCACTTGACAGCACACCTAGTAAATTGTCTTATCATTTCACAGAAACTGGATCTTGCTATGTTGTCCAGGCAAGTCTCAAGTTCCTGGCCTCAGGTGATCTTTCCACCTTGGCCTTTCAAAATGCTGGGATTACATGTTCTGTCTCTATTTTCATGTATGTATTTATAATTTATACATTTTTCTGAAATATATATTCAAAATTATTCTCCACTTGTTTGATAGAGTTCCTTTTGTTATTGAGTTGTAAACTCTTCACAAATATGTTTTCTAAGTTTCCTTTCTCTTCTCTCTCTTTTTCCTGCATAATTTTCACTGACTATTTATTGAAAAGACTACCTCAGCCCCACTACTTTGTTTTCTTTATCACTTAGAATTACCATGGTACTTCTTAAAAAATTTTTTTCACTGAAATTACAGTTTGTATTTAATAGTTCATAAAGTATTTCATGCTTATCATAACAATTTTATTGCACAAAACTAACTTATATACTTTTATTTTACTTTTTTAAATGTTTACCATTATTTTACTATTTTTTAAGTTCAATATATAAATATCCATGTATACCATTAACAATTAGAGAATTAAAGTTAACTTGAAGTTAACAGACATAGATCCAAATATACATGTTCAAACTTGTGACCAGTTTTATATCTATTCTTATTCACATATAATTATTTCTTGCTTGTTGTAACTATATAGTAAACAATGAAATTAAATGGTGTGTATCTTTTATCTTTATTGTTCTTACTGAAAACTATCTTAGCTACTCTAGGTACTTACATTACTATATACATTTTAAAGGAAGCCTATTAATATCTAAAATGCAGTGCTGAAATTTTGACCGAAATGATCTTAAATCTACATATAAATTTGTGGACAATCAGTATCTCACCAATATTGATTATTCTGATTTCTCTCCATTTATTAATGAGTCTTGAACATGGCATCTATCTCTGTTATCTCTACAATATTTGGTGATTTTCAATTTACAGTTCCTTCACATATTTTGCTAAATTTATCTTGAAGTGTTTTATTTTTTTCTGATGCTATTAGGAATCATATTTTAATTGGAAGGTTACATGTGTTGATAGCTCATATATATAAACATATTAGTAATTGATTTAAGCTTATTGAGATTTATTAACTTGCTAATATCTTTCAATGGCACAATTGTTTTTTATCATTTTGTATAAGACAGACAAAAGATATATGTCTTTCAATTATATTTTCTTGTTGCACTAGATAGAAATATAGGAAAATGTGGAATAAAAGATGAGATAAGATTTTGATCATCACTTCCTTCAGTTTTATGAAGAAGACTCCATTGGTGATCACAATAACAAAAATAAACAAATATGACTTAATTAAGTTAAACAGCTATTAAAATACCATTCCTAATAGCTGCACAGCTAGGGGGACAACAATTAAGCCAAAAAGACAACCTTCAGATTTGGAAAAAGATATTTGCATGTTACAAATTTGACAAAGTGTTGATAACTAGAATGTAAAGAGAACTCAAATTAATCAACAAAAAAGAGCAACAATCCCATCCATCACGGGGCAAGAGAGATGAACAGAACCTTCTCTGAAGAACACAGACAAATGGTCAAGAAACATGAAAAAATGGTCATCATCTCTAATCAGCAGAGAAATGCAAATCAAAACTACCCTGAGAAATCACCTAATTCAGGGAGAACAGTCACATCACAAAATCTCCAAGCTGCCGTTTCTGGCCCAGATGTGGAGAGAAGAGAACACTTTTATACTGTTGGTGGGATTGCAAACTATTAAATACAGCTTCTTTGGAAAACAGTTTGGAGAACTCTCAAAGAATTCAAAATAGACCTCCCATTTGATCCCATATTCTCATTACTAGGCATCTACTCAGAAGAAAAAAATCATTTCATCATAAGGTCATATGCACTAGATTGTGTATTGAAGCTGAATTTACAATTGCCACGATGTGGAAACAACCTAACTGTCCATTAACCCATGTATGGATTAACAAACTGTGGTGTAGGCATACCAGGGAATACTATTCATCCATAAAAGATGATGACTTCACATCTTTTGTATTTACCTGGATAGAATTGAAACATATTCTTAGTACAATATCACAAGAATGGAAAAACAAGTATCCGATATGCTCAATACTGATATAAAGGCAGTAGATGAACTAATACACGCCCACACAAGAGAAAAACTCAATTCAATTCAAACTGCAGGGAAAGGAGAGAAGGAGGAACAGGGGAGCAGAGAGGGGGAGTGGTGTGCTCCTACCTAACGGGCACAATGTAAGGGTTTGTGACACACCACCCCGGTGAGGGACACAACTAAAGCAGGGACTTGACCTAGCAAATGCAAACATTGCAACCTAATTGTTTATACCCTTTTCTTAATCTGAAATAAAATAAAAAGGAAAAAGTTACCTTCAGTTAGGTTTTCTGAGATGTTTTACCTGAATAATTGACGTGTTTTTGCCAGTTACTTTTTCTGCATTAATATGATCCTATTTTTTTATTATGTTAACATTGTAAATTACATTTCAATTGTTTGCTTTTTTTAAATGTTAAACCTGCTTTGGGTTCCTGACATAAACCCCACTGTGTCAATATTGTGTCTATTTGATATGTTGGTGGTGAAACATAGTAGTAGATCCTACTATGTTTACAGCACCTATGTTTACAAAGTATATTGGTTAGTAGTTTTCTTTTCCTTATCTTTGAATGGTGCTTATATTAGAAGAATGCAACTTTCATAAGAGGAAATGAGAATTCTGTTTCTGGAAAACGTTGTGTAGAACTGGTATAATTTGTTTCTTACACTTGGTGCGTTCATCAGCAAAGCTATGTGGGCCAGGAGTTTTCTCTGTGAAATTTTATTTTTTTAATAGATACCAAACTACTCATCTATTTCTTCTATAGCAGAATTCAATAGTTTTTATTTTTTTGAAGGAATTTGTCTATTTCTTGTAAGTGATTCAACTCATTGACAAAAGTGGTTCCAAACAGTCACTGTGCTTCCTACCAACATGTACAGGATTGGTGATGATATCCCACCTTTCATGTTTCTGTCTCATGTTTCATTTATTCCTTTTCCTTTTTACTTCAGCAGAGGATTCTCAATGTTTTACTTACTGAAAAAGCCAAGTTCCAGTTTACCGATTTTAATTATTGTTTGTAAATTTTCTGTCTAACTTTTCTCTATATGCTCATTTGATGTTATAGCTAATTGGCTCTTCTTTTCTAGTTTCTTAAGGCCAAAGTATAAGCCCTTCCCTTGAGACCTTTATAATTGTCTAATATAAACATTCAATGGGAGAAATTCTCTAATTCTACTGTTCATGTATTTTTTCTATTCCCATATTGCAATTATTATTTTTTTAAATACATTTTATTCCTTTTTTTTTTGGCCAGAGCTGGGTTTGAACCCACCGCCTCCAGCATATGGGACCGGTGCCCTACCCTTTTGAGCCACAGGTGCCTCCTCATACTGCAATTATTAATCTCTGGGAATCTCACTTTTGTCTTTTAAAAACTTTTATTTTAGCCAACCATGGTGGCTAAAATACACTTGCAATCCTAGCACTCTGGGAGGCTGAGGGAGGTTGATTGCTTGAGCTCAGGAGCTTAAGACCAGTGTGAGCAAGAGAGAAACTCTGTTTCAACTTTAAAAACTAGAAACAAACAGCCTTGCATAGTGGTGCATGCCTATAGTCCTAGCTACTTGAGAGGCAGAGGCAAGAGGATTGCTAAAGCCCAAGAGTTTGAGGTTCCTGTGAGCTGTGATGCTACAGTATTCTACCCAGGACAACAGTGAGACTATCTCAGAAATACATAAACAAATATGTAAATAGATACCTTTTATCTTCTTCTTTTATTATACTCCTGCTTCCTTTTACCTTTGTAAATACATGTAACATATTTATAAAAGTTCTTTAATTGTCCTACCACTTTCCTCATCTCCTATTTTTGAGATTGTTTCTAGTGACGGATTTTTCTGCTGCTGGCTAAAGGTCATATTTTCCAGTATCACTAAACACTTGGAAATTCTGGATTAGATGTTGAACATTATGAATTTACATTTTTTTGGTTGTTACATTTTGTGTTGAAATGACGTTTACTTGGAATCAATTTCATACACATATTTATACAATTGCTATTACATTGTTATGGTTGGCCCACAGCAGCCTTTAACCTAGGGCTGATTCAGTTTACTATTAAAGCATGATTATTAAGGCAGTACTCTTCTGGAGAGTCTTATCTGACCCCCTTCACAATTATCTTATAATGTCTTTACATTCTGACAGGTGGGACAATAAACTCTTTACAGCCCTTTTAAGATGAGGAATCATCATCCTTTTCTTCTTAGGGTCCTTTCTGTGAGATTTTCCCTGACTTGGGTATTTACTTTTCATGGAATGTCAGATTAGTGCTCAGCTACAATCTCCAGAACATTCTGTAGAGCTCTGGAACTCCCTGTGTCTGCAATTCTCTCTCTCGCTCTCTTTTTTTTTTTTTTTTTTTTTGTGAAATTTTTGCAAATCCTAGTCTCCTGACAGTTTGGTCTTCTCCTCTTTGAATTAATGAGATTTCTAGGCCATGTACGGGCTTTCCCTGCCTGCACTCCAACCTTCAGAACTGCTTCAGAGAAATACATGGTACATTTATTGGATATACCCTGTTTTAATTTTCTTGTCTCAGGAATAATCGCATCCTAGCTGCCCCAAACCATCTGATGTCTGAATCATGTTGTTCACATATTTTCTAATTTTTTAACATGTTTAAAATAGAAGGGCAGGTCTTGTCCCTGGTACTCCATTTTAGCCAGGAGCAGCAGTTTCCAGAGATGATATTTTTATATGCCATCTGCCTGATTCATTTGTCTTACATGTCAAGAATTTGCAGAAGTAGGTGGGAAATATGGGTGCTATTTTGGGGTTTTACTCAAAGAACTCAAGGATATCACCCAAATTTAGAAAGACATATTTTACATATATTGAACAATTTTTATCATAACATTATTTAACAATCAAAGAGCATTAGTCACACAAAGGTAATTTGTGGTAACTAAAACGTCCACAGAAAGATGAATAGAATTGGTTGTTTTTCTTTCAGGGACATTCATTTAACAGAAAATATTTTATGAATATATTGTGTGTTATATGTGTGTATATATATGTACATATACATACATACATACATACATACATATGTGATTCAAAAATTCTTCTTATTGTCCCAAATAATTTAAATTGAAAAAAGTACCCTAGACAGGTCTAGATGTGTAAGTTAATATATAAAATTTTAAATAAAAAATACTTAGGCAAATGATGGCTTGGAGTCTAGAGTCAGAGGGATATTCATTGTGGCCACCACAAATGTGGTATCCTCCTGAGCACACATCAACTGAGGAGTGGATAAGTAAAACATGATACACAAGCACACACACAGTATACCCCTTTACTCGGTCATAAAAAATAATGAAATCATTTCGTTCAAAGCAACTTGGAAGGGATTGGATGCCATTGCCCTAAGTTAAGCATCTCAGGAATAAAAAAAACGCATGGGCATATGTGATCATACAGAGTAGTAAAATGGATGTTGGAGCCTCAGAAGTAGGCTGGGTGGAGGGATGTGAGGAATCAAAGTTACTTATCAGGTACAGTGTACACCATTCAGGTGAATAGTACACTAAAGGACCTGACTTCCCACTATACAATTCATCCGTGTAAGAATAAACCCCAGGTACTCCTAAATCTACGGTAATCATCAGTCAAGCAAGCAATTAAAACTTTACCACGCATTCTTTCTTTCTGTTTATACTTTTTCCATGTGTATTTTTTACTTAACATTTTCAATAAAATGTATTTAGTATGAGAAAACTGCACTTTAAATTAAAACTAAATCGTGTGTGGTATGTGGATTGATGAAGAGAGGAAATTCATTCAAAATATCCCTATGACAGGAAAGAGAAAATGTTCTACATAAGAAATGTGTAAATAACTCATGATGGGGTTTCAGAAGAGCCGGAAATCATCTTAGTTGAGGAATCAGGGACAACTTTCTGAAGATGGCTTTTAAGATGGGTCTTCCTGGTGGAGACGGGGAAAGGCAGAGAAGTGGACAGATTATTGGAGTGGAGATGATGGAAAGACTGAGGTCCATGGAGAATGAAGTGATGGGTTAGGCAAAAGATGTCCAGCTATGATATCTCCTCTCTCCCACACTACAAACTTTAATTTTCCTTTAGAGTGATTAATTTGGCATCGATTTTTTTGATTTGATAGATAAGGAGCATTACAGACAAGAGAAAAGTCAGAAAACTCTTTCAATAAGAGTTCCATAGCTGGGAAATAAGGTCTTTTGCTGAACAGGGCAGATGCCCAGGGTAAGATGAAGCTCAACAATAGGCAAGAGGAGCCCTAACTGGGAGCACAAGGACGATCTATAATCAAATAGGTCCTGAGTTATAACCTCACCTGAAGCACAACCTAGGTTGAGAGTTGAGTTTGCCTCATTAATGATTTGATTAGTGGTTTTATTGCTAGCCCTTTGGGATCAGTGCTTTGGAATGAAAGGGAAAATCAAGACCTTCACACTAGAACTTGCGAAGTGAGAACTACTCTTCTGCTAATTCAATAGTCAGAGAAAATTGGCAATCAGTAGAAATGTCCCAGGACTGCCAATGCAGTCATTTTCTACTCAATCTTGGAAGGACTGCTGACTCTGTGACTGTTATCTTTGTTCAAGTTGTTCTTTTGGGAATGCTAAGGTAACCACGTAAGTCTCTGGAATTCACTGCAATCTAAGTAAGCACAGAGATGCTGAACACATTTCTTTGTACCATGAGAGAAATAGTAAGACAATCTTCAATTTAATTTAAAAACTACAAATAAGACCAAGTCCACGGGTAAACCTGTGAAGAATTTGTGCATATAAAGATTGGGTTTATTAATTATTAATAGTGAAATTGGGAATAGGACAATTCGACTATTACTAGTTTACCAAAGGATTCTTTTATTGAAAAAATATGACATCTTCAAGCATATATGTTCAATACCTGCTATAGTTTAAAAAAAAAAAAAGAAGCTATGTTTGTTTCCAGATATGCCAAAACTCTATAAAAAGTCTTGCAAATATTTTAGGGAGTCCAAATGTTTTTGTATAATGAATCTTGTGAAAGTAAGGGAACTCCTTATATGATATTAACTATTTCAAAATATGAATATAATTATTCAAACATATTCTAAAGTTTCAGTGGCAATAAGTATGACACCTGCTTTTAAAATTCTGGTTTCTGTTTAGTCTTTCACTACCCTTTTTTTCTGAAACTAGTTTATAAACGGGGATTTAATATCTTTCCTCTTAAGACAGAAACCTTAATATGGTGAAGAAAAGTTCACTTCTTACCTTTCCTAAAATCCCTTAAAGACATTGATTTGAAGCCAAAATCAAATATCACAGCTGCGACAGAAAAAAAATGGTCCAATTCCTTTCTCTTAGGGTCTGGGCTGGCTTAGTGACAAGCTTGACTAATAGAATGTGGCAGAAGTGACAGTGTAGTGCTATCAAGGTCAGGTTTTAAGAAACTTCCAATCTCCACTTAGGCCTCCAGGATTACTGCCTTTGAGAGCTCTGTGAGGACCTGTAAGAAATCTAGTCTGTCACCACTGTGCTGGAGAAGCCACATGCAGCTGACAGGCAGAATTTAGTCCAGCCTTGCAGCCATCTTCACCAGGAGTGTCAGACACTCTCAAGCCTACATATCAAACAGCTGACAACTACGGAAACATTACAACCTGTACAAAAAATTCATTCTAGTTATACCCTGCTGGATTTGTAACCCCAGTCATCTTGTGATGTAATACAATGGTTGTTTCAAGCTACTGGGTTTTGGGATAATTCGTTACACAGCAATAGATAAAGTAGACAATAGGTACAATGTCTATGTATGTTCATAGTTATGCCATAGTCAGTGTCTGCCAGTGTGGGAAAATCATATTACTGATAAAATGTAATGCAAATTAGACTTATCTGTATGTGTTCTTTTCTCATTTTTTGATGCCTTTGCTCTTCAAGAATTGTTATCATTATCATATTTGCCTGCTCATGAAATCTCTAAGACCAGCTGCTCTCCTATGAATATTAGATGGTAACTAATTTAAAATAATAATTAAAAAATATTTTTATTTTTAATTATTTTGAGTGCATGATGGTTGTAAATGTTTATAAAGTGCATGTGATGTTTCGATCCAGGCATACAGTGTGGATTAATCAAATCAGCGTAATTGGAGCATTCATAACCTCATGCATTTAGCCTTTCTTTGTGTTAGGAACATTCCAATTCCACTCTTTTAGTGATTTTAAAGGATAATAATAACTTTTTGTTGACAATATCACTTTGTTGTGGCTATCAAATTTTTTTTATTTTTTGGCAATTACAATTGCCAAGTATCTGACTGTATTTTTGTACCCATTAACTATATCCCACTCTTTCCCTCTTCTCTGCTATCATTCCCACTTCTGTTAACCATCATTCTACTCACTGTCTCCATAAGATCAATTATTTTATTATTTTCTCCTGAGTTTTTAATTTTTTCTTTATTATTTAAAATTATTACATATAACTAATCGTTGTATATCTTTATAGGGTACCTGTGATGTTTTGATCCAGGTACAATATGGATTAATTAAATCAGTATAATGGGGTGCCTATGACCTCAGGTAGTTAGCGTTTCTTTGTTATATTTGATATTGGTCACTTTCTTGTGCCATTAATTATTGTTCATTATATTGATTTAACCATATTTCTACACCCATTAGTTATCTTCACTTTATCCCCCAACCTCCACCCCACTACCCTTTCCAGGCTCTAGTAACCATCATTCTACTCTGTTTTCATGAAATCAATTAATTGTAATATTTAGCTTCCACACAGAAGTGAGAACATGAAAGATTTGTCTTTCTGTGCTTGGCTTCTTTCACTTAACACAATGTTCTCCAGTTCTATCTATGTAACTGCAAACGACAGGACTTCATTCTTTTTATGGCCAAATAATATTCCGTGTGAATATGTATCACCTTTTCTTTCTCCATTTTTCCATCAGTGGACACTTAGTTTGATTCCAAGTCTTGGCTATTATGAATAGGGCTACAATAAACTAGTAGTGCAGATTATCTTTTTGATATACTGATTTTATTTCTTTTGGATATATACCTCGAAGTGGTATTGCTAGGTCTTATGATAGTAATTTTTTTGTTTTTTGAGGAATTTTCATATTATTCTCTTATATATTCCCACCAACCGTGTACAAGCGTCCCCCTTTCTCCACGTCCTGGCTAGCATTCATTGTTGCCTGCCTTTTTGATGAAAGCTGTTTTAACTAGGGTGAGAGGAAATTTTATTGTAGTTTTGATTTGCATTTCTATGATGGTTAATTAATTGAGCCTTTTTCTTATAACTGTTGGTCATTCCTTTGAGAAATGTCCATTTAGATCTTTTGTCCATTTTCTAATCAGCTTATTTTTTCCTAATGAGTTGTCTGAAATTCATATAAATTCTAAGAATAATTTGTCAGGTGGTGGTTTATAAATGTTTTCTACCTTTCTGTGGGCTGTCACTTTCCCTTCTTGACCAGTTCCTTTTCTGTAAAGAAACTTAGCTTAGTCTGATCTCATCTGTCTAATTTTGCTTCATTTGCCTGTATGTACTTTTGGAGTATTACTCAGGAAAACGTTGCCTAGACCATGGCCTGGAGTATTTCACCAGTGTTTTTTCTTAGAAGTAATTTCATAGTTTAAGATCTCAAATTTAAGTCTTTAACACATTTTGATTTAACTTTTGTTTATGGTGAGAGATAAGGGTTGAGTTTTACTTTTCTGCATATGAATATCCTTGTCTTGTTCCGGATCTTAAAGGAAAAGTTTTAATTATTTTCCCCCCCCCCCATTAGGTATGATACTGGCTGTGTGTATATCATAAATGCTTTCGTTATATTGAAGTAAATTCCTTCTATACTCATTTTTGAGAGATTTTATCATGAAGGGTTATTGAATTTTATCAAATGATTTTTCAGCATCAATTGAAATGATCATGATTTTTCCCCTTCATTCTATGGATACAGTGCATGGCATTGAATGGTTTACATATCCGAACTATCCTTGCATCCCTCAGATGAATTCCACTTGATTATGATGAATGTTGTTTGGAATATGTTGTTGAACTCAGTTCGCTAGTATTTTGTTGAAGATATATACGAACATATTTGGTTGATACGTTTACCAGAGATATTGACCTATAGTTTTCATTTGTTGTTATGTCTTTGTCTGGTTTTGATGAGGCAGTCACCTTTTGAATTTAATCTCTGATACTCTCATTCAGGGATACAAGACATTGTTTCCCAAGAAGGAAATTTTAAGGGTTGCCTGAAAAATAATTTCAAGAGAAAGATCTACTCAATAATTGTGAGATCTCTCATACCACACGTCCACCTCCAATGCAGTTATAGTTCTGGGGGGTTTTGATTCATCTTTTACTGCTAATGTCCCATCTCAAATTGTACCATCAAGATTTCCTCATTTTATCTCAAGATAATTTATAACATGAGATATTGCTGCCCTCATACACTAGAATATTCCATAAGTGCAAGATAGTGCTTTCTAGAGTGATCCTTGAATAGTTAGGGATCAGAGATGAAATGAATGTTACAGCCTCCTATTAATCATGTGAACAATTCAGGGTGGCATTCTTAACATTTCTAAGCAATCTGGGCAGAACTTATATTCATTTTCTCTTTCTTCTTCTTCTTTTGACTTTTCTTACTCTTGTTTTCTTCTTACTCTCTTAGATCCTTACTCTTGCTTACTAGGTTCTCATCCCAAGTAACCTTCCAGCACCAACATTCTTGCCTCTGATGTTTTGAAGGAAATACAAACTAAGACAGTGTTCTGACATGACATCACCTAGAATATATTAGACTCCATTTATGCTAAAGCTTAGTCCTTCTACTAATCCAACTTTAATGTGGCTTACAGTGGAGACATTTTTCAGGTAAAATGAGAGCTTTTTTTCAGGTAATTATTGATAATTCATCCTTGTTTCAAATGAAAAAAAAAAAAGGCCTGCATTTTGTTTGAACTTCTGGCTGATGTTAAAACAACATTATATCCATTTAGACTTCATTTGGCTAAATCTAAGGTGTTGGCTTCATTAACACCTCATTGCAAATAATTGAAATAAAAAGCCTGGGTATGCACCTCTTATGGTGATAATTCAGGATGTAGTCATTTGGCTAAGGCTGCCACTAACCTGATGCAGGTTAGAGGGAATGCCATTCAGATGCCAGTATGGACTTAAGCCAAGACTAATAGAAAATTATATTCCAAAACTAAGTTAAAAATTGACCAATAATGAAGCATTACATAGTTACATCAGGCAACAAGAATACTCAAATCCAGGCACCAATTTATGTCATTTCAAACATTTCACTTTAGCCAAAGGTAAATGATATGCTATCCAGTCTAAAACCAAAGTCAAGTCACCTCCTTGCTCAAGGTTAGTATATTAACTTAATTAATGGCAAGAGAAAGGAGGACACTTATTCTGACACAGTAAAAAAAAAAATGACTAACTAAATGCTGAATTTTGCAGCATGCATAAAATTAATTAAAATGGTTAGAAAAAGTGGCAAATATGCTTTCTTTTTGCCAAGGAATATACAAATACCAGCGCATCAAAAAAGGTGCATGAGTAGCCTGCAAAGTGACTCACTGAGCAGAAAAACACTTGGAGCTTGAATATTTTCAAACATGGAAGAAAATTCCTAAATGCCAATATGCATCAGAAATTTCTGCAAACATAATACCTTTGTTCTAAATTTGGGTCGAATGTGATCCTGCATCATCTTTGAAGTCCAATCTCCCTGGTACTGATACCAGACAGGTGGCACCCCAGCCAGCTCAGCCAAGTGGAGCTGGAGGACCTGCTGCCTCCGTCTTGGTGGTGTTGGTGGTGGTAGCTGGCAGAGGAACCAGCATGCTGGAGTGTTGGCAAGCGGGGGAGCTTCCCTCCTTCAGCGGAGGCTCCAGTAGCCAAAGGAACTGGACAGGAGCAGGGGAAGACATTGGCAATTCCTCCAGTGCATCCCTGATTGGTCTCATTACAAACCTGCTCTTGATTGGTCTGTTTTCAAGACCCAAAAGCTCATTGGACAACTGCCCCTATATAAGCCCCTGAGCAGAGAGCCCAAGTGCAGACCGCCACAGACCTCTGAGAGAGAGAGAGAGCAGAAGAGCAAGAGCTGTAACACTTGTATTCTTCTCTGCAAGGAGGTTTGGCTCTTTGTAAGAGCTGTGACACTTGTATAAAACCTATCTTACTACTGATCCTGGTCTGCAAGGAGGTTTGGCTCTTTGTGAGAGCTGTAATACCTGTTGAATAAAACATAACTTACTGTTGATCCTGTGGTCCGTCAATTCATTCATCAAATTGTCGAGACCAAGAACCTGAAAGCCCGGTATCAGTACCACAGATGTATTCAGCTTAATGAATAGCGTTGTGTGTGACGAACTGTGGAAACAACAAAGTGGCAATGAAATTCCACTGGCCTCTGATTATACACCAGTAGTGGGATTGCTGGGTTATATGATAGTTTTTTTCCTAATATTTTTGGGAAACGCCATAGTATTTTTGATAATGGCTATGATGGTTTGTATTCTCACTAGCAGTGTGAAAGGGTCTCTTTGCTCCACATTCTTGCCAGAGCTTGCTATCTTTTGTCTTTTTCATAACAGCCATTCTGACAGGTGTGAGGTGACAATGGCACGCCCATGTTTAGTGAGGCACAGCATTGCTCACTCTAGTCAAGCTGAGGAATCAGCCTAAGCATCCATCAGTGGATGAATAAATAAAGAAAATGCCATATGTACATGATGGAATACTATTCAGCTAGTAAAATGAAGAAAATCCTGCCGTTTTCAACAACATGGTTGAACCTGGGGGCCACTGACTTGAGTTTGAAATAAGCCAGGCTCAGAAAGACAAACACCACATTATGTCGCTCATATTTGGAATCTAAAAAAGTTGATCTCATAGAAATAGAGAGTAGAATAGCATCTAGCAGGGGAGGGAAGGAGAAGTTGGGGAGATGTTGGCTGAAGAATACAAAATTTCAGTGCCACATAGTAATAATAAGTTCAAAAGAGCTATTGTACATCCTGGTGACTATGGTTAATAATATATATGTATTTCTGAAAAATCCTAAGAGATTGGACGTTCAGTACTTTTACTACAAAAATGATAACTGCATGAGGCAATGCATATGTTAGTTGGCTAAATTCAGTCGTTCTAAAATGAATGCACATTTAAAAAATATCATATTGTAAATGATAAATATATATGACTTTATTTGCCAGTTTATAAAATATCTTTTATTTCCATAGGCCTTCAAGAGGAAATAAGGAACTCAGGCCACAACCTCAGAAGGAAGTGAAATTGTTATTGTCAACTATGGCTTTTACTGTGCTGTACCTAAGATCAGTTATCTCATGAGTGAAAAATATCCTCTTACTCTCTCTATTGTTTATCTCTGAGAAACAATAAACTGTAGAAAGTGGTGGAAAAATGTAGTTTGTGTGAGTTTGTGTGGTGGGTGGAGGAGTAGGGAGGAGGTGGAGAGGAGGTAATTGATGTTTGAGAAACTGTTATAAGACCTCAAGGACACTATATTCATCACTTAATAGACTTATCAAAAGCAACACGGGGAGGGCTCTTATAATCGCAGTTTCACTGATAAGAAAACAGATTCAGTGAGATGTAGAAACAATGTAATTCAAAAAAACCCATCCCTTACAGAAGCCAGATTCAAATGTTTTCTAGCTTCTAAGTTCCTCTTCTTTATTCTCTAGCACGTGACCGTTGTTGAATTAAGGCAAATTAGCTTTCACATGACAGATATTTTCAGATGCATAGCATCATTTCCACAAGGCAAGTATTTTTAGCTGAGCTGCAGTTCTTTATAAATTGATAGGCACTAGCTATAGTCTCAGGAAGTGTATGTAAAATTCAACTAGGCAGAGAGCAAAAAGTGTTCTTTTTAATTCTTACATGGTAACATTCACATCTGTCTAAGGAGGTAACACTGCAAGGAGAAAATGGAGTAAGCAAGAAATAAATGAGAGGATTGGAGAGAGTAGGGGCTAAAAAGATACTGCCTGGTCTTCCCTTGATTGAATTGTAAGTTTCCTGAAGGGTTCTTGCATCTCTGTGCAGAACACTGACATCATGTTTAGCAAGCGAGCTCTTTGCTGCTACTTACAGATAACAAAGAATATTTGTCATGCAACAGGGAAGATGCTGCCCATGGTAAAAGCTTTCTAATAAGATAGGAAGTGTGAGTTTCTCTTTATTGATCTCCAGTGGACTGCATTTATTATGTGGTCTTGCATCAACAGCTGTCTATACATTTCGGGATTGTTTCTTTTCTCAGTCCTGAATGTAAGATTAGAGTGTCTGCCTTTGCTTTTTCTGCTTATCCCAGGTGTACTCATTATCTATTGCTACGTAACAGATGATCAGCCACAAACGTAGCCTCTGAAGCCCATGTTTGTTATCTCCAAGTTTCTGTGGGTCAGGAGTCAAGGCAAAGTTTAGCTGGGTCTCCTACTGGACAATTTCTCACAAAGTTACAGTTAAGGTTTGGCCAGGGCTGAGATCCCCTACCTGGAGACTCACTTGACAAGGATACCGTTCCAAGGACACAGGATTTGGGACAAATTTTAGTTCCCCCAAATTGGACGGAAGGCTCCATTTCTTCCATGTTTAGCTGATTTTCGTCTAGAAGTTGATGTTGGCTCCTGGCCACAGAGGCCTCTTTAAAATAGAGGCTTGCTTCATCAATGTGTTCAAGGTGAGAAGATCATAGGGGGTCTGTTGGTAAGATGATAATATAAAGTAGGATGTGATAAGCACCGAGAGTATGGTGGATGCATGTTAGTGTGTGCACACATGCACACACACACGCACGCATGCCCACACACACAGATTCCTAAGATTGAATTGATCACAGGGCTGGGGCATTGGGAGAATGCTTCCAATAGCAGAGAGGCTTTCCATGTTGCATTAGAAAGTATACAAATGACAGCAAGTATAGAAAGGAAATCCATGCACTCATCAAGAGCAAGTAGTACAGGCAAAAGTATAGTTGGGGGAAATCAAGTGGCATCTTCTAAGAAACTGGGAGCAATGGGCTGACCAAAGCAGAGGAATTGATTAAGAATGACTTGATTCTTGTCTGGCACTTTTCAGTATAGAATCCTGAAAGATTATCCTCTGTGAAAGAGAAAAGGCAAGGCTGAGATGTTGGTGCTTTACATCTGACAGTTTATTAAAATAATAAAGATGAACAAATATTTCAATAAGAGGATTTCCACCAAAATTTTGCAGTCTACATTGTCTGAAGTCTGGGTTAGTTTTTGTTTCTTTTGCTATAGATTTATATAAATATTATCTAGAAATAAAGCTTTTTGTAAAATTATAAATTCTTATAGTGTAAAAAGCATAGATTCCTTAAACTATATAGAAATTGATAGGGTATTTGTACGTGTTTAGTGTGGGTAGGCAGACCCAACTCTACTTGTATATTGGCTCTGTGGGAGAAACAAGCTTTGATTCTGGGTTTGAATCCTGGCTCCACTACTTATCAGCTGTATTACTTTAGGGAATGTTAGTAACCTCTCTGAACTCCAGTTTTTTTATATTTGTGAATGAGTTCTCTAATTTGCATGGAAGCTCTCTGACTGAGGTTCTTTTTAATGTTCACAGATGTATTCTACCATCTGGTTCATGGAGGGTGCTCAATATTTAATGAATAAGTGTAGGAATGGGTTATAAGCTAAACTTAGAGTTAGGCCCCCAAACTCTAAATTTTATAATGAGCACCTTGACATTGCCTTTGGGTTCTCTACTCATGGAGGGAGCATCAGTGGCCACACAGGGACTAGACTTCATTGGTAACTATCCTACTCTCACAGGGTACTTACTAGGACTGTGCTTTCAAAAGCAACCAGTAAACTCTCCAAACTCACTGCCATAATTTAGAGAAGTTTAAGTATTTCTGAAGGCTTTCCTAGCTTTACTTCTAATTGATTTCTTTTTTGTGCCCACTGACTTGCCTTGGTGGTTCTGTCCTGTGGTCATCTCTAACTAATGGCTCAACTTCTTTTACTTTAATTCTAAGCATTGTGACCACAGGGATATCTTTCCCAGGATTTTGAACAACTCTTCTTAAACATAATCTAAAGTTTCCCAAATTGATCTTTATGATCATCATTTTCACAAAGTCATCACTAAAGATGATTGAGAACTGATACTAATATCCCTACCTGTGAAAAACTTATGTTCTGTGAACTTGGAAGCATTTTCCTAGATCTAAAATGCATTTGAGCTCTCCTTGAAGTCCCTCATGGGCAGACAGAGAGAGTCTTTTTCAATGATGTCTGGGGATTAATTGACTCCTCCAATCATCCATTGGGCCATAGGCACTGGGACCACATTAAACAAATGATGTTACCATAATAATATAAGAATAAAACACAGATAAACTATTTGAGAACATACAGAGCCAATAATTGTAGTGATTCAACATGTTCTAGAAAAGATGAAAAAAAGAACGTGTAATAGTTCGGAGAGACATTAGTTGCCTACTATTTCCAAAATATTTTTAAAATTTAATAGACTCTACAAGTTCCTAGCCATTTGCTATATTTATATAAACAGAAAGATTCCAAATGATGGGCCTCTGTGGGACTTCACAATCAACAATTTGAAAGCCTAAAGATCTGCATTTTATTTTTATGACACTATTTTAATTCTTTCTCCAGCTTTTTGTTTTCAGCTAGCTTTTCTGTATTCCTTTATGAACAGTAGGCTCACTGTGCTGTAGGTGTTTACGCTTCTGTATGTGACAGTAAAAATGAGACTGCTTATCAGCTAAGGACATATTTGTTCCACTGTGTTCCGACCTAGTAAAGAGGAGATAGTGTCACAGTTATGATTCACAGAGGTGCTCGGAATACATTCTGAAAAAAGTTGTAGTGTGGTCCTTCTACTAGGCAAGGACAGATACCAGGAAAAGACAAAGCAAGAAGAGCCATGTCATATTTATCCAATATACATACTGATGAACTGAGCCAACATTCCTCCCATGTGACTGTAAGCGGGTGACTAAGAGGAGGAACCCTGAGTAAATAGCTTACCTTACAGACCATTTCAGGAAGTGGTAGTTGGACAATTGCTGAGCTTGACTATCCTGAAAGAAGATATTTAGTATAATTGTGGGTGAGTCAAATTGACTACAGCATGGAATCAGGACTCAAAGAAAGAAGACTTGCTATTTGTTTCTGGGAAAACAAAGGAAGAAATCTGCCAGAGTAAAAACGGTGGAAAAGAAAAATCCAGTGTTCCATGTGAACCTGAAGGTTCTCGATAATAAAGTAGTGAAGTTTAGTAGCAACAATTTATGAGTAAAATATTTCTTAAAATCCCATTGAACTCTGTGCTCTCGTTTACATGAAACAGACTTGTGCAGAGTAAAATAGACTAGAGAAAATTTCTCTCAATATTTACTGCAGAACAAAATATGTATACATTTTCAATTATTACCTGGTTTCATAATCCTGAATCCTTATTGAGATTTAAGAAGAAAGAGCCCTAAGAATTGGTATCTAAGTATGTCTGGGAATTTTGGAAAGTAAATATATCCTCCTATCCTGAGGGTAACAGAGTGATTTTACTTAGGAAAAGTGAAGAAAAAATTTAGAGCACTTCCAAAGAGAGTGGAAGGAGAAAAGGTGAGACAGAAGGAGACAAAGGCGTGTACTGGAATTAAATACTCCTCTTGAAACTGGCTGCAAGGCTTTCATCCGCCTCCCTGCACCTCCAGGCAGTATTGCACTTTTCTATTGGCCAGTGATGGTCTCTTTCTATTACTCATTGATTACCTAGGTTCACGGCATCAGAAAAGATGTTGGGGTCAGGCCCCAGTTCCCTGAACTCAGTTGACCTGGTTCGATTACTTGCCTGAGCTAGAAAGTTCAACAGGGGCAGGGTGGGGACGATAGCAGAAGTGGGTGGAAACTGAAAGTAAAACTGGAGCGGCACAGGCAGTGTGGATGGGAAGTAAAAGTACACAAGTGTCAGGGTAACGGAGAGACTGCATTTAGGAAGAATAAAGAGGAAGTTTAGAGCACTCCAAAGGGAGTTGAAAGCGAGGCTCTCTCATGGAGGAGAACAGAGAGACCTAGACAGTGAGTATGTTAAGGCACATTTGTAGGTAAAGTATCTTTTTCTAAGGGAAACTATTTTATTTATTGTTTAATATCAGATTAATATAAGGGTATACACAATCAGGTTACATTATTGGCATTTGTTATGTAAGGTCCAAGTTGTAGTTGAGTCCTTCCCTGGGAGATGTGGCATCTACCCATACCTTATACCCAGTAGGTGAGAGTTTCCCACACCTCCTCCCCACTGCCCCCTCCCACCTTCTTGAATTTAAATATGTTTTTCTCTCATGTGGCATGTAGTCGTTCATCTGCTAGTTTCATATTGATGTTGATTACATTGGATGCTTGGTTTTTCATTCTTGTGATACTTAGGAGGATGTTCTTCATGTCCTTACAGGTAAATAGGGAAGATGTGAAGTTTCCCAACTTTCTTCATGGCCAACTAGTACTCCCTGGTATACATACGCCACAGTTTATTACCACATTCATGGCTCAATGGGCCCGTGGGTTGTTTCCACATCCTGGTGATGATGAACTGAGCTGTTACAAACAAATGGGATTGCAGGATCAAATGGAAGTTCTACTTTTTGCTCTTCGAGGATTCTCCATACTTCTTTTCAAAGTGGCTGTATTAGCTTGTATTAGGCTGCAATCCCACCACACTGTGTAAGTGTCCCCTTCTCTCCAGACCCTCACCCACATCTGAACTGTGGGCCCTTCTGATGTGGGCTATTCTTCCTGGGGTTAAATGATATCTCAGGGTGGTTTTGATGTTCTTTTCTCATCATATCTGGGGTGAAGAGCATTTTTTCTTGTATTCATAAGTAATGCATCTTAAAGTATCACAGAACTTCACAGCCTGATAGAAATCAGGGCTCGTTAATTTAGGAATAAAAGTAAAATTAAAGTCAGTATAGCTGACTCATGCCCTTATGAGTTATTTAATCCTCATATACTTCACTCACAATAACTTGTGAGGTAAAGGACAGGTTTTGTTCTTACTTTTGGTCGCTGTGGTCCAGAGGACTTCTGTGACTTGCCTGATGCAGATATTATGGGTATGGCGTGGTGAGGCCAACATTTGAACCCATATCAGTCTTTATCCAAATCTCATAATTTCCCACCATCTCTTACTATCATTCATGTAACAGTTGAGTCATATATTTATTTATTTAGACTAAATAGCTTAGGCACATCTTAAACAGAATACCACTGAGTGTGATAGGAAACTCCTAAAGCAGAGCCAACCGGTCTGCCTTATTTTGGATTTCAGACGTTATACTGGGTCCCTCCCAGTAGGATGTAACTGGCATCAAATCTGCACTTGCAGTAACTGCTTGCTGTGGAATGAAAGACTCATGTCAGTATTGCAGCTAGATTATGCACTCTGTGTTAGGGTACTGCTGAATAGAAAAAGGGATACTGTTTTAGCACTTAGCAATAATTCCTCTTATGATGAGATTGATAGTTTAATATCTTCACACTGCACAGAATTTTGCATTTTGGAATTTAATTTTTACCACTACACCATAATGGTGGCAGTGTCCTCTTTGCACAGTGATGAAACCAGCAGGGACACAGAGACAGGACTAGACCCAGAGCCCTGAAGCCCCAATTTCCCTAGGTTTTTTGCCCAGAAGGTGCTCTTGTCTTAAAATGTTGCAGGAGATGTTTCTTCTTACAGAGTGTTTTTTCTGCCCATCTCAATGGTTGTGCTCGTGGATTTTCTCCCCTTTTCTAAAAATGTCTTTTCTCTTCTTCTCCACCTTTGGGAACTATATTCCCCCTCACAGGCTTGCTTTAAAATCCTGCCCCTTTCATAATACCTCACTCTTCATTATCTCTTTCTCTTTTTACTTAGGAAACATAATTGCCCTTGTAGCTCATAATATTTATTTGGAGCTCAACTATTTTTTAAAAATATGGTTTTAACATATCAATATTTATGTTTTGTTTTTTTTTTTCACTGTTCTTGCTATTCTTCCAAAATAAATTACAACATCTCTGAAGGACAGACTAGGTCCTTGCTGAGTACCAAATTGCTTAGCTCAATGTTGCGCATATCAAGGTCAACAAATAAATGATTGCTTTTAAATTATTTGCATGCTTTATCTATTTGAGGGAGAAACAAATTTGAATTCCTCACTACACATAGCACATAGAGGTTGCTTAATATTTACTCTTTGAATTAGATTAAATTTGTCTTTTCCAGTCACTTAATATTAGTCTCATGATATGTAGGGAGCTGCCTTAGAATCTTCATATAGATCTGCTATTAAACTTTATTACTTTATGCATATTATATGTGGTATTAAAAGCTATGGAAAAACCTGACTTTGATATACTATTAGAGTGATGACAAAAATCCCTGTCCAGCTTAAGATTTAATTATTTTCTTACTAGGTTGTAGGGTGTGGTATAAACACATCGTCTTTATAAAAATGTTTCTTCTCTCCCCAGTTATACAAGTTATATTCTCCTTGTGATTATTTAAGATCTAGCAGTAGAATAGAAATATACCACATCCACTTATATATCATAATTTTACAAAAATTTCTAAAACATCTCCTTGCTGTTCTAGCCATAAAATAATGCTGAATCAAAGAAAGAAGAGTCCAGAAAGGGCCATTAGCACATAGTCTTATCTCCTTTGTCACCATAAGAACATTGACTGTAATAGATTCTCTAATGTGATGAGGAAATGAGTCAGCACTCCTGTATCAGGGGATATGTCCCAGGTCTACTTTTCTTGTTGATTTATTGTCAGTTTCTATTTGAATTAGACTTTGAGCAAAGCAGAACCTAATTCATCCCCTTAATGATCATTTCTAGGATCTCTGGCAGGCTGATCACTGCTCAGAGCAAGAGAAAACAAATGAAACAGAAAATTCTACAAAGGATCTCCTAATGCTCTCTTGCACGGACACACACACACATATACACACGCACACACACACGTACATCCATACATGCACATGCACACACATGCACACACATATAAACGCACATGCATGGACACACACACATATGCATACACACATGCACATGCATACACACACATATACATACACACATGCATGTGCGCACACACACACACACACGCACACTCATGCACTCTGAAGGCCTGGATGTTCCAAGGATGTGGACATGTAAAGTACAACAGAGCTGAAAATGCAGAAGAGATGGCATTTGCAAAGGTGGTCCCATTGCAAGGTCCTGGGCTGGGGAATGCACATTTGTGCTACCCCCTCTCTCACTGCCCTCCTACCGTGGAAAGTAAAGTTAAGTAGAATTACCCAAGGGTGGCAGACTTTGTTTCTCAAAGATGGCCACAGTGATAGTTTCAGTCTCATACGCTCTTCTATAGCTTTGCCAGTCTCCTGCAGCAGATGAAATCTATTTCTCTTCCCCTAAACCTTGACAGGCTCTTGTAACTGCCTCAATAATTAAAATGCAGCTGAAGTGACTCTGGTTGTTTTCCAAGGCTAGGTCACCACATGTGACAGGACTGGATTGTCAGTATGTGTCCCTCTCTCTCTCCCCCTCTCTTCCAGTCTCTCTTGATCTCTCTCTTTCTGTAACACACACATGCAGACACACAAACACAGCCCTTTAGGGCTCAGCTGCCACGCTGAGAGGAAGCCTAAAATGACCCACATGGAATGGCCCAAGTGGAGAGAAAATACACTTCCACTCAAAAACATCAATGCTCAGAAATGAGTGAATGAGCCTTCAGGGGATTTCAGCCTTTCAGCCTTACAGTCTCTCAGCCAAGGTCACAGATAATGAAAAAGCAGAGAAAAACATCCCCACTGAATTCTATCCAAATTCCTGATCAACAAAAGTCATAGCATAATAAATGATAATATTGCTCCAGTACATTTCAGGATAGTTTATTCAGCCAAAGTGTGTGAAACACATGTTGGTACCTGGAAGTGCACTTTTAGAGTAACAAAACTAAAATGTACTATTGAGAGCGTATGATGGATGGAGGCTGAAATGACACTGAGGGGGATGCTGGCAAAAGCCTGTAGGGCCTCTGCGATGCTTTGAATGTCTGTGTCCCTTCTGAAATTCCTATGATGAAATCCTAACCCTAACTGATGGCATAAGAGGTAGGGCACTGGGGAGGTGATTGGGTCATGAGGGTAAAATTTTCTTGAGTGGGAATAATGTCCTTATAAAGGTCAGGGTAAGAGAGACCCCGCAACCCTTCTGACAAAGTGAAGACATCATTTACGAACCAGGAAACAGCCCTCACTAGTCTCCTAATCTGCAGTGGTTTTATCTTATTCTCCTCAGCCTCCAAAACTGTGGGAGAAATCATTTTCTGTTGTTTATAAGTGAGCCAGTTTATGGTGTGCTGTTATAGCATCCCAAATGGACTAGAACAGCCTCCAAATGACAGTCATGTGGTTGTCCAAAAGACTGTCGCGGAGATCTTAAAAGAAGTGTGGGAAATATTATTGCAAAGTGGAGGAAGTGTCTTCTGGCTTCTTCTCAATGATCATCATAAAATGATATTAGAGATAGGCTAAAAAATAAGTTATTCTGTTTTCAAGGCAATTTTAGTTTGAAAAAGTCTCATTCTCATTCTCTTCCTCTTCAAGATTCTCCATATGTTCACCATAGAGAACTACTCAGCCATAAAAAGTGGTGACCTGATACCTTTTTGTAATAACTTGGATGGAACGGTAGATGACTCTTCTAAGTGAAGTACTGCAGGAGTGGAAAAGCAGACACCACGTGCACTCACTATTAGACTGGAACTAATTGGTCAACACCCCTGTGCACTTATGGTAGTAAAACTCTAATAAAAACCAAGTGTGTGGGAGGGGAAAGGAGAGGACATGTAAACTGACACCTAATGGTTACAATGCATGCTATCAGGGTAAGAGTGCACTTGCAACCTTGACCCCAACTGCACAGAAGCAATTCATGTGACCACAACATTTATACTCTTATGTTATTCTGAAATTAAAAAAAAAATTCAAAGGACTTTAATAGACTTTTCTATAAAGAGGATAAATGAATGGCCAATACATGCATAAAAAAGATCCTCAAAATCATTACTCATTAAGGAAATGCAAATCGAAACTACAAGATACCATTTCACAATCCGTAGGATGATTGTACTAAAGAAGAGAAAAAATAACGTGTTGGTGACGGCATAGAAATTGAAACCCTAATTCAGTACTAGTGAGAATGTAAAGTGGTGTGTATTACTTTGGAGAACAGTTTGGCAGTTCCTTAAAAAGTTAAATATAGAGTTCCTGTGTGACCTAGCCATTTCTCTCCAAGCTGTATAATCAAGTATACTGAAAACCAGTCTATGCAAAAAGTTGTACACCAATGTCTGTAATAGCATTAATCATATTTGCCAAAAATGCAAATAACTCAAATATACACCAACTGAAAAATGGATAAGCAAAATGTGATATATACATACAATAGGATATTATTCTGAAATAAAAGGGAATGAAATATCTATGCATGCTGAATTATGGATGGATCTTGAAAACATGCAAAAATGGAAGAAGCCAGAATCACAGACCCATGTGTTGTGTTATTCCATTTATCTGAACTATCCAGAATAGATAGATTTGTAGAGACAGGAAATAGAACTGTAACTGGAAGTAGAATTGCGGGGAGGAAGGACCAGGAGCGTCTACAGATGAATGCAAGGCTTCGTTTGAAGGGACGAAAATGTTCTGAAATTCGGTAGTAGTTACAGTGCACAACTTTGTGAATATAGCAAAAACCACTGGATTGTACAGTTTTAAAAAAGAGAGAAGAGCTTCATAACAAAGATAAAACCTAAGATGTGGTTTTAAAATCTTTTAAAACCCCCCAAAGATACAAGGCAGTGCCTGAAAGAGCCATTTAGTCTGACATAAGCTGGACCCTCTAAGAATCTTCCAGACATGCCTCACATAACCCTCTCTGAGAATCAGAGGACAAAGTCCCATGGCAGCATCCTAGGAAGCCCCGGACACAGAACACTTTGCAATATGACAACACATATTGCACATTGATCCATAAGAAACTGTTGACATTTTAAAAAACTTTTTATGACCACAAATTGACAGGGACAGAGACAAAATGAAAATGAATAGGAAACCATTAAGCTTCAAGGGCTAATTCTTATAAAGAAGAATTACTTAGAAGTCAAAACAAAGAGCCAAAAAGGCAGAAGTGATAGATAGTGCAGAAAGTTAGCCCGAGGCCTAACTGAGGGCCTCACACTGTGAGTACCACTGGATTTTACCTTTGCTGGGGACCAAGACTGCTGGGTGTGTCACACTAGCTTGCCCTTTTTCTGAATAGACACCTTTATGCTGGTTGGCTATCCAGAGTCTGTTCCATCACCATACATTGACAAGTAACTTGTCTCTTAGACAAGTGTTATAAGAACTGAACAATTATACATGAAGACTGTAACTGAGAAGGATTTTCTACACCTGAACTTGGTGTAGATCACAACATAAGATCTCCAGCCTGAGACTGACATTGCAACAAGATGATACATTCGAGGGAAATATCCTACATGTTGGAGAGATGGGAATTACTGTGACCAGTGAGTCACAGATTATGTTTACTAAAATGGCCACAGCAACATTTCAGGGCCATCTTCTCTTCCAGAACTCTGCCACTCTTCCTCAGGGTGTGCAGTCTGTTCTAGCTACTGGCTTCAATTAATATCAGGTAGCAGCAGAAATGATGCTATCAGATTTCTGAGGCTAGATCACAAGAGGTGAAATTATGCTCAGCTTGGCTCTCTGTTTCTCTCTGTGTGTTTGCCCTTGGAGCCCATCCTCCACAACCCATTTAGAAAAACTACATGGAGTTAAATGAAGACTGCTGGCCGCAGCCATTATGAACCTCTAGATACCTGAGGGAATAATCCTGGAGATTATTCTTGGCCCCAGGCTTTGTGTCTTCCATCCACGGCCCCAACACAAGGGGGCAGAGAGGAGCTGTCTCCGCCATCCCTGTCTGAATTACTCATCTACAGAACTTCTGAGTATGAAAAATAGTTTTCTCATGAGATTGCAACTGCAACACCAGGCACTTCAGTTCTATTACAATTCATCCATCTCTGTGGAATACAAAGAGCTCAAATTCCAATGGTCTGTGGGGTTGTAAATATGAGGTTATCACAGCCTGAATCAGATTTTTGACTGTTTCTTCCTTCTGAGAGTCGGAGATATAGTAGATGTGTGATTGGTGCTCAAATTTAGGGAATTATTTTTAGAAAATTTAATTAGTTTGTGGGTCCAGAGATTATATTTTCTTTGTACAGAGTCTTTCTTTAAAAGGAGATATGGCAAATATTTATTTTATTAACAATGAAAAATTAAAAAAAGAAAACAAACAATGAAAGCTGAGAAGTTACAAATTTTATTTACAAATGTCAAGGTAATTTCATGAGGTTACTTACCACTTGCTTATTCTAAACACCCCATAGGTTCCTCATTCTAAAATGAAGTCTGCCATCCAATGCTCACAGAGCTTGCCGTAAGCCACCCAATTTGGGAACAGAACTCTTGGTGATGGAGGAAGAGGTTGATTCATTTTTCTCGGAAACTCCCCCCAACATCTGTTATTTATAGCAGCCTATTGTTCATCAATATGTATTGACAATCAAAGGTCATTGGATATTCGAGAAAAGCAAAAAGCCCAAAGAGAAAGCTAAAAAGAACAATTCATCACTAATACCTAAGAAAATGATAATTAATGTAAAGGAAGAGGCACATTAAATTATCAAGAGAAAAATTATGCCATCCACAGAACAGGGATTTCAGAAAAAGTATACAACAAATATACTAGCTAGAAATAATTAAGAACTTTTAGAAGGATGTTCTTCAAATCCATCTAGGTTAATATAAGAGATGTAAAACTTCTATCTTTCTTTATGGCTGAATATTATTTTATAGTATACATATACCATAGTTTATCTATTTATGGCTTGATGGCCCTTAGACTGTTTACACATATTGGCGATTGTGAATTGAGCTGCCATAAAAATTTTAGTGCAAATGTCCTTATGGTAAAATGATTTTTTTTTTCTTCTGAATAGATACCTAATAATGGGATTGTGGGATTAAATGGAAGGTCTATTTTGAGTTCTTTGAGGATTTGCCATACTTCTTTCCAAAGAAGCTGCATTAGTTTGCAGTCCCACCAACAGTGTAAAAGTGTCCCCTCGTCTCCACATCCAGGGCAGCATCTATAACCTTGTGACTCTGTGATGTGGCTGTTCTCACTGGGTTAGGGGCTATCTCAAGGTGGTTTTGATTTGCATTTCTCTGATGATTAGTGAAGATTAGCATTCTTTTATCTGTCTGCTTGGGAGAAAGTTCTGGTCATGCCTCTTGCCCAGTGAATGATAAATGGAGTTGTTCGATCGATCCTTATTGATTAGTTTGAGTTCTCTGTTGATTCTGATTATTAGGTCCTTGTCAGAATTGCAAGATGTAAATATTCTCTCACATTCTGAAGGTTGTCTGTTCTCTTTAGCTTTTGTGTCCTTAGCTGTGCAGAACCTTTTTAGCTTGGTCATGTCCCATTTATTTAGTTTTGGTGTTGCTGCAGTTATCAATGGGGTCCTCTTCATAAAATATTTTTTTCTGGGCTGATGTAATCAAGACTTTTGCCCATACTGTCTCCTAGAATTTTTATCATTTCATGTCTTAGATTTAAATCTTTTATCCAGCACAGGCCAATTTTTATAAGTGGTGAGAGACGTAGATCCAGCATGGGTCTTTTACATGTGGCTAACCAGTTATCTCAGCACCATTTCTGAAATAGGAATTATTTCCTTCAGTATATGCTTTTGGAGGTGGGGGCTTGTTTATCAGAGGCTTTGTATCTTTTGTATTTACCTGGATGGATTTGGACAAAACCTTTCTAGGCAAAGTATCACAAGAACGGAAAAGCAATCATCAATGTACTCAATTCTAATATGAAACTAGTAGATGAACAACTAACTACACGCACATACAAGAATAAAACACAATTGAATTCAAGTGGGGGGAGGAAGGGGAAGAAGGAAGGAGGGTAGGAATTTGGTAAGTTCTCACCTAATGGGTGTAATGTGAGCGTCAACGCACACTTCCTGGGTGAAGGACTCAACCACAACTTGGACTTTACCTAACAAATGCCCAAAACGCAACCTACTGGTTTGAACCCATACATTTATCTGAAATAAAAAAGAAGAAATATTAGAGTAAAATTCCTCAGAAAATAAAATTCCTTACAAGAATAAAAGCCAGAAAATGACTAAAAGACTCACATGTAAAAGCACTGTCATAAAATGTTTATATTCTAGGACAAGAATAAGGACCCAATAAATTCCAGAGAAGTGGAGGAGCAGTTGGGAGGCCATTAGAAGTGGTGAGGTTGTCACTCAAAGGAAAATACTCCACTGGTACCAAACTTCTATATAGCAGCATTGGGAGCTAGAAGGCACTGAAGCCATGACTTTAAAACCAGAACGCTGTAGCCAGTACAACTTTCAAATGTTCACAAGAGAAAATGAAAGCAGAGATCGGTAGATGATAAAGCTAGACAGGTGGATGATAGAAAGACAACTACAAATACAAGTACTGCATATTAGTGTGCAAGTAAGTACCAAGAAGACATCCCTAAACATTCTGGAAAATAAATAACTAGCCTGTTATTCTAACCATTAAAATACTCTCAAAGGAATGATGCCATGGTATACCAGAAAAAGTGGAGAGCAAAATTCTAGCTCAGGAAAGTGAAATGAATTAGCCCCAAAGTGACACATGTGTTCATATCTCTAAGGCCACCAGTTTTATTTATCATAAGGAACCACAGGATTCTGAGACCATCCCTAAGTAGGTAGAGAGTGTATCCGATCATATAACACCGTTAATAAACCAGAAGAAAATAGTAAAATAAAAGCATATTTCTTCTTTATTAAGAAAACAAATCATAAAATGGGATAGTTATGAAAACTCAAGAGGCAAAAAATATTGAATAAAAATCTATGATTCAAATATGAAGGGAGAAAAACTTACGTGGTATGATTTTAATCACTTGATAAAATATAAGAAAATTAAATAGTATTTGTTTTGGATGCAGGAAATATCCTTAATCAAAAGGTGCATACTTAAAGACATAGAAATATATCCTTATCTGTAGCTCCAATTTCCACATCCACAGGCACAATTATTCATCCTACCGTGAAAATGATTACAAAACTACAATGTTATAATTATCATTAAAAGTTTTTGTATTTTTAGAAGCATTGCAAAATGAAGGCTGAAGATTTTATTGTAGTTATTGAATGGAATTAAAATATGATTACTGATTTTTTTTAAAGTAAGGCAATACCTAATATAAATTAAAAAATGGGGAAAAGATTTGGAGATGAAATATATGTGCTAATTTCCTCATCCTTATAATGTAAGGGCTTTTTAAAAAAAAAAAACTTTTTAAAGTTGATTAATAAAGAAAGAGAGAACTTATTTCTTTATTAAGAATATATTACTTAAACTTAAAGAGCAACCATTAGAAATTAAACATATAATTTGAATGATGACAAGAGGAAAAAATGTTAAGTGCACTAAATCTCTTATTCCATAGTGACGAGCCAGTAAATCCTTTTTAAATTTTATAAATCAAGAAAGAGATATTTGCACATATTTGTGAAAATAATAGAGGTACTATGTTTTAAGGGCATGTAGTTGCCCTTAATAGATTGTGATAAGATAGTCATAAAAATAAACATTTTATATACCTTGCCTGCAATAGATATCAAGACAGTAACAAAATATGAAGCATCAAACACATCATATAATCCTGAAGATTATTGCTCCCTTTATGCATGTAAGAATTATGTCATAAATACATGGGTAATAACTTTTGTTCAAATGAATTATATTCTTTATGTAATTGACATAGAGTAAGAGCTATTGGATAAAATTACTACTGTCCAAAATTTAAGCAAATTATAGGTCAGTAATAGCTGATGATTTAAAAAGTAAATGCATTATTAATTTTGATATTTATCTCAACATAATTATTACATTATTGCCATAATGATGGAGAAATGAGAAAAATGATGATTAGAATCATTCTATCTTACCTAAAGTCATATAGTTCTTAAATGGTAAAATCCAATTTTGAACTCAGTCTCCAGGTACCAAGAGCTTATAATTAAGATAATCATGCTAGGCATTTCCTGGTCATCATTATGTATTTCTACATGTTGGAGGAAGGAGTTTTTTGTGATAGTAAGAAGAAAATTTAAATGGTATTTCCATAGAAGATGCCAAAGCAAAGTGTATTTTGCAGTTAGGTTAATAGAAATATCTGATTGTTACTACTAAGCAAATGTATTGTGAGTCAATCATTGGCTTAACATTGTCTATTTAATGATAACATTGTAGCCACAATCTTAAGATCTTAAATTTTATTTGTCAAAGAGAACATTACATTTTTTTTAAAAGCATGATTGTTCTACACATGTGTTTATGACTTTGAAATTCATGCTAAACCAATAGTTCTCACAAAAACCACCACCCCTGAGTCGTTAGTATTTGTAATATGAGGCAAAAGGTAGGGAAGTTATCTTAACAAAGTAGAAAGGGGAAGAAATTAGATTCTTATATATGAATGAAAAATAACATCATAACCAGAGAGTTAAACTGAAGTGGCTGACATCTTTCTGCCCCATAATTTTAAAGAGTTATATAGAAGATATGTTAAATGTAAAAATACTTTGCTATCGTGAGATCTTAAATTATACTTAAACTAAAATTAAAAATAGAATAGATAAATCAGCAAGTAATTTCTACAAATTCATAATTTTAAGATCTTTTTTTCTGTTTAGTGACCAGAAAAAGGCAAACTCCTGCGATAGAATAATTTGGCCTCCCAATCCCCATGCCTATTATAAAGTTTCTTCTGAACATAAACTCTCACTTGGCTATTTGGTTGGCACCTAGGCACTGTGGAGGTGTTCTCTGAGGTATAAGCACCCAGGTAGTAGAGAAAATCATCTCAATGAGTAGAATGTTTGAATCTTACCTCTTACTGTCACCATTTAATGACATTATCAGAACCACAAGGTAAGAGTGTTACATATTTTATTTTTGATTTTCACTGCAACTCTGGCAGGTAATTATGATCTCTCTCTTTTTGTATCCAACAAAAATAAGTCTCAAAATAGTTAGTGACAGGCCCCAAGACATTTAAGTTATAACAGAGAGAACCAAGCATTAAACCTAAATCCATCTGATTTCAAAGTATATATGCTTTATAATACAGTTGCTTTTTTAAATGAAATGAATCACACATATTTAAAGTATGCTTTGCAAATCATACTCAATATATCTTACACGAATTTTAAAAATTCTCCTAAAGTTATGGTTCATTCTATAAGAATAATTTATGACTCAATAGATGCAACCCATTATCTCCTATCTGTGAACATCACTCCCTGCCCTTCTTGTGTTAAAGATATATGAATAAATGTTCTCTATTCTTAGTGTGAGAGTGTGTACACGGGGGAATATTAAGAAAAAGCATGTGTATACATATAAATGTATATATTTACATGCATACATACATGTATATTTATCTTAAAGGGACACAGCCAGCATAATGCAAGCACTGTGGTATACAAACATTTTACAGCTAACACATTTTACAGCTAACATTTTTCATCAACACCAAAAAAATGTGTTTTTTTGTAACAGCTGATGTTATATATTGTTAACAATGCCTGCCATGAAGATTTCATTGTTGAGTGAGATGTAAGCCCAGGAACCATTTGTGCACTTGAGAATTGAGACATACTTTAACATCAAGTTGGTAGTAAAGAAAGATGTTTGAGGATTTTACATAATAATGGTGTGGAAGAAAACAATGACACTGTGATTTCACAGAGCTCAGCAGTGGCCAATCAAATATTATGATGATTCTGGATGGTTTTATTGGATTGTGAAAACATAATTTCATCTGGTGGTATTTTAGATCATATATTTCCTCTAAGTACAACCTAACCTCCTTGTTTAAGTTTATTACCACATTCTTTTGCAGTTTTCATCAATGGAATTTAAACATTTTTTCCATTAGTTCATTACTAGAATATAGAAAGGCTACTAATTTTTTATGTTGATTATGCTGTGAGTTAATTTATTTGTTCTAACAGGGTTTTTGTTTGTTTTTTAGTGGAATCTTTAGGGAGTTTATATATCAGCTCATTCCCTTCTTTTTAAATTTAACTGTGTTTTTTTCTCATGTGGGAATGTAGTTGTTTATCTATTAGTTTCATATTAGTATTGAGTACCTTGGATACCTGCTTTTCCATTCTTGTGATATTTTACTAAGAAGAATGTTCTTCAGCTCCATCCAGGTTACTACAAAAGATATAAAATCTCTATTGTCTTTATGACTGAATAGTATTCCTTAGTATACATATTTCACAGTTTGTTAATCCACTCATGGGTTAATGGGCACTTAGGCTCTGTTTCCAGTTCTTGGGGATTATGAATTGAGCTGCACTGAACATTCTAGTGCAAATGTCCTTATGTGTAGGTAGGATTGTGGTATCGAATGGACAGTTTATTTTTAGATCTTTGAAGATTCTCCATACTTCTTTCCATAGAGGCTGTATTAATTTGCAATCCTTCCAATGGTGTAAAGTGTTCCTTTGTCTCCACAACTGTCCCAGCATTTGCAGCTTTGGGACTTTGTGATGTGGGCTATTCTCATTGGAGTTAGGTGATATCACAGGGTGGTTTTAAATTTGCATTTCTAAGATGAGTAGAGATGACAAATATTTTTTTCATGTGTTTGTTCACCATTCATCTGTCTTCTTCAGAGAAGATTCTGTTCATGTCTTTTGCCTACTTGTAAATGGAATTGTTTGCTCTTTTCTTGTTGACTAACTTGAGTTCTCTGTAGAATCTAGTTATCTGTCCTTTGCCAGATTCATACCATGCTAATATCTTCTTCCATTCTGAAAGTTATTAGTTAGCTTTAGTTTTTGCACCCTTAGCTATGCAAAGGTTTTTATCTTGATCATGTCCTATTTATCTATTTTCAATATTGTTGCAATTGCCAAGAAGATCTTCATAATGTCTTTCCGGGCTGACAGTCACAGGAGATTTTTCCCACAATTTCTTCTAAATTTTTATCATTTTTGTGACTTAGATTTAAATTTTTATTCCTGAGTTAGTTTTTAAAATAACGAGAGAAGCTAGGTCCAGTTTCAGTCTTCTATATGGGGTTAGTCAGTTCTCTCAGCACCATTTATTAAATAGGGATTCTTTCCCCAGTTTTTGCTTTAGTTTATCAAAGATCAGATGGTGCTATGTGGCTTGTTTTCTCTCTAGGTTCTCTATTTTATTCCATAGATCTATATCTCTAATTTTGTGCTAGTACCATGATATTTTAATCACTACAGACTCATAGCATAACCTGAAGTCTGGTAAAGTGGTGCCTCCAGATTTGTTGTTTTTTAGAATTGCATTGGCTATTCAGGGACTTTTCTGGTTCCATGTGAAATGACATACATTGTTTTCATGCTCTTCATAAAATAAAGTCATATTTAAAGATGAATATTGTGAAAAATAATTGTGTTGTTGTCAATCTCTATTCATAATTTTTGGTAAATAGTATTCTGATTTGACCGTCATAAAGATAAAAAGTCTATTGTCTTTTATCAGCAATGAGACTGTTCTAGGACTGATGATCTCTCTTATTTTTAATGATGAAAACTGATTGTTAAGATATAGTCTTTCTGATTTCTTGGCTAGAGTTATTTTGATTCAGGAGGAGAGCAACACAAGTGTACACAAATCTACTCCTACATTGTAGATTCAGTTGTGCACAAAGACCGAAGTCTTTTCAGTCAGGGTAAACCTTTCATATATAAAAGAAAATAAAAATCTCAGGAAAAGGGCCTGTACTTCTTTATGCAAAAAGAGAAGGTAAAGGTCTCAGGCACTTGTGAAGAACTGGCTCCATATATGATTCATTACAAAAAATCTTTGTTGGCCTTCTACAAACAAATTTGTAATTTTAGGTCTATGAGCTATGATATCTAGCTCCTGAAACCAAAGTCTAGTTTAATTCCACAATAATAATAAATTGCTAATTTATTTTTACAGGTGCAAAACAGACACAAGACAGGATCAGATATTATTCCACCTACCAGGGACATCTACATAATTGATGATTCTTTCAGTCTCATTTTCTCCTCTAGCATGTGTCTTATCTTATGCAAAATGGAGATATTCCTGGGTCTACCAAAAATATCACTATTTTGTCTCACTCACCTCCTCCACCTTTTTCTTTATATATTCCTTTACATGTTTGAAACCTCCAAATTCCCTTGGAAAAACAGTGACAACTTTGTCTGTGGTTTGTGTTTTTCCTGGGCTGGTGCTCAACCTTGGCTTAATAAACCTCTATTGATTGAGATTTTTGCTTCAGTCACTTATTTTGGGTTGGCAAATATATTACTGGAAATGTTGGGGAACAGATGACTCATTTCTTCCTCTCTGAATATCAACCAAGAAACCTGGATTTGCAGAGATTTCTAACCATTATCTTCGTCTCCCAAGGGTAACCATTACTGTAATAAGACGAAATCAAGGAAACAATGAGTCAAGAGATGGAAACAAAGCAGGTTTGGGTAATATCACTGAACTAATGGAAAGCATCTTGTCTGAAGCCTTACTTCAGGACCTAAATAACATGAACATCTGTGAGGAATTGCCCCTTTGAAATAAAACAATCTGTTATTTGCATCTAATGCAAACTGATCAAAGAACCAAAGTTACTCTTCTAATTTTGGAAAATATTCATTCCTTATGGCTAAATGTAAATGTGTTGCTCACTTGAAAAAAATCAGGTCATATTGTTACCAGAGTCTTTCTGCTGCATCCTTGGTCTCAGAAATTCAAAAAGGAATTCATAGATCACCATGAATAAGAAAAGGTTAGATTGTATTGATAGATTAAGAGGAGAAGGAAGACAGAGCCTGCAGCACAGTAGAGGGGGTCCTGAGTGGGTAGCCCATCTGTGCTCTCTGTCTAGGGGCTTATATGCAGCTTTTAATACCCTGCAGGCAGGAGAGGTTTGGAGACATGGAATGTATGTCCAAAATATGTCACAGCTGTTAGCACCAGAGGCCTGTGGGCAGAAGTTAACTTTAAAATGGCTATAATGCAGGAATCCAATCTTGTCTAGGGCATTGTGCCCCTTCCTGGGAGTGGCAGCCTAGATGGAATAGTGATCAAACCAATTTATGAGACTTTGGGCCCAGAAAATGGGGTCTCTATTTAGCCCTAGGCAAATGAGACCTGCGTCAATGTGAACTGAAGTTAATAGGATTCTTACCAGTACATATAACCTTAGTAAGATTGGTGGAGACACCCAATATTCATTGAATTGGAAAGCCACATATAATGCCCCAAAGTTTAGGTCATCTTCTTTATTAACTTTCAAATGAAAAGTAGACTTGAATTTCTACTTAGAATATATTATTTGACTTGAATTTTGATATAATACATCTCAATCCTTCATGGTCTCTAGTTCTCCTTTTACTCTGGAAGAAATCATAGCAACAAATTAGAATAAATACATAAATAAATATAAAATTTGTTTACCAACCATGTATAATTTATAGACATCCACAGAAATATGATCCATAAATAAATAAATAAATAAAATGGGGAGGAGTGCTTTCAAAGAAGCAATACGACAAAGAATAGATCAATGTCACAAGATATGTGAAATTCTTGCTGGATAACAAATTTATGCTTCTCGGGGAACAATATCCAGCAAAACCATTTAAGAAATGAACCACAGATTAAACAAACAACCCACTAAATTGGAGATGCTGCAAAGTATTCCCCATTCATCTGTAGCAGTGGTTCTCAACCTGTGGGTTGCGACTCCTATGGAACAATGAAAATACATCGTGGCATTAGGAAGGTTGAGAACCACTGAATTCTGTAGCAGTCTCACTGATCTGGACTTAGAACTAGCTGCAAGGTAAATCATCTACAACCTAGTGTTCTGAGTAGTGAATCAATAAACATAAGTTTAATGGGTCCAGCTTACTCTGTGCATCTAAGCCCATTCTAGTTACAGGTTTGTTGGAATAGGAGACTAGGAGACAGAGCTGAGACCAGATGGAGGCCTAAGCTTGAGAACTGGGTGCGGGTGTTACAGAAAACAAGTGGAAAAAAAAGGCCAATAACAGCAAGTAAGAACTGGCTTCAACTGGCTTGTCAGCTTTAGCTGTCTCTGTTACCTTATATGAACTTTAGCTAGTTATAGTATTATTAGTTTTAATATGATCTACATTGTGGTTTTTAAATTTTTCCACCCTTAAAATCACCATGACAGTTTTGAGATAGCTACATAAAGTATGAAAATGAGAGGGAGCCCAATTCTAGGAATTACTACTCAAATCTTAATAAAAATCAGCCCCCAGCCTTGAATATTCCTCCCCTTAACTGGTAAAACAACAAAAGATCTAAAACCGTTTCTACCCAGTGAACTGCTCTCTTTTAAGCCAGCTCACTCTCTTTCCTCGTGATTTACTTTTGCTTTCAAAAAAAGCTTCACTTAACAGGATGAATTCTGCAATTCTTTCCCAGCCAACACCAAGAACTTAGAAAAACCTCCATGAAGAGGCTGGTAACAGGTTCAAATAAACCTCAGTATCTGTTGAATATAAACAAGTTAAGCCACGTTGCTACAACTAAAATGGTATAGACTTTATTCTGAGAATTCTTTGTCATCTCATTAAAATCTAGTTATGCCTGGTAATGAGATTGTGGGATCAAATGGGAAGTCTAATAGGAGAAGAAAAAAAATCATTTTATCATAAAGACATTTGTACTAGACTGTTTATCACAGCTCAGTTTACAATCACTGAATGTGGAACCTAAATGCCCACCAACCCAACAATAGGTTAACAAGATGTGGCATATATATATATATATATATATGAATACTATTCAGCTATTAAAAAAGATGGAGACTTTACATCTTTTGTATTAACCTGGATAGAACTGGAACACATTCTTCTTAGTAAAGTATCACAAGAATGAAAAAGTAAGAATCTAACATACTCAATTCTAATATGTAGCCAATAGATGATTTAATAGACACCTGCATAAGAGAAAAACTCAAATCAATTCAAGGTGGGGGGCAGGGGAACGAAGGAGCAGGGAGAGGGGAGGAGGGAGGAGGATGGGTGTGCTCCCACTTAATGGGCACAGTGTCAGGCTGCATGGCACATCTCTTGGGGATGCAACACAATTATCAGAGGGTCTTTACCTAACAAATGCAAACATTGTAACCTAGTTCTTTGTACCCTCAATTAACCTGAAATAATAGAAGAAACTGAGTTATGAACAAGGCAGTTATCAATAACATTTAGGGAATAGACTCTTTATGTGTACTCTGCATTTATATTTTTATGCAAAAAGTAACATATACATGTTAATATGGAAAAATTAAGCCTTAAAATATGAATACATCCCCTTGATAAATTATTGTCTGCATTCAAATGGCTAAAAGTTTACTGCAAATTATTACAAAATTGTAACTGATGTGTTTGGTTTGCAGATAAAGAAAGAGGAAAAGTAAATATAAAAGAAAGAAGTAAACAAATCATCATAAGAATTGACTCAATCAATGAGCAATGTTTTCTGAAGATGGAAAGACCAAGAAGTTATAATTTTTCCTTTGTGGATCTTCAATGAACACAGGGATGGCTGAATTTCTTCTTTTTACTGAAAAAGGTTTGAAGATGACACAAAAAGAGAGAAAATAAAGGCATGTAACCACAGGCGTGAACTATAGTAAGTAGAAGAAGAAAGTCCTTTCTTAGTTCTATCTATAGCTGGGATTGTGTAAATGGAAAGTGCGGCATATGTGACCTTTCAAAACTTTCTTACATTTTTAACACATTGAGTGTGTATACTCATGTTGATTACTATATCTCATCATCGCTTTGAAAATGTGATTTAAAAATTGTCAAATTCCTGACCGTACTCTATATTATGAATAGATGAAAGTCCTCATATCATTTTATATGGAAAGGAATATTTGGGGAAAGAAACATTAGAGCAAGAGTAAAATTAATCATATTATACTTTTACTCAGTTTTTACCACAGTCCATATAATAGCAAAAGAAATGGTGGTAGGAAAGCATTCACTGATACAGCAAACACGTGTTTAATTTTTTTTTTCTATGTAGGAGGCACTAGATGTTGAGACAATAATTAATATGTGTTCTTTGATTTTGAAAGGATTATATTCTAGTAGAATGAAACACACAGGTAAAGTGAATGGGAACCAAGAATACTGTGCTGACAATGAAATGTTCCTTAGAAGATGACCCCAGTTGAGTCTTAAAAGTCACGTAGGTATTTGATAAGTAACTAGAGGTGGAGGACAGTCAATTGTGTGGATAGACCATTCCAAGAAATAAGAATATGTGAAGAGACCACATCTAAACACATAATATGTGCTCACATGACATTGAAGTGCTTCTACCATGGCTGGGAAATAATATCACAGCAGCGCACCTGAGTCTTTAATGACAACACTACATCAGGTCAGGAATCATGAATTTTAGTTTCTGCCACTGAGTATTAGTTTAAGGGAGGCACTCATTGATGTGCAGTGGAAGAAACAATTGAGAAAACCTGTTATGTGAAAACTGATGAGAGTTAAGGACAAACCTCTGGAAGCAACAACTATCAGAAACAGTTATGATCAAGAGGCCACAGCGGGAAGCTTCAAGATAAAATGTCAAATGCTGAAGGGAAGTCACATAAAACAGGTGAAAAGAAGCCTTTGGTGATAAACAAATCACTCTAGTGGTCCCTGAGTATCATAATCTGAAGAGCAAATGGAAGATAAAGGAATAGAAGAAAAAGCATCCAATGTACTCAGTCCTACTATGAAACTAATTTATAGCTTTCATATGAATGTACTCAGTTATACCCAATTATACCCAAAGAATACAGGGAAAAGGGAAAGGGATGGGAGGGGAGGGGGGAGGATAGGTGGAGGGAGGATAATTGGTGGGACCACACCTACAGTGCATCTTACAAGGGTACGTGTGAAACTTACTAAATGTAAAATATAAACGTCTTAACATAATAACTGAGAAAATGTGACGAAGGCTATGTTAACCAGTTTGACGAAAATATTTCAAATTGTATATAAAACCAGAGATTGTACCTCATGACTGCATTAATGTACACAGTAATGATTTAATTAAAAAAAACTAAATTAAAAAAAAAGAAATAGAGCATTCTGAAGATATTTCTATCCTAAAAGTTGTATTTTACAGAAAAGAGAAATATAAATTGGTTCATAGAGCCAATGTAGGGTTATTGTTGTTAGTTTGTTTCTTTTTTTCTGCTTTTCTTGTTCTTCCCCTCTTCTTTGTTATATGGAAAAGAATGGAGTACAGACAGGGGATTATGAGGATAAAAAGAGCACATAATGTAAAGATACAGTAAAATCACTGTTAAGACCACACAAGGGATTATAATAAACTGGTCAGTCTATGCAGGTGAGCAATGTAAGGAACGAGGCCTCCTGCACTGATATATACATGAGGTGCATGTTGGTCCATGAAAGTTAGGTCAACTTACGGAGGTGGCCATCTATGGAGGTTCTACTGTATTTGAAATAAGAAGACATGAAGTAGAATTTGCACTTTTCTAGTTAGCTGTCCACCTTGTATAAATCAATAAATACCTGAGTTTCGGTATTTGCCTAAGAAAATAGGACAGTAATATCTGTCCTACCTTATGTGTATGTTTAGTTGACTATATATAACAATGTCTTGAAAGGAGGTTATAAATCAATTTCATGGTTAGGTTTTAATCAAATTAGACCTCTGTAAAATAAAAAGACTTGTTCACGATCGCATAAAAAGAAAATGCACTTAGATAAAAATTACTAAACTGGAGAGTGAATATTAACTTGCTTAGCTGTATTGTGTGATTCCACTAAATTGTAATTTCTGATCCACCACTTATGTGAAATAGGTTTATATTTCATAGGGTGAGCTGTATGTCAGTGCTAGCAAATTCAAATTTATCTTTCACTTACTAAGTGTGATAAAAGAATGTTCCATGAAGTTAATTCTCTGTTTTGGCAAAGGCTAAAACTGCAAATAAGCACAATGCAAATTTAATGTGTTCTGTTTATAGTCTCACTGTCACTTCAAGGTCCTTTTGGAATACCATATGGGCTGGTTTATTGCTTGGATAGAGTTTACAAATATAAACAAATAATTTTTGAGGTTTCTACAGAGTCAGATTAAGTTGGATGCAATGTCAAACGAATAGCTCCCATACCATTATTTCACAAAGGAAGTATGGATTTATATATTTGAGAAAACAAATTTCCAAATTATGCTTTAGTGGATATACAAAAAAAAAAATAAAAATGCTTGCTTGCATCCAATATATTTTCAGATCTGCCATTTATTTCTAAGGTCATGCTTTGTATTATAATAGATAAAATTTTGAATGTATTCATTCACCAGTGAGTTATTGTGTTTTCTAATATGCTAAGTGATATTTATGTATCAAACGCTCACTAACAGCTGTAGCCATGCTGCATTTTTATTCTTTCCTAAAATAATGTCCTGAGATGGAGAACAATGTGATTAGTGGCAGAACTAGCTTTCAGATTTTTTATAGCAAGGTATTTAAGAAAAGTCAGCTAAATGCCTTGAAATAAAATTTAATTTGTGCTCAGGAAAAAAACAAGGACGGCCATTAGTTGATGTGGACTAATGTTTAAAAATGTTGCTGATCTCAATGTGTGTCTTTAGGAAGCCAAGGGAGAAACACGAAAAAGAAAATCATATAACAACATAAATTTTTGACTAAATTGAGGAACTAATTAAAGAAAATATCTAATGTTGGATAGATATCCTGTTAAAACATAGATATCTGAACTGTGGGTAATTTAATAAATGGATTTGCCTTCATTCTTTATGCATCTAAAGTTACTGCTGTGGTTGGATATCTTTGACTCCTCCAAAATTCATGTTAAAATGTGATCTCCAGTGTTAGAGGTGAGACCTGGTGGGAGGTAGATGTGTGATGGGGGCAGATCCCCTATAAATGGCTTGCTGCCATCCTTATGGGAGGACTCACTTTTAGTTCCTATAAGAACTGGTTGTTGAAAAGAGCCTGGCACCTCCTCCTTTTCCTTACCTCTGCTTTTGCCATAGGATCTATCCATGCTGGATTCATGTTATATCCCTTCACAGGTGGAAGCAGTCCAAGTCCCTCACCAGAAGCAAGTGCTGGTAGGATGCTTCCTGTACAGCCTGTGGAACCAGGAGCCCAATACACCTCTTTTATTTATAAATTAGCCAACCTCAGGTATTCTTTATAGCAACACAGACAAATATAGTTGCTAACAGGTAAAAGATAACCGTCTTTCTGATTGGCTTTTATCAATTTACACATTTTTATATTTTAAGACTTCTTTTACTAAGAAATATTTTCTTATTTACATCAAGGAATTCCCAACATGATTGATCACCAGTCATTATATCATCATCAATATTAATGTTATTATTAAAGCAGTCCTCAGTTCTAGAAACATTTTCAATTTACTGTGTTCATTTAGGTATACTGCCTCATTAACTTAGCAAAAGTTGATAGAGCTGATGATGAAATCTTATTTTCTTTTAAAGATTGGAATGCTGGAGGTAAAACAGATGATGTCATGTAGCTTGTATGTCTGAGTCCAAAGCAACGCCTATGTTTTTGAAATTTAGATGGTGTGTTATCCTGTCGATCATGATTTCTAGCTTACCCTTGTTAAATAATAGTTTATAGCTAACAAAATATTGTATTATGCAGTCTCATTCTGTTTTCTGTATTGTATCTAAAAATTAAGCATGAATAAATTCCTTTTTCAATTGAGTATTCTATAATTGAGAGAGATTAAATGTCTTGGTCTATCCAAAACAATTTGAATGTGAAAATGCCATATTGAATCAAAGTATATCTAATATTTTTACTCTGCGATCATTTCAGGTTTTCCATTGTTCCATTATTAATCATTTCCATTAGTTGGCCTTTGATGGAGCAATTTCTCAGTTTACAAAACTTTTGAAAAGTAGATCCATACAACCTAATTCATTCTTCCTCCAAGTTAAAAGAAAAAAAAAAGTACCAAAGAATTTCCATAAGGAGATTTCAAGAAATTCAAGAAAACATTTCTTGATTAATAGGAGATGAAATCATGAAAGTGATAGTGCTGCTGCTATTAAGGCTTGATCCCTTCTTATCTCTTCTTGATCTTCAACTAAGATCTTGGCTAATGCATTACAAAATATGTAAGTTACGTATAAAAATATGTACAAAATATGAAGTTCCACTATGCAAATGTAAAAATCCCCAGTCAACTAAGCATACTTGATGGATTATTTTCATCTAATGATTAAGCCCCAATAAATCAAATATACAGTGAAATTCATCCATATATGATAAATGTAATAGTCTACTATTAAAATCCAAACTCCAAGTTACATCTGTTTTCTTTTATCAAGTTTGAACACTGTAAGGGAACAGAAACTAAGATGAAACTGCATTTGCACTTACTCTGGACATACCAAGTCCACCATTATAAGACTTTAGTTGTATAAAACAAGCAAACTGGCATCTATTTTGGGACTCTATTAAGCAGCTACTTTGTAAGAAAGGTGAACCCATAGTTGTGGTAAGCATTAGCATCATCCAGTACACAATTGTTCTTTCACTGAGAAATCAGGGAATAGGCTATTTGTTCATTGCTTTGCACTTTAGCTCTTGTGCATAGCAAGATTGATGTCTTGGCTTCTCTGGTAGGCTGATAATCATCATTAAATATATCAATTATCAAACCCTGGAGAGTGAAAATTTAACCTTATTTAGAAAAAGCAATCTTTGCAGGTGTGATTAAATCAATAATTTTACAAAGAGATTACTCTGTGTTATATGAGCAGACTCTGAATGCAACCACAGTGCCCTTATAAGAGAGAGACAAAGGAGACCAGAGATTCACAGCACAGGAAAAGGCAGTGTGACCCCAGAGGAAGAGACTGGAGCTACAGCCTAAGGAATGACCGCAGTCACCAAGAGCTAGAAGAAGCAAGAAACAAATTCTCCCTTAGACCTCTGGAGGGGATCTATCCTTGATGATACTTTGAATGATTTGAGCCCAGTGATACTTTGAAATAAGTATCTGACCCCTAGAACTGTGAGAAAAATATTTTATCTGTTGTTTCAAGCCACCAAGTTTGTGGTAATTTATAAAACAATGAAATGAAAAAGAATCTTATTTTTAAGCTGTTCCTTAAAGATTAATATGAGTCAATAATAAATGTGTATGAAGATTAAGAGAGATTTTCTCCTTCTACACATATCTTTCTTTTTTCTTTTTATTGTCTTAGGTTCATTGAGGATACAAAGAATTAGGTGACTCTATTTGCATTTGTTTGGTAAAGTCCCTTTCAGAGTTGTGTCCTATCCCCAAAAGATGTGCTATACACCATAATATCAATATAATTCAACTGAAAGATACATATATTTTGCATTACACCTATCCTTCAGTTCATTTAGGTTGATACTGATCTTCCGGGTTATGGTTCTGATTCCATATTAAGAGGAATTAATTGAATGAACATTTCCTGGTCATTTGGAATTCCCTACAAATTGTTCATGGAATATTGTTATAATTACATGATAGCTTATTAAAATATTTTTCAAATTTTATCAAAATAAATTATTGGTGATTTTTCTAGATAAATTGCTAAATCTCACAGATTTATAAGTAATCATTTGCCTTATAAATATGCTTTGTCATTTAAAATAGTTGCAGGTATTGAAGTTCATATATTCTTCTGACATACTACAAGGAATGTAAAAAGTCAGACCTTATGGTTTTAGTTCTATTAGTTAATGGTGTGATCTCACCTAAGTCCTTAATGTTCCCAGCTTCTCACAAAAGTAATAATATTGTATAGGATATTTTTCTTCACGGACTGTAAGAAAGGTAGAAATTAAGGGATACATATGTGGATTATAATATTCACTTAGGGCAGTGATTTTCAACCAGTGTGCTGTGAAAAGATCTTAAGCATGTAGCAAAAATTTTTAAAGATCATTAATCAACTTATTTTCAAAAGAAGTTCAAAGTACAGAAAGTACTTTCCTTTTCTAGACTTTTAAAAAATCAATATGATTTAAATGTGCTACAGAATTTTAACTATAGGTTCAGGTGTGCCATTAGATAAAAAAGGTTGAAACATCCAAACTTAGGAACAGGAACTGAGGAGCCCAGGCAAATCTGAAGTGTCATTCTGATTCTTCTTAGATGGTTTAAAGATATTCGGATACTAGCTGAAAGATAGTAGCTTTCCAGCTAGATAGTTTAGCATGAAAGGTGAGTAATTATTAGGATTTTCATTGTCCTATACCGTCTGTGGTAGAATATGCTCTAGGGTGACAGGAAAGAATAAGCTGTAAGTTACCACAGTGCTAAAGTTGAGGAATGGATTGTTCACATCATTCATACCTAGACAGGTACTAGGATTTGAAGCCAGATTACTACATTAGAATGATTAAAATGGGTCCAGTTTCAGTCTTCCACATGTGGCTAACCCTTCCTCCCAGCACCATTTATTAAGTAGGGATTTGATTCCCCAGTGTATGCTTTTGTTTGATTTATTGAAGATCAGATGGCAGTAAGTGGTTGGGCTTATCTCTAGGTTCTCTATTCTATTCCACAGATCTATGTCTCTATTTTTGTGCCAGTAACCAGTATGGAATACTATTCAGCCGTAAAAGATGGAAACTTTATGTCTTTTGTATTAATCTGGATAAATGAATGAACATTGTTCATCATAAAGTATCAAAAGAATGAAAAAGCAAGTATTCAATGTATGGAATACTAACATGAAACCAATAAATAACTACACCCCTACATGAGAGAAAAACACAATTAAATTCAAGGGGCGGGCAGGGAGAGGAGGAGGGAAAGGAATTAGTCTCTCAGCTACAGGGCATAATGTAAGGGTATTCAGCACACCCCCTGGCTAAAGGTCCGAAATCAACTTGAACTTTACATAACAAACCCAGACAATGTAACCTAATCATTTGTACCCTCTTATTAATCTGAAATAAAAAGATAATATAAAATAAAATAGATTATGTGCAGTGATGTCTCACTGATGTTTTTCAGGAGCCTTCTCTTCAACAGTGTTCACAATTTTATCAGATATGACAATCCAAAAGTATAACAAATATTTTTATTAAGTTAAAATGACATTAACAATTGATCCATCTATATACACGATTTAAAAAAAAATAGAACAGTTCTGCTTCCATTTAGTACGTCAAATCCTTTAGGAGAACTTATTCCTTAATTAAAAAAAAATCTGTCCGATCACAACTTTTCTTCAGCCCATTAAAGACAAAATTGCAAGGTGACTATGTAAAATAAATTCCAAGTGGCAACAAACCTCTCCTAGGAGAAATAGGACACACAGGCTTTTTCTCTTTTATCAGAGCACAGCAGGATAGAGCAGCTGGTATAAAAACGGAGAAGAAAACAGCTGAAAATGTAATGATTTTAAAGACCATGTGTGGGACTATTATAAGTTTAGAGTATCTGGGAGATTCAGACATAAAGTCCATTAAGATTGGGGGCAGGGCAAGATACCGAAAACAGCCTCCTTTGGGGGCACACAGGCATGCAAACTTGCCTTTTTGTGAACCCTTCTTTTATGTAACGAAGGGTCGCTGGGGGGAGGAAGGATGTTTTTCCATCCCCGGGGCCGAAGCAAATAGCCACGGACTCCAAGACAGGGGTAGAAACAGAAACCCTCTTTCCCATGTTCATACTGAGGGACAAGCAATGCCCCCCTCCCGCTGCAGCAGAAACAGAAGCCCTGCTGGCGACTGCTCCCAGGTCAAAGTGTGACATTCCGCCTATATCCGCCCCGGAGGGACAAACAAGAAGCCTTTGGAGTCCAGGATTCCGCACCGACACAAAAGCAGAGGTGTGCAACCTTCAGGGGGAGGGCAAAACGGATTTGCTATCAAGAAATCCACATTAAAAAGCCAGAGTTTATTAGGCTGGGGGGAGAGGCAGAAACGCTAACAACACCCAACCCCAAAGAGAAATCTCCTCCCCTGACGCTGAGCCCGAGGCCGGGGAGCAGAGCCGGCGCCCCACAGCCGGGCCCGGCGCGAACGTCGGGAGACTTCTATTGTGAAACAGCCGGCCCGGCCTCCCGAAATGGGGCGGGGAGACGCGAGCTCCGGGTTCGCTGGCTCGCTCGCTCGCTGGCTCGGCGCCCGGCTCGCAGCGCAGGAGGAAGCGGCGGCCGCAGGCTGGAGGGCTTTGCGCCGTGCCGAGTCGTCTTCCGGGTTCCCGCCTCCCGCAAGATGGCAGCTGGCGAAGACGGGTTACCGCTGCCGCGGCTCCCCGACCTCTTCGAAAGCGGAGGGCAGCTTCTGGAAGAAGTGGAAGCAGCCACCGAACCCACCGGCTCCCGGATAGTCCAGGACAAGGTGTCCAAGGGACTGGACCTTCTCCAGAAGGCTGCCGAAATGTTATCGCAGCTCGACTTGTTCAGCCGAAATGAGGACTTGGACGAGATTGCTTCCACAGACCTGAGGTACCTGATGGTGCCAGCGTTTCTAGGAGCTCTCACCATGAGGCAAGTCGACCCCAGCAAACGTCTAGATCATTTGCAGCTGGCTCGGGAACACTTTATAAACTTCTTAACTCAGTGTCATTACTATCATGTGGCAGAGTTTGAGCTGCCCCAAACCAGCAGCAACTCAGCTGAGAATAACACTGCTAGTTCCTCGGTGGCCTGTCCTAGCCTCGTCGTTATGGCATCTCAAAGACAGGCTAAAATAGAGAGATACAGGCAAAAGAAGGAGGTGGAGCATAAGTTGTCTACCCTGAAATCTGCTGTGGAAATTGGTCGAGCTGATGATGAGTGTGTTCGAGAATATTACATCCTTCACCTTCGGAGGTGGATTGCTATCAGCATAGAAGAGATTGAGAGCATTGACCAGGAAATAAAGATCCTGAGAGAAAAAGAGTCATCAAAAGAGGCATCAACTTCACACTCATCTCTCCAGGAGAGGCCTCCAGTGAGACCCTTCATTCTCACTCGAAACAGGGCTCAAGCCAAAGTATTCGGAGCTGGTTATCCAAGTCTGGCATCCATGACAGTGAGTGACTGGTATGATCAGCATCAGAAATGTGGAGCATTGCCAGATCGCGGAGCAGCCATGACAACGTCAGAGTTCGGAAGAGCAGCCCAGCAACAGGAAGAACAAGAACAAAAGGAAGAAGACGATGATGACCAAACACTCCACAGAGCTCGGGAATGGGACGACTGGAAGGACACTCATCCGAAGGGCTATGGCAACCGACAGAACATGGGATAATCTTCCCACAACACCACAGGACTCCCAGGCCCACATCTTTCTCACCACGGAAAACTGTGTAGCAGTCTTCCGCTTCCTGGGCTCCTGCTTTAGCTGTGTACAATGAAACCACAGAGGCTGAATCTTGCTTTGTATTTAATAAAGCGTCAAATAATTAAGTGTGTATTTGTACCCTAGATGATGAGCCAGCAATCTCGTTTTGGTATTATTATCCTCATCATGGTGTATTCCAATTTCTTAAGTGTAAAGAGCACTTAGAAATGGCTCTGTATAATCAATGGCTGTATGAATTCTCTTTAAAAAATAATAAAAGTCCCTCCTATTAAGTGAACCGGTGCATAAATAAATAAATAAATTGTGTAGAGTAGCACAAGTAATTAAAACAATACTATTAATATAACCCAACCTGCTGAGCTCCTAACTAAATTGACACAACTCCTGTATTGACAATCTGACCAAATACTGATGCTTATTTCTATGTGTAAATATTGTTTGCCTGCATCTCTGTTGTTCTTTTATACATGTCTGTCAGTCAAAAAGTACAAAACATGAATCCTGCAAGAAAATAATTACCTGTTATCAAGAGATAAACCAGTCCATGGAACCAGACCCAGGGATGAATTAGGCATTAGAACTATCTGACAGGAACTTTAAACATAACTCTGATTAATATGCTAAATATTGTGCTGGAAAATGGGGATAACTTCATGAATATATCAGGAATTTCAATAGTTGTAGGGTCAAGAAATGCTGTCAGTTATGTCTTGCTGTTTTCAAGATATACTCTTGATTTTTCATAAGTTTGATTATGATGTTTCTAGAGGTGTTTATTTTCAAATTTATTGAATCTGTAAATTTATGTTCTTCACCAAATTTGAGAAGTTTATTTCTCCAAATTATTTTTGCCTCAATTTTCTTTTTTTCTCAGACTCTAATATGTGTTACAACCTTTTGATAATGTACTATTGGGTGCCTGATGATCTGTTCATTTATCTAAATACATTAAATGTTCAATACTGAAATATTTTTCTTTCCATTCTTCATAATAATATCTATTGTTCTATCTATGAAATTATAGAAATTTTACTTGGTCTTTTTATTAGGTTTTTTTTTAGTTTCTATTCTCTGCTGAGAATTTCTGTATTTCCATTCACTTCTTAAGTTTTTGACTTGACCTCATAAAGCATAATTATAATAGTAATAGCTTTAAAGTTGTTCACGGTTAACACTGATTTTTATTTTCTTTGAAAATCAGTTATACTGCCTCCTGGTTCTAAATACATAATGTAATTTTGGATTATATCCTGGACAATTATGTACATGCTTGATCTTGTTTTAAACCTAGTAAAAATGTTAATTTGTTATTGTTGTTATTTTATTAG
>NW_003852426.1:18548413-18549319 GCF_000181295.1 Otolemur garnettii
CCCTCACACATGCCAGTAAGGGAATAGCTTGAGATTTCCACTCTTGTTTCATTATATTATTTCTTAAAATACCTGTTATACTAATTTGGGATTTTATCATGTCTGATAAGCTCAGGCGTGAGAACAATATTTGTGCAGATTCACATACAGAATTCATATACTAAATAGTGCACTTATAATCTAGGTTTCTCTTTTAAGGAATTCCCATCATACCTCACAGCACACACACGTTCATATACATACTCTGACTGGATTTTGCATTTCTCTGATTTCTTTGGCCAGAAAATTTCATAATGAAGCCTAAACAAGGACTTTATTTGAGTTTAGCTACCAAAGCTACTGATTTCCCCCAGCTCTGTGACTGGGTCCCACCTATAAGACAAGCAAAAAGGGACATGGGAAAAATAAAAATAAAGTTTTGACTACTCTTCAAAATATTTCTGTTTTTGTCTACTTTCAAGAATTTTTGGCATAGCTGCTGCTTGAATTTTGTCCAGAATTTTTAGATGTACTTAGTGGAAGACGTAAGCGCTAATGAGCTTACATCACCCTAGTAGAACTAGATTTGTTCATATTAAGTGCTCATATTAGTGAAGGAAAAGATTAGAACTTTAAATCTATAGGGGAAATAAAGACAGAAAATAAAATTCAAAGATTTCAGAAAGAAGAAATAATAACCATAGTAGCACAAATAGAAAAAATAAAAATAATACAGAAAAATTGTTTAAAACAAAGTTGTTTGAAAGGGTTCATGAAACCATTAGCCTCAAACGAGGCTGGTCAGAAAACATGAGGGAGGCCATAAACTGTAGATTTCAGGAATAAAAGAATGATCACTACAGATCTCATAAGCATTGAAAGGAAAATTTGGGTATATCATTAAAAAATGCAATAAATTGAACAACT
>NW_003852426.1:18549938-18550950 GCF_000181295.1 Otolemur garnettii
GAAAATATACCATGACCAAGTGGGATTTTTTAGAGGATTGTAAAATGTGTAAAACAATAACAATCAGTTATGAATTTTACCATATTACAGACCGGAAAAGAAAAAGCATATAATCAGCATAATATATGTAGAAAAAAATTTACAAAATTGAAGTTCCATTCAGTGTAAAAATGTTCATAAATAAAAATAGAGAGCAACTTCCTCAACTGGGTAAAGTGCTTCCTCAAAAAACTAACAGCTAATATCATATGCAATATGTATTAGTATTAAACCAAACGTCTTCACCTCAAAATTGGAAGCAAAGTAAGAATGTCAGTTGCAAAGAGGTTTTAGCACTGTATGAATAAGGCAAACATTTAATATATTAAAACACTAAAGAATCCAGATTTGAAAGAAAAAATAAACTGCCTTTATTTGCAGGAGGCATAAATATCTCCATAGAAAATGCCAAAGAATTTGCAAAAATAATTCTGGAATTAGTGAATTTAGCAAGATTGCAGAATATAACATCTAAACAGAAGAACCAGGTTTCTTTCTATATACTAATAACAAAGAATTGGAAATTGATATTTTAAAATAGTACTTAAAGCATTCACAAAGAGATTAAATATTAAAAATTTACATGCAATATTTATGTTTTAATACTATAAAACAATGGTTAAGAAAAATAAATGGAGAAGTATAGAGCTTTCAATATTTGGAAAACAGGCTATTGGTCCAGTATCAATTGTTTCCAAATTGGTACAGAATAAATATAATCCAATCACAATTCAAACATGGTATTTTTAGAATAAACAGTGAATGACATTTGTTAAAATTTCAAAAAGACACAGGTGTAACTGCATACCAGGAAAATTTGATGCTTATGTAATCCATGCACAAGTAATCTCAAGTAGTTTGGTTCTATACTCAAATCATTATATATGGATTTTTATTCATGTCTATGAATGTCTACTTACATATAGGATAATTTTTTCCTAGTTATAGTGGTCTCACACATTGTGAGATGCTT
>NW_003852426.1:18552268-18606954 GCF_000181295.1 Otolemur garnettii
GGGGAGCCTGGAAGGGAATTATGCCATCTCACAGGACAGCCTGAAGATAACAATGCCCAAGACACACAGACAACCCCACCCTTTGGATCCCGCAGGCAGAAGCCTCACACACGCTCTTTTATGAACTAGGAACTTGAAAAAACAGGCATGTTTAAATCTCAGCCCTTAGAGCTAGAGATAGGAAAGAAAAAACGAATATCACCCGGATTCTTCATGCGTAACAGAAAAACCCTATCCTTTCTAATCTGAAAAATTACAAAGACAAAGGTATAATGCACATTAATTGAGTGAGTGCTCAGGGCTATGCCTGGTGATTTATAGAAATCAATTCATTGACTCCGCACACAACTCTTTTGTTTTCGGCCTTAGTTTAAACAAAATAAAGCTAGATTTCGCATGCCTGTAAAATAACATAGATGGTCTAAATAACATAAAACTGAAGCACGTGAAGGAAAAGATGAGGGAGCTAACAATGATTTAGGGGGGTTCCCCTTAGAAACCTGAGGGAGCGTAGTCACACCAGTGTAGTAGATGAGAAAACTGGGACTTCAAAAGGCTACCCATGTTGCCCCAAATGGCCTAAAATGAAGACCTGTAACAGGGTCTAGGACGTGGGAAGAGGTAGTGTGCAATCCCACTGCTGCCTGAATCGCTTCTTTTCTTATCAGCGTCATCTGAATTTTATGTGTTTGAGGTTGAAGTAAATATTTTAATCATTTTTGGAATTCAGGTAAATTCCAAGCCATTGTCTTATAATTGAGTACAGTGAATTTAGAAAGCCCGTGCTTTGTTTTGTTTCGATTTGGATGTTGGCAGATGGGAGCTCTTTTCTTTTCCCTCTGTCAATCCCTTAGTGATTTTTAAAAAATCCATTCCATTACATGGAATGATTTCTCAGATTTGTTTGGACTGATTGGCTCTATTTTCACTGATTATAGGAGATACGGTTAAGAAGGGAGGATGAGGTGCAAAAGGTTTTAAGTAACGTGGCACATCTAATCAAATGAAAATTCTACGTGTGTATGCCTGCTCCTTAAAATATTCTTACAGAGAAAAGAAAACAGACAACACTTACTGCTTTAGGAATAAAATTGACAGAACAATGCTTGCTTCTTTCTTAAAAAAAAAAAAATTCTTAGTAAGAACACCTAACATGAGATGTACAATATTTTAAGTGTACAACACACTATCATTAACTATAAATGCTATGTTATATAATGATCTCTAGGACTTAATCATCTCGCATAACTGCAACTATTCCTGTTGATTGTAACTACCCACTTCCTTCTTCCTCAGCAACAAACGTATACTTTCTGTCCCTATAAATTTGACTATTCTAAGTACTCCATATAAATAGAATCATGCAGTACTTTTTAATTATTTATTTATTTTTTATTAAATCAGAGCTGCGTACAATAACGCAGTCATGGGGTACAGTGTGCTGCTTTTACATACAATTTGAAATATTTTCACCCAACTGGTTAACATAGCCTTCATGGCATTTTCTTATTGTGTTAAGACATCTATATTCTACATTTAGAAAGATTCACATGTGTGTGACTTAGCATACATCCTCAAGGCTCATCTGTGCTGTCCCATATAATAGTTCCTTCTTTTTTATTTATTTATTTTTTGCAGTTTTTGTCCGGGGCTGAGTTTGAACCCGCCACCTCCAGTATATGGGGCCAGTGCCCTGCTCCTTTGAGCCACCTGAGCTGGAGGATTAGTTCCGTCTTTTTAAGGCTAAATAGTATTCCATTACATGTACACAGTATATATCACATTTTCTCAATTTATTTATCCATTGATGGACACACAGGTAGTTTCTACATCTTGGCCATTGTCAATAGTGCTGCAATGAACATGGGAATTCTATTATTTCTTTTCAGTCCTGCTGTCTTTTGGATAAATACCCAGAGGAGATATTGCTGACCCATTTTGTTTTCTTTAGGTAGCTTCAACTGTAAGATCATTTGTGCTATAAATACAGTGAATAATTTAATGTACGTATATGTATAATTTTTATCTCCAAATATATGTGTTATTTTCATACGAACTTGAATAAAATACCTGACTACAACAGTCTTATGTTTTAAGTAAAGCCTTCTCGAAAATTGACTTTCCATTTTTTATATTTTGCAGATGTGCAACCTGTTGAAACTTTGAATATTATCAGGGAGAGAGGTGAAGACAGGATCTTTTATTCAGTTGAGATTTATGATGTTTAAACATATTCTCCAAAATAAAATATTATGAGTTGAAATATCATGAGTTGATAAGTATAGATTAATTTTATTATTTCACAAAATAAAGCATTCAAGCAATATGTCCTAAGTTACTAGTGGATCTTTATACATTTTTACCTCGCTCATTTAGAAAGTGAACTGAACATGCTAGGCTGGTACATCTCAAACTTTACTGTGCACCTGGAAATTTCGGTAAGAAGAAGGTATCCACTGATTACAAGAGAGTTGCTTAAGAAGTAAATGAAGATGGATATGAGATGGAAGAAGTATTGCCTCTTTAAAATGCTTCACAATTTTTCATTTTGGTAGGTGCCATTTGCTTTGTATAGGAGATTTCTTAAAAGGCGAACCTATTTACTTTTATAGTACTGTTTACCCTCTACCCAGTCTGGTCTGTTATATCATCTTTATATATGAAGAACTCACTGAGGATCTTAAGAGGATCTTAAGAGGATCTTAAGATAAATTGTTAAGAGAAACAATTTATCATATTTCACATTCTCTTAGTTGAACACGTTTGAAATCATGCTACGTCTTAACATTGACAGCATTTATTAATAATTAGATAGGTAGCATATTTTTCTTTTCTTTTTTCTGTTATGTTTTTTCTTATTAATTTTCATGACGCAGGAGTCATGCTTCCTACCGTCCATGGGATCCTAGCTTCTATCAAGCATGGCTGCTGCTGGTGGAGTCCCATATGGTGCGGATCACCTGCTCTACAAAGCTGAAGCTCATCTTGCAGTGGCAGATGATATCATGCACTCTGCGCCTAGCTCATCAGGACTAAAACCCTGCTGGGTATAACAGGGCAAAAGGACAGAAATCTCATTTACTGTTCTACATAGACTCCCCTGTTGAAACCCACAGAGAGTGATTACAGAATTTCAAAATAAAAAAGGATTTTCCTCTTGTTGCTACCTGCGACTGTTCCAAATGCTACTTATACCAAAAATAAAACTACCATACAAACCAGCAATCCCACTGCTAAGTATGTATCCAAAAGGAAAAAAAAAATACATTTATCAGTATGTTCTAAAGATATATTTGCATGCCCATGTTTATTGCAGCACTATTCACAATAGCCCAAATAAGAAGACAACCGAAGCATCTGTCAGTGAATAATAGATAAAGAAAAGATAATATATATACACAATAGAATGTTATTCAGCCAAGAAAAGAATGAAATCCTGTCAGTTGCAACAATATGAATGAAACTAGAAAACATTATGTTCAGTCAAATAAGCCAGGCCCAGAAAGACAAATATCGCATCTTCTCACAAACATTAGGAAACTAAAAAATACGAAACAATTTAACTCATGGAATTACAGAGCAGGATGATGGATTCTAGAGGCTGGGAAGGGTATTGGAGGAGGTCAGAGGGAATGATTAATGCATACGAAGATGCAGTTTAATAGAAGGGATAAAATACAGTGTTTGGTACCACAATAGTGTGACCATAACTAATAAGAATTTATTGTATATTTCAAAATAACTAAAGAGTGGCATTGGAATATTTAAAACACAAAGAAATGATAAATACTTGCTATATGGATATGACAGTCATCATGCTTTGGTCATTACATTTGTATGAACATATCACACGTATTCCATAAATAGTCACAACTATTATGTATTCATAGTAATTAAAAATAAAAATTAAAAACATTAAAAATACCTAATGTAATTTACACTCTATGAAGAACAGCCAACATTTCTCACTCTCAGAATGGGTGGTGGTCATTCCTCTTCTGAACATGCATTTGAAGAACATTTAAAGACATTGTTAAACTTAAGTAAGAAAGACCTCTCTGTTGCACCTGAGTTGGGGCGGGGGTTTGGAGCCTTCATTAACTACTGTACTTAAGGAGAAAAAATTTTGCAGACATCTTTTCTTTTTATCTAAAAATAAATGAAACATGGGAAAAAGAGTAATTTAATAATTCTATGGTTAATTTGAGACAATTTTTAAACTTAAGTTTAGTACTTTTGGAAAAGTACTTCTGATTTATTATCTATCAATCACATTTGTCATTTTTAATCTGTGTTTATTAAGCCTATCCACACACTATGAGTAATTTACATAATCCTAATTATCTTCCTTATGACAAAGAATTGGCTATATTTTAGCCTTTTTATTTTTCTTACAGAAATGAAAGCTATAAACCTTCCAGGGTAAATTACATGTTCCTAGGGCTTGGAGCCTGTAGCCCAGTGGTTACCGTGCCAGCCACATACACTGAGGGTGGCGGGTTCAAATCCAGCCCAGGCCAGCTAAATAGCTGCAACAAAAATAAACAAACAAACAAAAAAATAGCCGGGCATTGTGGTGGGCACCTGTAGTCCCAGCTACTTGGGAGGCTGAGGCAAGAGAATTGCTTAAGTCCAAGAGTTTGAGGTTACTGTGAGCTGTGATGCCACAGCACTCTACCAAGGGTAACATAGTGAAACTCCGCCCTCCCGAAAAAAGAACTACATGCTCCTACACGCCAAGCAACACACAAAAATAGATGCTGTGAGTGTTCTGAATTGGCCTTTTTCACCCAGAAAGACAGACTAGGCTCTTAGTAATCTGTTTTTCGTTTCTTCTGTCATTATTAGTCATAACATTGTATCTGCCTACTCTAATTAAGAGAAACTAATAGAAGCAAAAATGACACTGTAGTTTAAGAAGATAAAACAAAAATGTTGTAATGATAAGCTGGAAAATTCTACATTCCCAGACATAAAAGAACTATGGCTTATATTTTAAAATGACAACTCGATAATAGGAGAAAGACATCAGCAACTCACAGTCAAATCTAAGTGAACCTCAGAAGCTCCTCACGGTGGATAAAACAATATGAACTGACAATTAAATTAAAGAGAGACTCATTTTCCAGATTTGTTTTTTCCCTATTAGGATTTTATGCACATACTGTGTAAGTTATTGTATCAATCTTTTCTCTTACCCTACTATTGATATCACAGTCTCCTAAATTTATATGGCAGAACGTCTATACCTGTAGGAAAAGCACTCTTTATTCCCTCCTTGGTACACTTATAAGCATTAGTTTCTGAAACATTAGAAAATGTAGTGGTAATTCCCAAAGTCACTTCCAGTTTTATGCAACTACAGAGTAACGCACATCATTAATGCCTTTGTGTTTTTCCTTCCTCATCCCTACAATCAGCTGAATTAAAATCCTGCTGGTGCAAGTTGAAAAACTATCATTCATTTCTTCAAAATTACCTAACCTAGGTCTACTAATTTATTAGTAAAAACCCTGATCTTTGGAGTATCATCTCATATTAGCAGTGGCATTTAGAGAAGACTTTTTTTTTATTTAAAAATATGGAACGCTTCATGAATTTGCATGTCATCCTTGCGCAGGGGCCATGCTAATCCTCTCTGTATCCTTCCAAGTTTAGTATCTGTGCTGCCAAAGTGAGCACTAGAGAATGCTCTTTAAAATAAAAAATATACATTTCTCCAAGATTTAAGATTTGGCTATATTTTAAGATTAAGACATTTACATACTTCAGGTCCATGGGAGTGTGGTTTTTGTGTGTGGGTGTATGTGTATCTGTGTAGCAGCGATACACATATTTGTAAGACTAATTCTGAGGGGAGGCTAATTAGTAGGAAGAAACCAAATGTGATATTACCTTAAAAAATGTTCCTATCTTGCTCTCAACATCACCCCAGGAAAGTTTTCAGATTTCTGAGGACCTCTGGTCTATAAGGAGTGGATAATAATAGAAACTGTCTTTTTCCTCATACCAGGAGGATTTTCTAGACAGAGCCAAAGTTATAAAATTGTTTGCTAAATGCTGACAGAGCCTGCTTGGTATTTCTTGCTGTTGTCCGTCCACCCTACAACAGGGAAATAGCAGATGATAGAGGCTGGAAGAGTTTATTTGCGTCTCACCCATAAGGGTACAGAGGTACAGATCACAAAAAAAATTTATTCGAAAGTTTATTGGCTCAACAAAGTAAACATTTGGACCATCTGTGATTAATTAAAAAGCCTGATCTTTATTGAGCTAAGAACTTTTAACATATATTTATGGCTTTGTTCTTCTTACGTTTCGTCAATTTTCTTTTCTGAATGGATCTTGTCTTTCTTTTTGTTCAGTTAATAGGAATTAAGGGAGTTGATCTAATATGTACTAAAATTATCTGCTTAGAAATACCTTGAGGTTAATTTTCTAATGTTTTAGGGTATCTATCTCCTAGTTTTCATGAATGTGTTCAGGTTTTGCAAAGCATGAAAAGCAGAAGATTATTTACCAAGTCATTTGCACAATGAATGTATCACATTTTTTCAATTTTGAAATATTACCCAGGTACTGCAAAAGTTCATAAACTCACAACTAAGTGAAATTAGCTCTGATGTGTCTGGAAACTATTTCATTAACACAAGGCAAACACAATCACACACACAATTACCATATGACACAGAATCATCTCAGGGAAGCTCAGGATAGAACAGACAGATCCTGGGGGTGTCCAGCTAAACTGACTGAAGTACATTTGTGCTGTCTCTCTTTCAGACGTACAAAGTGAAGAGGAGAATCACTGATTCCTACCCTTACTATTCAGTTCCCACCACTGTGCCTCGTGTGGAGTCCTCTTTAATTTTGGTCGACTGTTTCCCTGAGCTGATTATAACACCCTCATCTTTCCCTCCCTCCCCAGCACTCTTTTCCCGAGGCAATGTCTTCTGCAGCACTGAGGATCCTTCTCAATTCACACATGGATTTAGTCCTATGTGAATGACTCCTTACAAATTATTAAATGTTAAAGTAAGCTAAAAACATACAATTATATATTCTTAAATTGCATCCTTAAGATGTTATACTTTCAAGTTAAAGTATATGTCACACATTCTCCTTTAATAAATGATCTTTTTTCCTGGATCATTTTATTTCTATCTAGTCCCAACTGTACCCCTAATACTTTAGTTCTCTCTTTCTCTGTCTTTCTCTACAAGTCTCTCTCTCTCTCTCTCACACACACACCCAAATCTCCTTATTTCCTGGAAAAAAAATAGATGTTTTTAAATGTAGATCTAGGTTTACTTGACACTGACTACTTTTATAAAACAACTAAATTTTTACCACAGTGAAACACTTCACCAGGGTTTATTTAATTAATTTATAAATCATATTGAAAGCTTTGGCCTCAAATTGTAATGAAAATGCAGACAATTATAATGTTAGGATTTTTAAAAGCGTGTCTGTATGACTCTGGGGGCAAAATAGTTATGAGCAAAGTTGTAATAGGTCACCATCTTGAAGTTAATAAAAGTTTCTTATTGTAACCTCTTCTCTATATAAATTTATAGTCATGGGTTTTATGTTTTGGTAACTTTTTTTGCTTTATATCATTTTTTCTATTTTTTTATTTATTTATTTATTTTTTTTTTGCAATTTTTGTCTGGGGCTGGGTTTGAACCTACCTACCACCTCCAGTATATGGGGCTGGCACCCTACTCCTTTGAGCTACAGGTGCCGCCCATTGATTTAGATCTTAAAGAACATATTGAGAAATTTGAAGGTTTTGTTATAGATAAAATTACATCAAAAATGACTCATAAATTTAAAAATCACATAAGCTGAAAAAAAAGTATAATGAATTAGTTAAGTATTTTGTAAAAAGCTTGGATGGTGCCATGTGGGTGAGGGCCTGAAGGATTAAAAAAGTGAAAAAGCCAAAAAAAATATATTCTAACATGAAGCAACATTATCCTTTGCAATATATCGCTATACTGAGAAGAAGCAACCCTCTTCCTTTGGGCACTTGGTCAAGACTCAGGTAGGCTTTTGAGACCACATCGGTCCTATCTTACCCCAAACCATCCCATGGCTGAGTGATTTTCAATGGAGTAAAAGTCTGATGGAAAGTCTAATTCCTTATATTCATACCCAAGGAGGTTCTTTATAGAAGAACTGCTATCTGGAAAATCAATGGAAAAACAATCTGACCGGTCTGGGGCAGAACTACACTTGATATTGCAAGGGAGAATTACATATAGATATAAAAATGCAATCACTTTAAGACAATAAAATTAAATAGAGAAGAAATTACAATAAGAAAATCTTATTAACTTCAAGGTGGTGACCTACTGCAACTTTGCTCATAACTGTTTTGCCCCTAGAGTCGTATAGAAGCTCTTTTAAAAACCATAAAAGTAAAATTGTCTGCATTTTCATTACAATTTGACGCCAAAGGTTTCAATATGATTTATAAATTAATTAAATAAACCCTGGCAACACTAACAAAGTATTATAAGAGAAAATCTTATAAATCTGTTTTACATAAGCCAATTTATTCCTTCTCATGAAAGTATCTTTGAGAAGTAAATCTGGGTCAGTTTCCAAACTCCCATTCACTACCTCTGCTATACAACTTCAGATTTTAAGCTATAACATTCTGGCTAAAAGAGATCTTTAAACGACTGAGCTTTTCAAAACTAAGTCACACCCATATACTTTATTTTCAACATTGATATTGTTAGAGAATGTTGTAAGTGAACTCCGAGTATATTTAATGTGGAAATAAAGTTGATTTTCAACCATTGAATCATGTTAAAGTAATTGCGTTTAACATAAAATTCCCATAGGAAAACTGTTTTTTTCTAAATTTTTAGGAGAAGAATTGTTTTTCTCCCTAAATATAAAATAATAAAATGTGTCTCCTCATTCTCACACAGACATGGTACTTTGTGCTTTTTGAAATGTACTGTTTCAATTCATCTTCTTGAGAATTCTATGAGTTAAGAACAGAGGGAATATAATTTGTATGACATAGACTAGGATTAAATTTACTTAATTTAATTAAAATTAAATAAATTGTCAAGGCCATTTAGCTTTATAGACAGAGTATTACTCTATGACCCAGGCTAGAGTGTCATGGTGTCATAGCTCACAGAAACTTCAAACTCCTGGGATCGAGCTATCCTCTTGCCTTGGCCTCCTAAGTAGGGGGGACTACAGGCATGTGCAACTATGTCCAGCTAATTTTTCCCACTCTTGGTCAGGCTGGTCTTGAATTACTGAGCTCAAGCAATCCACCTGCCTCAGTCTCCCAGAGTGCTAGGTTAGAGGAATGAGCCACCTGCCTAAAACTCAGTCATTTCTATTTCCTAATTGAGAATTTTTCACGTAATATATATTTAAGGATCTTAATAGGCTTAATCACACAAGTGGATTAAAAGCAACCATAAACCTTTTTGGAAAGAAGTATAGAGAATCCTCAAAGAATTCAAATTAGACCTCCCATTTGATCCTGCAATCCCATTACCAGTCATCTACACAAAAGAAAAAAAAATCATTTTATCATAAGGACATTTGCACTAGACTGTTTATCACAGCTCAATTTATAATCACCAAATGTGGAAACAACCTAAATGCCCACCAACCCAAGAATGGATTAACAAGCTGTGGTATATGTATAGCATGGAATACTATTCAGCCATTAAAAAGACGGAGACTTTACTTCTATTTTATTAATCTGGACAGAGCTGGAACACATTCTTCTTAGTATAGGACCACAAGAATGGAGAAGCAAGAATCAAACGTACTCAATTTTAATTTGAAAGCAGTAGATGATCCCTCATAAGAGGAAAACTCAAATCAATTCAAGGTGGGAGGTGGAGGAACAGGGATGCAGGGAGAGGGGTGGAGGGAGGGAGATGGGGGTTACCGTGTATAGCACACTTCTTGGGGGCAGGACACAATTATAAGAAATTTATCTAAGAAATGCAATCAGTGTTACTTAATTCTCTGTACCCTCAATGAGCCCCAAACAATAAAAAAAAAAATAAGTACTTGAACATTACAAAGGCAAAAACATTTAACAAGTGACTATAAAAAACAAATCTCTTCTTTTGTGAAAGCTCACTGATTTTGAGATTATTTTCAATATACAAACATCATTTATTGAAAATCGACCTTGTTCTAAATGAAGTAAGCACTCTGCTTATTTGTTCAGAACTCAAGGAAGCTTTAAGCCAAAAGCCTCCTTCTTTTGAGACCTCACAAGTCAGTAAGATCCATACATGTACAACAGAGTGGGAGGAGTTTTATTTTGAAAAGATATACACAGTGCTTTAACAGCATGAGAAATGAGAAACCAGCTAGAAGGAGCACTGTTAGATAAAGCTTTACATAAATTTGTATTATGTTCCCCAAAATAAATGCATGTTTGAGAGGCAGAGAAGAATAAAGACATTTCAGATATAGAAATAAAATTTTAAAGTCTTGAAAAGATGAAAGTGTTAGTTGTGTTCATGTTAACAGAAAATTGGAATGCACTCCATGTAAGTGAAACATAAAAAGGACAGGGAGAGGAGGACATGAGTGTTAGGAGATGTATTTGTCATGTTGAAGGAATTACAAAGCATCAGTTAGGCATTTTTAAAGAAAAAGAGGCATGTGAGTCAATATGTGTTAGGAAAGTCGTCCCTGGAGCAGCACGGATGGATGGCTGTAGCGTGCCAGCCTGGATGCAGAAAATGAAGGCAAGAGAGAGGGGATAGCAATATGGAAGATAGCACATTAAATAGGAGGAAAATATGTTCCATACGTATTCTGGGTTGTTAATAATGAGTCCCTATTCCGTGTTCCTGTTTATAATGCGTAACTTAGGAAAGAATTTAAATACAAATATGTGTAGTACGGTTAGTAGCTTCCTATCCAATGTTTTCTTTTCTTTTTTTTTTTTTTTAGACGGAGCCCCAAGCTATCCCCCTGAGTAGAGTGCCATGGCATCACGCTCACAGCAACCTCCAACCTCCTGGGCTCAAGCGAGTCTCCTGCCTCAGCCTCCCAAGTAGCTGGGACTACAGGCGCCCGCCACAACGCCTGGCCATTTTTTGGTTGCAGCCATCATTGTTGTTTGGTGGGCCCGGGCTGGGGATTCGAACCCGCCACCTTAGGTATATGTGGCTGGCGCCTTAGCCGCTTGAGCCACAGGTGCCGAGACCCTATCCAATGTTTTCAACTGCTTTTCTATTTTAGTCATGTTTTCCCCACATACTTATATCAGTCTTTTAGGATTAATGCTTTAACACTATTTTTACCAGGTTTTTTTTTTTTTTTTTTTTTTATGATGATGATTTTAAGTAAATAAATGCTGTTAATGCAGGGAAGTTTAGAACTTACTGTGAAAATCTTTGGCCAATGTAGAGATAATTTTCTTAACTTACCAAGATCATCCAGAGACAATAAAAGCAACCTGACTTAATAGAATATCCCCTGGCATCATTCCTTTCCCCCAAATACAACTTAAAACCATTCAAAAACAAGAACACCACTTTGAATTCACCAGGATTTGAGAGAAAAGCAGGGGAAAGACCTGGATCTACATGATAGAGAGAAGCCATGATGATAAGAGGAATGTTCATTTTAAATGGTACCACCCTTCCCTCCCCTAAGCCAGCATGACACTCACATAGAAATTCTTAGACTCACGATTTTTAAGGTGGGAACAGAGAATTGGAGGTGAACACTTAATCTCCCCACCGGTCTAGGAGTTTTGCAAGAAGCCCTCTCTGGTCCCATCTCCTGGCTGAATTGAAAAAGACTCAGGGTGGTAATTTCAGTCACTAAAGTGTGGATCTTAGTGGCTACTCAACACTCTGAACAGCAGGGCTGTCATGCTGAGGAGTCTGATTCTTGCCATACCACTGCAAGGGGCATGACCCATGCAAAGGCCCAGATCCCTGACCAGATTTCCCACAAAGCCCAGGGGCTCATGAGGAGCCTTCCCTTGACCTGTGGAGTAAGTTCCAGCGTTCCCTTATGTCTTTCCCAGACTGTAGAACCGCAGCAAGGCAGCAATTTAGTTCTAGTGTAGCATTTAAGTTGCAATGTTTTATATAAGACCTTCACAGAATAGGAAACAATATTTCGATGATTTAAGTTCCTATTCTAGTAGTAAAAGTCTAGCCCCCTCAAAGAACAACCGCAAAAGCTGGAAGACGTGATCATTTCGTCAAATACACAGAACGAAGAAGCTGGAAGAGGTGATCATGTTGTCATCAACACGAATGAAGATGCAAGGATTGTGAAAACTCAGGGAAATATGACATCACCCCAATAGAAATCCTAGAAATAGAGGATATAGCAACTCAAAAATTACAAAAATTATGGGACACAGTCAAGCAAACTAAACTCTACATAATAGGAGTTACCAAAAACAAACAAACAAATAAAAACAAACAAAAAAAGAGACAGAGAAAATGTCCTACAATGCATATTCAAGAAAAGGATCGATGAAAATTTCCCAATCTGGAGAAAGACAATAGCATCCAGATACAGGAGGCTCAGATGCCACCAATCAAATTCAATGTAAGAGGAATTTCCTAAGTATTATCAAATAAACAAATTATCAACAATCAAAGACAAAGAAAGAATACTCAAAGCCTAAAATTAGCACCACATTCAACAGAGCCCAAATATAACTTTCCGATTTCTGAAAAGAAAGTGGGATGATATATTTAAAGTGTAGAAGGAGAAAAAAAAAATACTTCCATGGAAAAATACTTTACCTAGCAAAGTTATTCTTCAGGCAGGAAGGAAAGATAAAGACTTTACCAAACAAACAAAACTTGTGGGAATTCAATGCTAGAGCTGTCTTAATAAGAAATGCTAAAGGGAGTTTTTCAATATAAAAGACAAGTATGCTAAAGTGTAATAAAAGAGTCTGAACATATAAAGTTCAATAGTAAATTTAAGAATATTATAATCTTATAATTTTGGTATATGAACTACTTATAACTTAATTATGAACACTAAATGCATATCTATTAAAGATGATAACTCCAGCAATTGGTTCAAATACAGGTAACAAGATGCAAATTGAAATTTCAAAAAGTCAAAACGGGAGCCAGTAGTGAAACGCAGAGTTTGTTTTTAGTTTCTTTTCTTTTTTTCTGAGGATGCTGCTGTTATTGGATATTTAAGCTTCTTTTGTGTCATGTTGTGTTTTATTTTTGCTACTTTGGTTGGCAATCAAACTTAAGTTATTATGAGTCTACAATAACCTATTATAATAATATTTTGGTGAGTTTCATAGTAACCACTAAACAATAAAACTGTAAATAGACACACTGGAAGTATACAGTACAAAACCAAAAAATATATGAGAAAATCACTTAACCAGAAAATAACATAGTAAAAGAGTAAAAGAAAGAAAATCACTTTAAAAAATAACAAAGTTGTAGTGTAAAACTTAACCTTTACTCTTAACCTTGAATGTAAATGGTTTAAACTGTCTACTTAAAAGAAAGAGTGGCTAGATAAATAAAAAGACCAGATCCAACTATATACCATCTCTGAGGAATATCACCTATATAGATACACATAGACTGAAAATGAATGGGTGGAAAAAAATATTCTATGCAAACAGAAAGCAAAAGAGAAGGTGCAGCTACACTTGTATCAGATAATACAGCCTTTAAGTCTAGAATAGAGGCCTAGATAAGTATCCAACATGGAAAACTTCAACACATAAGACAAATATCAACATACCTAAAGGAAGAAATCGACTGCAATTTGATAATAGCAGGACACTTCAAGACATGACTTTCTGCAATGGACCCATTATCCAGACAGAACCAACAAAAGCAAGCGAGCTAAACTACACTCCAGTCCAAATAGACTAAATAGACATTTATAAGACGTTCAATCTAAGACCTGCAACGTACACATTTTTATCAACAGCACATGAAACATTCTCTAGGATTGACTATATATTAGTTTTATAAAACTAGTCTTACTAAATTAAAAAAAAGAAATTATATCAAATATCTTTTCTAACCACAATTAAGTAATAAGATTAGACATCAGGAAGAGCTGAAATGTTGGAAATTGTACAAGTTTTTTAAGATTAAACAACATTACCCTGAATGATCCTGGATCAATAAAGAAATTTAAAAGGAAATTTTAAAATAATGTCTTGAGATAAATGAGAATGGTAATTTGAACTACTAAAATCTAGGAAAAAAACAAAAGCAGTTCTAAGAGAAAAATTTATAGCAATAAATGCCTGCATTAAGAAATAGAGAAAGATATCAAATAACTTAATGTTATATATCAAAGAAGTAGAAAAATAAGAGTAAAATAAACCCAAAATTACAAGAAAGGAAAATAGCAGAGATCAGAGCAGAACTAAAGAAAATAGAGATTAAAATATATAAAACATCAAGATAAACAAAATCAACTATGATTTAGCTAGACTAAATAGGGAAAAGAGAAGATTCAAGATTAATAAATAAAATCTCTATTTAATGCAGCAAACATTACAACTGATATCACACAAATACAAAGAGACCATTACGAAAAACTATGCAAATAACTGGAAAATCTAGAAGAAGTGAGTAAACTCCTGGGCAGATACAACCTCTCGAAATTGAACTATGAAAATATAGAAAGCTTGAACAGACCAATAGCAAGGAGTGAGACAGAAGCAATAATAACAACTTTCACATCAAAGAACCCCATGGCTGATGGCTTCACTGCTAAACTTAACCAAACATTTAAAGATTAATTAATACCAATTCTTATCAACTCTGCCAAAACATTGAAAAGGACAGACTACTTCCAAACTCATTCTAAGAGGCCAGCATAACTCTGATACCAAAACCGGACAAGCATACAACTTAAGAAGAAAACTACAGACCAATATTTCTGATGAGCATAGATGCCGTAGATAAAGATACGGACAAGGATATATAGATATAGATACATAAATGAGTATCTATAGATGATATCAATATATAGATATTTTATGGTAGAAATAATAAAAGGCTATTCAGCTGTAAAAAAGAATGAAATGTTTCATTTGTGGCAACAGGGATGAATCTGGAGGACATAATGTTAAGTGAGGTAAGCCAGGCACAGGAAGATAAACACCTTATAATCTCCCTGTTATGTGACGTCTAAAAAAGTTATTCTCATAGAAGTACAAAGTAGGATGTTTGCAGAAGCTGGGGACATGAAGGTGGAAGGGAAGATGGGGATAGGTGACCAACAGGATGAATAAGTCCTGGTGTTCTATTACACAGCAAGGTGATTATAGCTAACAGCTTGTGTGGCATATCTCAAGATTGCTAGCAAAGAGGTTCTTTGAAGTTATCATCACAAAGAGATAATAAATGTTCTGGGTGATGGACATGTGCTAACTATCCTGCCTTGATCATTATACAGTGAAAACATGTATTGAAAATCACACTTCATCCAATTAAAATGTACAATTATTGCATGCCAATTATAAGCACAATTAAGACTCAGACAAATAAACAAACAAAAATATAGTCTGTGTGAGAGAAGGTTGGTATGTCGGCTGTCCTGATTTGAAGCCGTCTGATTAGCAACCTAAGGCAAGTTATTTAACCATTGGATGCCTCCCTTTCCTCATCTTAAAAGTGAGGTTAACAGTTTCTTTCTTAAAAAGTTGTGTAATGGTTAAATTAACATTATCTAAAAATTATTAGAGGGCGGCACCTGTGGCTCAAAGGAGTAGGGCACAAGCCCCATAAGCCAAAGGTGGGTTCAAACCCAGCCCTGGCCAAAAACTGCAAAAAAAAAAAAAATTATTAGACCTCTTGCAGATTGAATATGCTGAGTATGTGATAGCTGCCACCACCACCACCATTATCTTTACAACTATACGTATATAGTTGTAAAAATCTCACTATGTTGCTCTCGGTAGAGTGCTGTGGCATCACAGCTCACAGCAACCTCAAATTCTTGGGCTTAAGTGATTCTCTTGCCCAGTCTCCCAAGTAGCTGGGACCACAGGTGCCCGCTACAACACCTGGCTATATTTTTGTTGCATTTGTCATTGTTGTTTAGCAGGCCTGGGCCAGGTTCAAACCCATCAGCCCTGGTGTATGTGGCTGGCGACATAACCACTGTGCTATGGGTGCCGAGCCCATTACAACAATATTGTGGGCAAAAAAGTCTTGCTTTAAAATCTGTTCTACCAACTGTCTCATTCACTGTTGGAAGACAACTTCCAAATCACAGCAGCCTGATCCTGTTGTAATAATTATTGCATTTGTTATATAGTCCCTTGGCTAAGTATATTATAAATATGTTTTAAAACGCATGTTTTAGCAGAGCCCGTAACTACACAAAGCATTCCACAGGGTACGTACTTCCAATTACTCATCATACAAATGTCTGTTATACATTTTTATCTCACAGAAGATTGAGCTTAAGAATAGAATTTTATTTTTTGACTTATAAATTTGTCTTCTTATCAACAGAGCCCCAGTGCTCCCTTCGTTATACGGATGGAAGCTGTTAATTAATAGCATATGTGTAACTTGGGCAGGTGTCCTTTCCCTGACTTCTCAGTGGTAAGCCTTCACGCCCCTGCCAGTCTTCGGCCTTCTTTTTGCTTCCTCGTACTGTCCTAGTTCTCACTTCATCTGTTGACTCTCTGTCCTTTCTCTGGATGTTCTCACACTGGAAATTTCCAGCACTGCTAAACAGTTTCAGTTAAAATCTCTTATTTATAAGACTTCTAGCTCCTGATCTATAGCCATGAACTTGGTCTCTACCAAACTCTTCATTTCATCACTAATCGTCCAACTGAATGATTTGCAGTCACCTCAGTGTCAGTGTATCTAAGCAGAAACTCATCGTGTTCCTCCCTACACTCCCAGGGTTTTTTTTTTTTTGTTTATTTATTAATTTATTGTAGTCCTCTGAGTCCTGTGTGTGAGGCAATGTGGTAGCGCTTAGGAAGAGTTTGGCAACAGACACCGCAGGGCTTTGTTTTGCTCCTTCACTGGTAGCTTTATAACCATTAGGGTCCTAACTTTTCTAAGCCTTAGTAATCTTGCTGGTAAGAGGAATTTATTTTCTAGGAGACTTAAGTTACGATGCTTGGCTCAGTGACTGGCAAAAGCAAGTTATTATTAATTCTAGCCACACAGAAAGCCTCAGAATTCTAGGTAAACATAATTATCTTTTTGTCTTTCATGAATCTTCCCAGATCTCTCATCTCCTAAGAAGAACCTCCATTTGCAGCCATGCACTCCTCTACCAAGCTCTGATTTTGCTGCTGTCTTTTACTTGAGAATACACATGTTAATGCATCACCATGCGTGTCAACCACGACCTCTTTGGCTTGCTTCATTATCTTTGGCTTCCTTGACTGCATCCTCAAGAGGCCACACATGGAGAAAATGCAAAATCAGTTCTGCTTTTGTTACCAAGATGAAGATAATGGCCCAGCAATTTCATGCACTCCTACCATATCCTGAGGTGCCATCTATTAAAGTCTCTGCTTGCTTTTGTTTTGTTTTTGTGAGGCAGAGTCTCACTTTGTCACTCTTGGTAGAGTACTGTGCCATCACAGCTCACAGCAACCTCAAACTCTTGGGCTTAAGCCATTCTCTAGCTTCACTTTCCCAAGTAGCTAGGACTAAAGGCCCTGGACACAATGCCTGGCTTTTTTTGAGAGACAGGGTCTTACTCTTGCTCAGGCTGGTATTGAACCTGTGAACTCAGGCAATCCACCTGCCTCAGCCTCCAAAGTGCTGAGATTATAGGTGCCAGCTACTGTGCCAGGCCCTGTCTGATTGCTCTTGCCCAGGGCTATACTCTGAGCATGAATGTCTTTGTGCCAGGAGATTAGCAACTATAAAAATATTGAGGCTTATCAATTCCATTCCAGCCCAGGCCTACATAATCTAGAGTCCAGTGTCTTCTCTCAATGACTTAAATCTTAACATTTCCTTCACCCTTGGAGTCAAGTACTGCTAATCTGCCATCTCTCAATTTTCCAGTGTTCTGTTCTCCAAGGCTCTGGTTTGGCTGGACTGATGCTTACTCATCGTTCTCTGCCTTGTTTGTTTCTTTTCTATATCCTTGATCAACCTACTACCATAGCCCGAAACATTCACCACTGCCTCCCTATATGTTTACATACTTTCCCACAGCCAATGTCTAGCTTTGGCCCCCCATGAGACTGCCACTAATAATTACAGATTATGGGGCTCTTTCCTGTCTCTGACTTTATTTTCTAGTCTTCCACCTGTTTCTTTGTGTTTTCAAACACTAGATATATTTTAAGAACGGGGATCATGTATTATGACTCAGCATTGGCTAATTTATAAATCCACACTGCTGAGTCATAAGACATTTGATAGTGCATAAAGCTATCACATTGAAATTAAAACAATCAATTAGAAAAATAGTTTAAGAAGTGTGTACGTAAAAGGTGACACTGATTCAGATGTATATTTTTATTTCGAAGATTTTCAGTACAAATCAGTATTATGATATAAATTTGTACATATATTTTGAAAAATATACATGCCTATGTTGCAAAAAGCTACACTATATTGTACTACATATGTTAATATTTAGTGGTATTGCATAGATGTTTACCACATAGTAGGCACTCAATAACCGGTTGGCAAAATGATAAAAATAAAGATGATGGTGATAAATACAATGATAATGGAGGGACAGAAAATACATGGCTATGGGAAAATGTGTCTCTCAAAGTTTTAGTTTCAAACTATACTGTTGAAGCTGATATGTTTGTTACTCATGCTCTATATTGAATGCTATGTGATTTAAATATTTGCTATGCAAGTTCTTAAGTTCATATACCCTCCCTAATGTTACTCCCTTCATATTACTTTCCTCATATAACCATCTAGACATTTGACCCCATCCAGATTTTGCTTTGATGTTACTCACAAAGTTTTAAAATCCTATATTCTTCATTTTATAAAAATTGGTATTGTGGTAAGGTAATATCCTTTAGGTATCTTTACGCAAATGCAGTAGGCATAGAAATAAATCCCCCTACATTTCCCCATGTTTGAAAAGGTGAAGTTTTCAGGGACTTTCACGGATCATATACCATGCTCTCAGTTCTATGTTCCTTCCTCGAGACAAGGGGCATCCTCTTATATGCTGACATCACAGAATAATGAGCAACTTCTAGTACTTCCTGGACGAATGTTAGTTCCCTGCTGCAGGGGTTATTAACATTTGACAGGTTGAGAAGACACTGCTTTTCAGCGAAAGCCCTACTGTTTGTTTGAGTCTATGTGAGCGATGTTCAGCTTGTGAAGTGGTGCATAATGTTATTCCTGAATTCAGAGGAGGGGCTACATAGCTACCAGATGTTTACTTATCATTTCAAGAAGTTTTACTAATATATTGTTTTTTGAAATTGGTTCATTCTCTCTCTACATATTTGGTCTGCAATAAAAATAGCTTTTCTCAAAGATTTCAAGGCCCTCATTTATTAATTTATTCTATTAATTTATCCACATAAAGTCACTGCAATTATAATTTATATCAGATAAATTAAATCATTATCAGCACCACTACTGATGGATTTATGAATAATAAATCTTCCTTAATCAAAAATGGCCACCATTCAGTGTCACATGTTTTTATCCTTAAATTTATCCAGATGAAATAATGGATCTAATTCAAATGAGCCATTCAACCTTTTGGATTTGGGTTGGAGGGATCAGAAATTAATCAGAAGTGAGCAGGCAAGAACGGAAGGATGAGGTGTGGCTAAACGACCAAACCGCATCTGGCCATGTGGCTATGTTCTTCATCCAGCCACCCGGCTTTTTAGGAGTGGCTCTTCTGGGTACTGGATATATCTCTTCTATGCTGTCTTGCTCATCTCTTCTTTAATACAAATATCCTTAGAGGTATATAAACTCTTTTTTGCAAATTTGAACGTGTGTGAGTTTTAATACCTTTATAAAGTCCAGTTAATTGGATTGGTAACTAACTCCTCTGTGTTGAGAATCAGCTTTTGGAAAGTATCTCAGTGGCAAGCAGAACGCACTTATTTCTTGTTACATTTAATGTGTGCAATGTGTTTGCTGTGGGTTGGCTGCAGGTTCATCTGGGATTGGTTCCATATTCACTCCATCATTCCATTATTCTCATCTGAAGCTGGAGGAGAATTCACTGGTGGGACCTGTCTTCTCCCTAAGTCAATCCATGCAACTGCACAGAGAGCTCTGGCTTGGATGCAGTAAGTGTCACATCTGCTCACTTTCTGCTGGCCAAAGCCTGCCCATGATCTCAGACAAAGTCAGTGAAGTGAGCATGAATGTTCCTCCCACAGGCCAGGCCCACAGCAACATGTGAGGATGCCTCATCAATCCTGATACGGGGAGGAACAAGCGACTGAGAGCAATCATCTGCCTCTTCCCTTTTTAACCTCCCCTTCATCACCCTTCTACTCCTAGTAGGTTTGGAGGGACCAAAGGCAATTTGGTGACTAAGAGGAAAGAGACTACAGGGTACATTTAATTTAAATTAATTAGAGTATATTGTTTATATTCATTTCTGTGTCTAGGCAAGAAATACTCCAGGTGTAGGAATGACGTTCCAGAGCCGCTCTTCTTTCTACCCCCTGTGCTGACTTACCTGGCACAAACAGGTGAATTGCAAGGCAGGGAGTTCTATGCAGTAAAACATATAAGACAAAAATATTACAATAGTGTGTCAACCTGAACTTTTATGATATTTGTGTTGTTTATTAGCTTTTATAAATTTGTATCCCACACTAATATTCCATACTCAGCATGCACTCTGTGCCTGTTTATAATTCTGTATTCTTTTACTTAATAAATGTTCCCTGAATGGAATAAGCTTCAGTCCATCAGAGAAGAAGAACCTATCCCTGATTAGAAACAGAGGCCATAAAAACGTTATTCATTTTTTAAGAAAAATCAAGTATGAAAATTGTATTTAGCAACCTCAGTGATTTAATCATATCCTCCATTTCATTGCCAGTTGGCCTTTATCTGATGAGTCAGCGTTCTGATGGTAAATTATTAAAGCCAATCTAGATATTAACACTGTGATAAAGGAAGGTGACAAAACTTCATTGGAATCCTGTGCAGCCGATTTAAACTTTCAGAGCTGAAGCTATTCCACCTACTCCAAAGTGTGACAGCAACGTTTGAAAGAAAACAGGTGTTTAAAACCGAGCACAATAAGTGCTTCTTACACTGAGGCAGTGCCCAGGAAATGGAAATGAAAGTGAGCTGAAAATTGTAAGAGGCTCGCAAAAAGGTTTTTCAGTGAAATGTTAAAAGGGTGATGTTGACATTTTTGTTGTTTTCTTCAGTGATGTGAAAACTGACATTCTTGCTCTGGTTCCCATTTCTCTATAGCTTCTCTCTTATTGAGTTAGCAAAATTTTTTTGGCAGCAGTGCTCATACATGCTCAGAAAGGAAATGGAGAACAGGGAGCAAAAACAAGCATTTTGTAACAGCACAAAAAATGGCAATAAGGGACTGCAGCGAGTCTGTGCCGGGTCCAAGAAAGCCACGGAGACACCCTGGTGAACCGGCCTCCCTGCCCCACCTCACCTGCCTCTGCTCTCGGGAAGTCCCACAGGGCGCCAACACTAGCAGCAGGGGGAGGTAGCCTAAGATCTGGCCTGCAGGCTGACAATACTGTTTTGGCCTGTGTTAGTGTAAAATATTCCTAGGAGTACTCCACGTTCTTTCTGGTTTCCCAGGATGGCCAATTTCAGGAGCCAAGAGGAACTTCCCTGTTGAGGAAACCTGTGAGAGACAGAGGAACAGGTGAGCACAGCAAGAAATGGGGCCATGTGTTGATCCTTCAAAGAAGAGTAATATGCAGAAAATTGTTTATCTACTTTGACCTCTCATAAGAAGAAAATAAAATAAAAAGTGAGAATTTCCATAAGAATAAGAGGAAAGAGGAAAGCATAAAATGGACAGAATTATAATAGTGTATGTTATAAAATTCTCCAGCTAGTATAAAGAAAAAATATAATTCCTAGAATTTTAGAGTTGAGATAACCCATAGAAAGTTTGGTGGAAATTTGCTACCCAAGTTCATTTTGGTACAGAAGCTATCTGAGCATTTCCCAAATTCTTTTCTTTTCTTTCTTGTTTGTTTTTTTTTTTTTTGAGACAGAGTCTTGCTTTGTTGCCCTGGCTCTATAGAGTGCTCTGGCATCATAGCTCACAGTAACCTCAAACTTTTGGGGTCAAGCAATTCCCTTGCCTCAGTCCTACAATGCCCAACAATTTTTAGTGATGGAGTCTTGCTGTAGTTCAGGTTAGCCTCCAACCCACGAGCTTAGGTGATCTGCCCACCTCGGCCTCCCAGAAGTTTGGGATTATAGGCATGAACCACTGCACCTGGCTTCCAAAGTATTTTCCATAGGATGTTATTCTATCTTATGAAGGAGAAATTCTTGAGGATTCTGGTGAAAGAAGGGTTAATAGGTTAAAGTGATTTTTTAAAATATGCAGATGTGAAATAAGTATAATGCACATGTCTTGACACTTTTTTGACCACTAATTTTCTCTAACACACTTAAAAAATATTTAGCAAACTATAGTTTTGGAGACTACACTTAGGAAAAATGTGATTGATTACAATACTGGGTTCTGAACAACTTGAAAACAAAAGGAACTTCTAAATTTATATAAACCTTTATTATCTCTTCTATACTATCCTAGGAATCCAATAGACTATGTACCAACTGATACTATCTACAGAGTAACTCATGTAGGGGTGCTAGAATAATTTCAACTAAATATTCAGGTTTTCTGTTACTTCCACCTTCCTGTTTTATCCACCACCTCCCCCCCCTTTTTTTTTGACAGAGTCTTTCTTTGTCCCCCAGGCCAGAGTGCAGTGTAGGGTATCATCATAGCCCATTACAACCTCACGTGATCCTCCTTCCTCAGCCTTCCAAGTTAAGACTTAACAGGTATTGGCCACAAGGCCTGGCTAATTTTTGTGTTTTTTGTAGAGACCAGATCTCGCTTTTGGTTAGGCTGGTTAAAAAAATCTCACACTCAAGTGATCCTCTCATCTCAGTCTCCCAAAGCACTAGGATTATAGGCATGAGCCACTGCATCTGGCTTATTCAATTTTTTTTTCTCAGTCAAATTTCCTTTATTATTTCTTATAGCATAACTGTGTACATGAATGCAAACATGGGGTACAGTGTGCTGTTTTCATATACATTTTGAAATACTCTCATCAAACTGGTTAACATAACCTTCAAGTCATTTTCTTAGTTATTGAGTTAAGATTTTTAATGTAAATGTTCTTTATACCTAAAAGCATGGCCTATGAAGCCATAAGATATTTGGGTTGTGTGTTATATTTATAATCCACAGTAAACCACACTTCCCATTATTCATTCCTGTTGTTTCCTACTCTGAACCTCTATTGGTCCTGTGATGTCATTTTAGCAATAAAATGTGAAGGAAATGAAGCTGTTCAGATCCAATTCTAAACATTGATAAGGCTGAGAAATTTCTAGGTTTTTCCTGCCTTAAAAGCCTCATTTATGAAACCAGGCACCATGCTATATGCATGTCAAGTCTATCCTGCTGGAGGATGTGTGGACGGTCCCTGACAGATGAGACAACCTTAGAAGCAGACCTTGTGCAAGAGAAATGCAATGTCCTGGTCAATAGCACCAAAGCCTGAGACATGAGAGAGACCTCTTGGACCTTCCAGGCTCAGCCTTCCATGTACTGAGATCACTGACATAGAAAGCACATTAGATACTCCTATCCAGTCAAAGCCTTCAAAGTCAAAAGAACACTGAGCACAGCCCTGCTGAAATTCCTGATCCACAGACATGGACATGACTAAAAGAGTCGTTGCTTTATGCCATTAAGGTTTAAGGCATTTTATTCTATAGACAAGTAACTGAAACAGGAGTCCCCCCCCCCCGCCTTTCTAGCCGATAGCAGTTAGGGGAAGTAGCATAATCCTACCATGTAAATCAATACAAAACAATACATTTGTCAATATGAGGGAGAGGAGGACAGTATCTGTAATTATCATCAGAAAATTAAGATGGGACTCTTGGAGAAATGTGAGACTTTTGTTTTTACCCTCACAGTCAGGTAGAATTGACATGTAAAAAGGAGAGTCTGAAGAGCAGAGGAGCTGGCCCGTAAATGAAGTGAACAAGTCAACAGGTACAGGTCCAGAGGGACATATATATATATATGTATATATATATGTATATATCACACACATAAATGTGTGTACCTGCACACACATCACACTTCATCTATAGACACATGCATGCAGTCTGACAATGAAGTTTGTGGACTCATCCTAGAAAAAGTGCTACATACCTCCTGACTGAATAGCACTATGGTCACCTTTGAAGAACTCCCCCTGGCCATCAGGTGAGCAGAGTCATATTCAGCAATGAGGTATGTAGCACTCCTCTGAAGATGAGTTTGCAAACTTCATTGTCAGACCTTCATACGACAACAGTTCTGATGGCTGTTCCAGAAAAATAGTTTGGAAGGGTGGACTAGGTGCTGGTGTCAGTGCAGAGCTTCCCAAGGGGACGACCTTAAAGATGATGGGAGTGAATAGTAAGCAATGAGGTATGTAGCATTTTTTTCTAGGATGAGTTCTCCAGCTAAATTGTCCAACTTCATGTACATATCCTATCTCAACTCTCTATATACACATATATATCTTAACAATCTAGAATATAGATAGTATATGTATGTGTATGTGTATGTATTCACATATATAGTCTAACTATATAGGATATGCATATGGGCTACATACATTCATGACTCAATATATACAACTATAGAGGATACACATACACCCTCATAGAAAACTCAAATACGCTTTGTATTTATATCAAGAAATTTACCCAGTTTATCTAATTTGATCTCCATGCAGTCCTAAAAATAGACATTATGCTCCCCCAAAAGGGAGAACTGAGGTGCGAAGTATTGCGTACCTTACTCAAGTTGCAAAGTATTTGTCTCAGAACTAAATAATTCTGGTGTCGATGTTTTTATGATGTTTTTGTTCTAATCTGCCTTCCCTTTCAATCAAAATGACTGCAGAAATTATCTAATTGATGCTATTCAGCCCAAATTGCCAGCAGCAGCAAATCTGTAAATGCCCGTCTGTGTTGCCCATGGCACTGTGTCATGAGCTGTGGCCAATCATCCCATCAAAATCATTTTGCTATATTAGAATTTGTGCAGCATGACAGTCAAAACTCATAATTCAAATCCTATAGAGCCAGCCTAGCTCTGGGCCCCACTGTCACAGAGATTAGCACTTTCTGACTTCAATGTTCCTGTGAATGTGAAATCTTATTAAAACACAGATTAGAGTTCAGTAAATCTTACGTGAGGCCTGCAATTCTCATTTCTAGCAAATCCCCAGATGATACTAGCCAGTGACTAGTCTCTGAGTATCAAGGATTTGGATAAGGTGGTTCTTATTCTTCTCTCTGCATCCTTCCTCCCTACCACTGTCTGCCAGTACCAAATCCACCCCGATGGTGGCGACCTGTTCCCCTGGCTTCACCGGAATCCAGATATATATCTCACTTCCACAATCCCTATTAAATTTTGATAGTCCTGAGCTTTATCTAGTTTGCAAATTTTTCTAATTGAAAAATTACTTAGTAAAGTAGTTCTATCCAATGAAAATAGTTTTAAATTCAACCTCTCTAAAAAAAGCAGCAATTTATTGTAAACAAACTTTCTTTACCAATAGCTAAAGAATATAAATAACAGTGTAATATTTGTGCCTGGGATAGGCTATCAAGAAACAGGGATTTTGTTGTTGTTGCCATCATTGTTGTTTGGCAGGGGGATATGTCAGTGAATATCTAATAAGGGATATTTAGTATTATGGGTTTGGCATCTTTGATTAAATGTAAGAGTATCCCAGGATCTACTCATGATAATGGGAGGCAAAGAAAAAAATTTAGCTATATTTACAATTTATGATTTTTGAATCTATTCCTCAGCTCATAGAGTTTGAGAGATATAAAGAAATTTCTATATCATGTCCCTTCCAATATGTCTTATATGGTAGGATTAGGAGGCTTAAACAGTGATTAGCATCTTTAAGTTTTTGCCAAGCTTGAACTCATCTCACTCTAACTATGGTGAAATTACAGCAATTGGTTGAAAAGAATATAATGAATCCTTTTTACCAAAAAGTTTCCATCTCTATTACTGGTGAACACTGATATAATAATAAATTGAATTTGGTATAATCTTTTAAAAGAGTGGGCACTGTCTTGATTAGATTGTTTTGGGTAATAAAACTTGCCTCCCACTCAGGAGAGAAAAAAAGAAAAGAATAGCCACACTTTTTAAAACAGATGGATTACGGGTGCAGCTGTGGGTATAAAGAACTTTATAAGTCAGAGAAGGTGATTGTATTCAATTTAGTTGTGTGAAGGTCCTACTCAAACAAGGCTTTGTCTTTTGATACAATTATGTGCAACTTAACTGATTCTTGAACACTTGCTTTCGAGTTTAGGAGTCACAACTGTTTTGGTTTGTGTCTTACTAATTCCAAATGATAATCAGGCATCTAAATTCAAATGTATACCTGAGTGACAAAACAAATAATTCTCCTAGTTACTATTTCAGAAAAAAATGAATAATTGGTGATCTGAAATTCAAGGAGAAACAAAAAATAAGTAAGTATGTCATTGACCATATGCTATCATTTCCTGCATGTGGGTGGGGATGGGGGAGCCACATGCTAATTTTGTGAGGACGTTTTTTGCCTATCTGTGATGTTGAGTATCACAAAACGTATCTACAGAGCTTTCTTTCTTTCTTTCTTTCTTTCTTTCTTTCTTTCTTTCTTTCTTTCTTTCTTTCTTTCTTTCTTTCTTTCTCTCTCTCTCTTTTTTTTCCTGCTAATCAGCTTTCACTAATGTTTGTGTATTTAATGTCCATGTGGCCCTGGACAACTCTTATTCTTCCAATGGGCAGTAGAGAAAAATGAAAGTTTGGAAGCCCCTGAAAGTCTCTCTGCTTTTGCATGGGAGACCGGAGATAGATCCAAGGCTGAGCCAAAAAGCAGGGAGCTCTATTTGTGGAGGAATCCAAGTGAGTTAAAGGACATCTAAAACAAGGGGTTTCAGAATTGTTTTCTTCTCTCTCCTTCGAAGACCATGTCAGAAAAAATTTAATGTCATCAGTAATACTATAATTCAGTTTTGTTACAGATACATGAACTCTATCTAAGTTTGGGATATTTGACACAAAAATATCACTGTGACCTAGTTAGGCCTTCTCTTACTTTGCACTTGGGTCACTAGCTTTTTTCCCACCTATGTCTCGCGCTGAAAGTTGTCTGCTTTTTAATAAGAGGCCGAAATGAACGGGTCTGGCTCCCACTCTTCCACTGTGATAGTTAATTTTCCATATTAAGTTGGTTGGAAAACTATGTTCAGATATTTGGTCAAACTTTATTTGGATATATCTGTGAAGGCTTTTTTTTTTTTTTTTTTTTTTTGATGAGATGAACATTTAAATTGATAGACAAAGATTACTCTCCAAAGGGGGTAGGGGAGAAGGCTTACACAGTCAGTTGAAGGTCTGACTTTTCCTGAACAAACGAAATTCTTTCAACAGAACTGGTCTTCAGTTTTTTGGTCTACCTTGCTGGTTTCACTTGCAGCAAGCCTTCCCAACTGCATGAGTCGATCCTTAAAATCAATCTTTCTCTCTTTATCTCCCTGTCTCTCTCTGTGTGTCTCTCACTCTGTCATACACACACACACAGGGTCTGAAAATTTTGGAATTCTTTTTTTCTGAAATGGCCATCAGAGCCATTGCACTACAAGGTTGAAAAATTAATTTCACTAATTCATTCTAGAAAAAGTGCTTTAAATGTTGGACTGGGCACTGGTATGGGTGCATAGCTTCCCAGGGGGAGTACTTTGAAAGTAACTGTACTGATATTCAGCAGCAAGGTATGGCACACTTTTTCTAGGATGAGTTCGTGACCATAATTGCCCAACTTTGGATACATATTTCCTGTTGGTTTCTCTGGAAAACCCTGATACGCTCACAATACTTTTTTTTTTTTTTTCCAAATTGTATTTACTAGAAAGAGAAAAGTTATGAAGTTATAGAAAATAGATTTCATTTATTTGTAAAGTGATTATTCTGAAACATCAGAGAAGTTCAGAGCCGTTCCAGTATGAAGTAGCAAAGAAGTTCCTGACATGAGTGATCCTTTGGTTCTTTTCTCCCAGTTCATCATACCTTCATCCAGTTCAACTTTTATGACTCCCATCACGACCCTAATCACCTGCTCTCATGCAGCCTACGTGTGTGCATCTAGGGAACACGAGAAGCCTTGCTGTGTGCACCTGATTCATGTCTTGATTGAGAATGACCATTCGGTGTGGCTGTAGATGGATTGTTTCCTGGAATTTTTTGACGCCTAGCTGAGAAATTCAATTTCTTGCTCAGAGAAATAAGGAATAATAATAAAGCTATAGAATAATATTCCCTTGGAACTAGGTTCACCTTCTCCCCTATGAGAACCTTTAATATGTGACTCCCTAGTGGAGAGACATGGTCTAAATGGCAAACATCTTTCTTCAGAGTAACTATTCTTGCTGTGGAGGCATTATTCCAAGGCTCTGGCTATGCTGATTAAATTAGAACTGTCTCTGTAATATAATAGACTCAATGACAAATTCTTGTGCTAATTGTTTTATTTTAATTAACTCTAATTAATGGTCCATGTCTGATTTTTTTCTGACACCATATTGAGTATTTTAATTTAGACATGAAAAGCCTTTTTAGGAATAAAAAGGATTCATAGTATAGTCATAATTAAAGTTTCAAGCTCTTAATCATGTTTTATTTAACAAGTTTTTATTACCTCATCATTCAACTATCTCAACATTTAAAAATTAAAGAAATAAATCATATTACTTAGACTAAAAATCATTGGATGTTATCTATCTACAGATAGGGAGATAAATATAGAAATTATAATAAAATCCCCCCAAAATTGAATCCTATTACTATTTAAATTGTAACCTTAGTACTTGTGGTAAATTCCTAACTGCAGCAGTATATCTCAACAAGAAGATAAGAACTAGAGACATGTTTGCATACAGACATTGTTAACCAGCAATTAAAATGCTGAAAATTAAAATATTTGGGCTGGGCAAGTGGCATGCCCATAGTATCAGCTCCTTAGGAAGCTGAGGCAGAAGGCTTATTTCAGCTCAGGAATTTGAAATTATAGTAAGTTATGATCATGCCACTGTCCTCAGGCTGAAACTGCAAAGTGAGACCTTGTCTCAAAATAAATAAGTAAAATAAAATAAAATATTTGTTTTCTACTACTCATATTGTGAGTTGTAATTCAAGATCAAAATTCAATTTTGTAAAAATCTATTTTAGCTTAGTAATAATATACTGTGATGAAACACTGCATCAATGACTTTGGGGCTTTGGAATGTTCCCCCAAATGATGGGAAATTAGAGGACAATTTCCTAGAGTTTTTCTTTCCTTTATTTGAAAATGTACATATAAGCTATATCAAATCACAAATGTTTTGACTATTGTGATTGTTTTATATGGCATAGTTAAAACTTAAGTTATAAAAGAGATAAAAATACTCACTAATATTTAAGTATTGATTCATACTTATTTAACATATCTTTCCTCCATGGTTTGGTAGAATGTTTTTTTACCATTAATTTCAAATCTCTTGGTGGATACAACTCTTATGGCAAGTGTACAGACATTTCTACATCAGTCTAAGATCTCTGTGAGTAAAGATCCACTAGTTGTCCTTTCCAGTGCTTCCAAGATTATTCTACCTGTCCCACAAATTTCCTGTGCTTCATCTTGATCCAGGCAATCGAGATGATCCTGCCTCCAATAATAAAAATGCCTGGTTGAATACCCAGTGTCTAAGCCTGAGAAATTTAATTCTCCTCCTTCACCCACTCCATTCCCTGGATTGCTCTTTCTCTCATTTAGAAAAGAGAACTCTTGACTTTTACTTGGCTCTTCCATTGAGACTTCCCAGTCTGATCCTTTTGTTCTCTTGACTCTGAACCTTGTATCTAGATTAATGACTACATCTGTGTGCACTGGCTTGCAAGTACCCATTATTGGCTTAACCCTTATCTTCTTGGGAGGGTTTCTCAAGACTCACTGGTGTAGACCTAGATTGGGATCTTGAGCCAAACCAAATCAGAGTGTTGCCAGCCTTCTATTTCTACCTGCTGGAAGAGGCTCCCTGCAGTGCCCTCCGACAGGAAGAGCTCTGCTTGGATGTGAGTGACAATCATCGAACAAAGGTTGATTTGTGCTGCAGCCACTGCTGCTCCTTTACCAGAGTCTTTCTTTCTTGTACACAACTCCTGCATGCTGGGAGTGTCTATTTCTGTTTTCAATCTTCCCACCATTTATAGACACTATGTGCCTTCCAGTCTCAGCCCACGCATGTCAGATGAGTAATTCAGCATTTACGTAATCACTTCTAGTAACAAAGAATTCACTTCTTTATGTTCAATTCTTGAATAGTTCCAAGCTCAGTAAGTTCTCCATCATGACTCACATTGCAACCCGCCTCCTCTGATGTTCCTGTATCGGTCCTTATTTTACCAGACTAGATAGCATAATTATGGCAGAAATGTAGTAGATTCTGGGGAAGTCCCTTACCAAAATTGCTCTTATTTGACAATAACTTTTGTAAAATATAGCATCAGCAGAAGAACATAATTTCTCAGCTGTGGCAATATAAATATTCATGATGAAGTCTCTTCATTTTTTTCTTATATTAATTCACTAAAAAAAAAATAAACATATATACTAAGCAGATGACTTGCTGACTTTATAACCAAATAAAGCTCTCCAAAAACATGCATTATGACATCTTAGTTAAGACTAGATCTTGAGCCAGGCTATTTGGAAATGAATCCTTTATTAGAGACAGTGTACTTCTATTGCTTTTAGTTAATTTCATTATATATTTTATATGTTAATATGTTATAAGATTACATTCTATTTCTATTAATTGGTTCAAAGAACCATTGTATCTTGAGGATACAAAGAATTAGATTACACTGTTTACCTTTGTCAGGTAAAGTCCCTCTTACAGTTGTATCCTGCCATACACCGTAACCCTCCATCCCCCATCCTTCTCTCTTCTCCCCCCTCTGTTGTTTCCTCTGCCCCCCACCTTGAGTTGATTTGAGTTTTTGTCTTACATGGGCATGTATTAGATCATTCACTGGCTTCATATTGGAATTCAATACATTGGATTTTTGCTTCTCTATTCTTGTGATACTTTACTAGTAAAGTATAATGTGTTCCAACTCCATTAGGTTGTAAAATCTCCATCTTTTGATGGCTGTATAGTATTCTGTGGTATGAATATAGCACAGCTTGTCAATCCATTCCTGGATCAGTGGGCATTTAGGTTGTTTCCACATTTTGGCAATTGTAAATTGAGCTGCATACATTCAATTTCTAAGGAGGCTATATATGTTAACTGATAGTGTGTTTAAAGTTAAAACACCTCAGTTTGTTTACTCAAACTATTCTTATACTTGGAGGGATGTATTTGTTTTCTTGCTTTCTAGGTATTTTATTTAAATATCCATAGGACTATAATTTTATGTTGATGGAAATGTATCTGGTATTCATTCATACAAGCATATCTTTTTTGCTATTGTATGTCATTAATAACTCAAGTGAATAGTTCAAGTTGAAAGTCATACCCCTAAGATCAGTTCCATTAAACTAGGTCAATTTGATTTGTTTAGCCACTTACTGTAAATCACATAAATTAACCAATAATTCCAGCTACATCTATTTGTTCTTCTTTCCACAAGGATACCACAAGGGTGCTGCTAAATATTTCCACTATCTGACCACTCAACTATGTCATTACTGGCCTTATTTACTAATCTTTCTGCTTCTGCCTTTACCCCTGAAATCTATGCTCAACACAGCAGACATTGTTTAAAAGCTAAGCCTCATCACATCATCTCCCTGCCCACAGCCTTCTGGTGGTTCCCTGAACCTCTCAGAGGAGGAGCCAGAATGTTCCCTGTTATCTGTGATGCCCTACCTGACCTGGCTGCTATTTTCTAACCTCATTCTCTTATTCTCCCCTGTGCTTATTCTCTTGACCCTCACATTTCTTACCTTGTATCCTTACCATCTGATCATGAAACAGCTCTCTTTTCTGCCTGGAACAGTCCCAAATACCACCAAGTATCATTCCAAACATTCTCCTTATTTTTGCTTGAATGTCCCTTTTGTAGAAAATCTGACCTTGACAAGTAACTGTCAGACTGCTATAGCATGATTTTTAAAGTGAGGGTATGTCTTCATAAATAAGGGAGAATTGGAAAGATCCTGAGTCTTAGGGCAGTCATTGCAGAAAACAGAGACACATCACAAATATTCTGCTTGGTTTCTGTAAGTTGTAAAGTCTCCCCTTGATTCCCAATAAGGACATTTTCTAGGTAGTGCTGTTTTTTGTTTTTTTTTTTCCATTTCAGGAGAAAGGAAGTAAAAACTTTGCATTTAAAATTTAATTATAAGATGGAATTTCTTGTTGGAATTAATTGTCAATGTCTATTAGCTTTGATAAGTACATTTTCATGCAGAAGGAAAATAGCCAGAATTAATAATTGGCCAATATATGGAAGAGTGTTGGGGCCAGGGGTCCTGGGTCCCCAAGCCCAGTTGGCCTGGTTTAATTACTCAGCTGAAGTATGAAGTTCAACTGGGGCATGGTGGAATCAAAAGCAAAAGTGGGTGGAAACCAGAAATGAAACTGGAGCAGCTCAGGCAGTGTGAATAGAAAGGAAAAGTCACCTGCACAATTTTCAGAGCAACAAAGAAATTTTATTTAGTGAGAAAGAGAAAGCTGAGAACATTTAAAAGAGAGTTTGAAGTGGGTCTTTCTCATGAACAAGAAGAGGTGAGAGAGATGGAGACACAAAGGCCATGCAGAGGTATAAACCTCCTTTCTCTCCGTCTGAAATTGATTGCAGCTCTTTTATTGGCCTCTTTGCACCTCCAGGCAGTATTGCCCTTTTCTGTTGGTCATTGATTACTGTCCTTTTTTCTTGGTCATCGGTTACCTAGGTTGCCTCATACCCACATTCTTTTCCCTTTTTCGGTGAGAATCGCTGAGTGGTGAATGTTCCTATGAACCCTCTGGACTTCTTATTCAGCAGACCGAGCTTTCCTCCCATCCCCTTGAAGCCCTTGTCTTTCTGTCCCTTTTAAGAGAATCAGGCACAGAAACGGATCTTCAGAAATCATGTCTGATAAATGATAATGATAATCATGTTGGCCCAGAAACAAGAAGAGATTGGCTTGAAATAAATGTATTTGCACCAAAATGGACTTATGAACATTATGACTAGATTAATTCTGAGCATTGCCTGTTTTCTACTGTTTTGGCTAAAACACATCTATGCTATGAAAATCAATTGGAGGGTTTCCTCCTGTGGGCTGAAATATTAGGGCTTTCTGTGTATGCTTTTATGATTATCAGAATGAAATATGATAGTGCCATTTTTGGCTCACCATTATCTCTGATGGATGTCATCCTAACACAATTGCCTGTGCAGCATATGTCAGAAATAAGTCACACTTGTCTAAAACAGCTATTTCACTAGGCAAATCTGGCTCTGGGTTATTTTCTGAACATGAGTCTCAAACACTTTAAAAATAGAAATAAAATAATGTAAATAAAGAACTTTGATTAGGAAAAAAATACAAGTAGACACATTTCTCTTAGAGTCATTTAGCACAGCTATGACAGAAGTAGTCATCCACACTTCTGTATAATAAGAGGATCAGAGAAAAGGTCTTTGTTTTGCTTTGTTGTTTTTGTTGTCATTTTGTTTTTCTCCTAAGGGTTTTTATTAATCTTACCACTCACATTCTAAAATCATTCATTTGCAATTCAGGAGAACCTGGCTGTGCCTATGTGTACCTCTCTATCAGGAAACAAACACTGAAGCAATTGTCCGAGAGCAAATTATTTTCTTTACTCTTTTAAATTAGTGATATTCCTGTCTTGAAAATAGACTAGCTTAAAACTTTAAACAATAACCAGAGCTTGTTGGCCATTGTCTGTCTTCTTCGGAGTAGGTTCTGTTCATGTCTCTTTGCCACTTATAAATGGGACTGTGTGCTCTTTTCTTGTTGATTAGTTTGTGCTCATCCCTGATCATCAGAGGCATGCATGTCACAACCATTTTGAGATATCACCTAACTCCAGTGAGAATAGCCCACATCACAAAGTCCCTAAGCTCCAGATCCTGGCGTGGATGTGGACAGAAGGGAACACTTTTCCACTGCCAGCAGTAGACTATAAACTAATGCAGCCTCTATGGAAAGAATTATGGAGAATCCTTAAAGAATTCAAAACAGACCTTCCATTTGCTCTCATAATCCCATTATTAGGTATCTGCGCTAAGAAAAAAAAAAAATTTACCATAAGTATGTTAGCACTAGAATGTTCATTGAAGCTCAATTCACAATAACCAAGATGTGGAATTAACCCAAGTGCCCATCATCACAGGAATGGATCAATAGACTGTGGCATATGTGTATTATGGATCCTAGTCAGCCATAAGAAAAGATGGAGACTTTATGTCTTTCGTATTTACCTGAATGAAGCTGAAGAACATTCTTCTTAGTAAAGAAGGATGGAAAAGCAAGTATCCAATTAGGCAATACTAATATGACGCTAATAGAGAAACAACTGCACACCTGCATGAGAGAAAAAAACAACTAAATTCAAATGTTGGGGGAGGGAAAGGGGTTAAGAGGAGTAGGGATGGGGTCTGGTAAGCTGTCACCTAATGGGCACAACGTAAGGGCATACAGCACACACCCTGGCTGAAGGGCTCAACTACAACTTGAACTCTACCTAACAAACATAAACAATGTAACTAATCATATGTACCCTCATATTAATCTGAAATAAAAATATGAAAAACTCCAGAGTTTTCGATTACATTTAATTATTCAGTTTTCAATTATTTTTCCAGTTTTCTCATATTCTTTTTCCTGTTCAGAAATTACTAGGAGAAACAACCACAAGAACAAGCAAAAAATGTGAGATTTTTGTGTCTCCCTAGGACTGTAAGCCAGCATTTACTGCACGATACAGGATCTTATGTATTGTGTAGTCAGCTGAAGAAATAAGTAAATACATGATATTTTCTGAACTATTTTTTAGGCACAATTCTGCTGATCTTATAATGTAAAAAGGAATATGGCCTTCTCTTAAGAACCTTCTGTAGCATTCTATTGAACGTAACCTAAAATACAAATTTATCTTTTCCCAAAGCTTAGTTAATCTACTTGAACTATAAGATCCTGTTTCCCTCTTTTATCTCATCACTAAGCTCCAAAACCAATGGTGGCATTTCAATTATTTGCCCAGCCAAATTCTTTTCCAGCACAGAGATTTCATAAATGTCATTCTCTCTTCCCAGTAAACTTTTTCATCAGTAAAAGAACCAAAAGCAACTAAACTCTTTTGGTTTCAGCCTAATCTCTGTCTTCTTAGGGTGTTGGTCCCATCCCACGTCTGCCATATTTAAGATAGACATCCCCAGTATTCCCTCTTTTACCATCCTGTTTATTTTCTTCGTGACACAGGAAACTTTTTAAGTAATTTAATTACTTAGTTTTGGTCTTTCTTATAATGCAAAAAATAAATTTCAATTCTGCATATGTGCTCTTAATTTATTTTGTAAATGAACAAATTCATGAAGAATAGTGAAATACACATTATCCAGCTTTAAAACCTAAAAAAGTTTTGCCAAATTTTCTTCACTTCTTCTCTCACATGCTTTTCCTATTTTTAAAATAAAATCGTTTGAAAGTAAATTTGGGGCATTGTGTTTTTTCATAAGCATTTCTGAAACATGGAGCAATTATTTAAATTCTCAGGAGATGGTTTTACCAGTCAGATGTTTTATTTGTGGGCTGGATGGGATGTATAGTTCTACTGTACATGGACTGTGGCTGTTTGTTTTGTTCAGGAATCACAAATCATCTTTTTAAAATGTGAATTTTCTGCCATAATCGCCATGCCTCAATCACAACTAATACAGCTGACAATGATCCTTTGGTGGTTTCTAATGCCTAGTCCAAAACTAGATTTTCTTGGTTATTTTTTACAGTGTATTTTTTCAAATATATATGAAAACTAAGCCCAGACTTTATATTCACTTTATATATCCATCAAACCAATCTATATAAAGTCTCTTTTGTCTTAATTAGAACCCTGCCCCACCTTCTTTTTCTTTCTTGTTCTTGATTAAGTACAGCAATTTATCAAAGGTGCCGCAGACAGTCCCACTTCCTTTGGCATTTTTCTTTCTTGATATCATTTAGACCATTTTCTTACCCCTCAGATATCCCAAGAATGCATATTATCTCTAGAAGTTAGAGTCAAGTTTCAATTTTGACGAGACACTCCATAGAATACCAGATGCTTCAAACTGCATCCCATCAAAACAAACAAAAGGATTAGTTGTACTGATCTAATGTGGTTAAAAGTAAAAGTTGGATTCAGGTGTTGGCACCTCATCACTCTTTTGAGATTTCCCTGTCCAAATTTTCTCTAATGATTCAATTACTGGTGATTGCTCCCAGGATCAATTGCTTTATTAGCATGTCAAAATGGAGATTTTTCTAATTCTGTCTTTCCTGCTCATTTGTTAGCAGAGATTTTTCAGATTTTGCTGTTGATGGTCATTTGTGGTCCTTTGACCTCATCACATTATAGGGTTTGTGTGACTTACAGTTAACGAGATATAGTAATAAAGATATTATTCATGTATTATTATTATATTTAGGTATTATTCATGTATTATCCATTATGCATTTTATCGTTCTTTTCTTTTCTGTCCTTTTTTTTTCTTTCTCCAGCCAGACTCGGGTTAGATTTGGTACTCAAGGGAATTTTAAAACAACTAAAAATACCTTGTAGTGCTGCAGCAATAACCTTTGTGTCACCTTCTTGTTTTAAAGTCTGCTTTTTTACCGTGTTTTTCTATATGCATCCTCAGCCTCCTCTGTCTGATCTCTTCCCCGCCCCCAAACATTTCTAGTCTAAGTAGCAATTTTGTTTTTCAGTATTAAGTTAGAAGGGCAGAGCTGATTTTGCATCTATAAAGTGCAGTTAATTACACAGCTGTGTGCCAGAGTGACATAGACTCTTCTCTGTGAAAAACTGAAGCTTACTTCTCCAGTGTAAACACTGTCCAAAATATCATTTTAACTTATGAAGGGACCCAGAATAAGCTCTTGTCTCATGGTGTCCCAAGATATTTGTTTGAAGTCAGTTTTCTCTGTCTTTTATGTGTATTAATTTTTACGGAAAATAGCCTTTGCTCTTCCCCCTCATAGTCCTTGGAAATGTAAGAATGTCCTCTAAAATTCTTTGGAATGTATTTGAATTCTTAGGAGATGTTTTTACCAGTAAGGTTTTTTGTTTGTTTGTTTGTTTTGTTTTGTTTTGTTAAGCAGGCCTGGGCCAGGTTTGAACCCACCACCCCTGAAGCAGGGGGCGGGAGCCCTAACCACCGAGAAATGGGTACCCAGTCAATTTTTTTTTTTTAAATTTAAGGAATTAGATTTTTGTTCAGTTGTACCAAGATTATAACTATTCCTATTGTTCAGACATCAGTCATCCCTCTTGTTGATATTGACGTGTCTCCCCCACCCCACCTGATGTGCTATTCACCTTGGCTAAGACCGCTAGTGACTTAGCCCAGAGTCACCTCATCAGTATTAACTTTTTCCCTAGGGAATGAGCTCAGCATGCTGGGCTACTTATCCCTAAATCAACCTACACCCAATGTGTGAGGCTTAAAACTAAATGTGGTGAAACAGAAATATTTTTTATGTGCTTTTTCTTCAAACTGCCACATTCAGCTAACTCACTCCTAAGAGTTAACAAAAGGTCATTACAAGAGGCCTTTGGAATAAAAGGAAATTCAGCCATTTCCTTTGGGTTTAAGGATTCATCATAAAAGACACAATCCTAGTTATGCCTTTTCCTTTCTACCTGTGAGATGCAAGTTGATCGACTGTGTATTTGGATTTGTAAGGGACAGGTAAATTCCACCAATTCATGATCAACAGTTGTACAAAAAGTCAGTAAATATCACCAAAGGATAAACTGGACTCAGGTTACAGTGTGTATTTTCACTATAGCTAATGTTGACAGTAGAAGGTTTCTCCAGCAAACTGTGATTTGAAGGATGTACCAAAACCAAATTTCGTTTAAACCGTCTCCCCCTTGGCCTACTATTTATCCTTTCTCGAACTGAAATTCTAATCATTAGGCTTTATCAGCAGCAGCCTCCCTCTGTAGATGTGGAGACCCTTCACCTCACCTTTGACCAGGCTGTGTTTCTAAGTCATTTGTGGTCAGTATTTGAGAACTCTGTGGGTGCTTCGGTCAACCAACTGATTGGATCTGATCCTGCCTAATTTAGGAGAGGTACCACTGTGTGTGTGCTGTTTGTATGTATGCATAGATTCAGTGGCTTAATCATACAAAAGAGAATTATTTTTAATAAACTTAAAAATAAGCAATGTGGCTGAGCATGGTGGCTCATGCCTATAATCTCAGCACTCTGGAGGTTGAGCTCAGGAGTTCAAGACTAGCCTGAGCAAGAGGAAGACCCCATATCTATTAAAATACAGAAACTAGCATGGTGTTGTGGCAAGTCTCAGCTACTTGGGAGGCTGAGGCAGGGGGATTACTTGAGCCCAAGTGTATAACATTGCTGTACGCTAGGACACCACAGCACTCTACCCAGGGCACAGAGTGAGACTCTGTCTCAAAACATACACACACACACACAAACAAACAAAAAACCCAAAAACAAGCATGTGACTGTCTCTAGCTATTATGCTTTAAAGACAAAAATAATTGTAGTGACATCTTAAACAATAGTTAGCAACAAAATTCTTATTATGGATAAGAACTGGTAACATTTTTATGTAATCATTATACGAACATTACATAATAGGATGAGGCAAATACATAATTGTATTACTGGTATGTGGATGAAGCATACAATAAATTGAATCATTAAATTTTGTTTTAAAAGTTAAAGAATATAGGCTGGGTACAATGACTCACGTCAGTAATTCTTGCATTCTAGGAGGTCAAGGGAGGGTGGATTGCCTGAGCTCATGAGTTGGAGAACAGCCTCAGCCAGAGCAAGACCTTGCCTCTTAAAAAAAAAAAAATAGCTGAGCATTGTGGTAGGTGCCTGTAGTCCCAGCTACTGGGAAGACTGAGCCTAGAGAATTGCTTAAGCCCAAGAGTTTGAGGTTGCTGCAAGCTATGGGCCACAGCACTCTATCGAGGGTGACAAAGTGAGAGTCTGTTGCAAAAAAAAAAAAGGTTTAAAAAGTCTATACCTTTAAATGTAAATTAAAATAGTGTCAACCCATGCAATATTTTATTTGTAGAAAACAATTTATTGGTCTTGACCACTAAAATGGACCAGTATCCTAATCCAGTAGCAATAAACATCCTTCATTCAGGATGAGGACTATTAATTCCGTTTGCTATAGAAAATGAACAGAGATTCTCAGAGAAATGCCTAGTTCTGGATCTGCCTATAACAAAAAGTAAGAAGGTATTTTAACACCAGCAGGCAAAGAATATAACAAATACTAATAGTGTTGTACTAAGAAGAAATAAGAAGATAAACTAAAAAGATACTTTTGGCTAATGATGGGATGATGTATCACAAATAACAATATCTATGATAGAGTGAAACTCGTCCAATATGTAAAAATATATGATTTCAAAATGGGAATAAAACAACTACATTGGTCATCATCTTGAACCTTTACTAGCACATCATTTTCCTATTATTCTAAGAACTGGCAGATAAAGGCAAAACAATGAATGTATCCAGCCTACCTTATACAGACTGCTTTTCAAGGTAATCAAATGGATGAAGGACAGTTGAAAAGAATCCCAGCTGAACAACTCAAGTGTTCCTTAAAATAATCCAACAGTAGAGATAGGGAAGCTGTTAAGGAATATAAATGAAGTACATTTTGCCCATCTATGGAGCATCTTATAAGGGTACATGTGAAATTTACTAAATGTAGAATGTAAATGTTTTAACACAACAGCTAAGAGGGTGCCGTGAAAGCGATGGTAACCAATTTGATGAAAATATTTCAGATTGTATATAAAACCAGCACATTGTACCCCATGATTGCATTAATGTACACAGCTATGATTTAATTAAAAAAGAGAGAGATAATAGCTAATAACCCCCCCAAAAAAGAAAGAAAGAGACTAGGAAATGGATACATATGAGTATTACATGTGCTATTTTCTAGTTTCTAGATGTACATTTGAACATTTCGATAGAGAAACGTTTAAAAATAGCAAAAAGAAACGAATAAGGAAAAGAAAATGTGTGAGGGATTTGGGGAACTGATACTGATGTTGCCGGCCTAGGTGGGCACAGTGTCCAGCCACCACTGGATTCTCTGAGCAGCAGGGACCACGTGAAAGCACCTGGAAGGGCAGTGAACAGCCACACGGAAAAGGCTCACTGCCCTGCCTATCGCATGGATCCACCCAAAGTTATTTATGAATGAATGGAGTCTGTTAAAGATAGAGTAGAAACAGGTATCTTCCGAGCTCTAGACTTTATTCACACACCAAATCTCTCTGGAAGTTTGCTGAGAAATTGATCGAAATATTCCAATATGTGTTTTAGAAATAGATTTCTGTTGGTAAAGTGAAAAGTCTGGATGAAGAGGTAAAATATTGCTGATGGAAGGATTATTGTATTAGAATATTATTCCAGATAATATATGAATGAATGAACTAATACAGGGAGAGTATAAGAAGATAATGGATATGAGAGGTATTAGGTATTTAAAAGCATCAAAATGACATGACTGATTAAATGTGAGAGAAGAGTGGCAAGGAGTGAAGTGAATCTACGTATGCTTATTGAAACGCCTTAAGAGGAAAAGGATAATTACCTAGAATTGCTAAGAGACGACTTTTCCTTTTGATGGATGTAATTAGGAATGTGTGTTTAGGTGTGCGTATGCATGCATGTTTAATTTTTATTCTTATTTTTTTATTCAGCCTTCTTACCTGCTATTGTGCTGAAAATAAATGGAGAAGGAGGTCAACACAACATTAGCTTTTGCTCAAGGCTACATCCAGCAAATTACTTCTTTCAATTCACAAGAGAAATAAATCAATTACCCTTGCTGAAAGGTGGCTATCTTGAATGATTTTAGGACAAACACAAGTCATAACTGCAGAGAGTATTACCATCTTCTTTATCCTCATTGTTATCCTTAATACAGTCCTCATCTACTTCCCCATATCTATTATGGGGATTATTTTAGGGAAAATTTGAGTTATTCAACTGGGATTTTTTCAAAGAGCAACTGTCCATCATCTATATGTGTTTTTATAAGAGAATTCTAAGACTAAACCCTACTAATAGATTAAAGGGATAATGATTTCCAGGTTAATCCTGGGACAAGCTCTTTGTACCTTAAGCCTTTCTAATTCTTTTTTACCCACTGAATTTCTTAACAGATATTATTCTTAGGTGAGAAGGGACACTAGACTATGAATTGAAGACAGAATTTTTTATTTGTTTATTTCAGTAGCCTAAGCATCTACTAGTGATTACTAAGTGTGCCAAGAAGAAGTAGTTAACTTAGTTTACACATTAAAAAAAAAGATAAACAGAGCAAAAAGCACAGAGGTGGGGAATGGTACAAATTAAATACACATAGTACACTATGGAAGGAGAAAGAGCTGTTTTTAACACATGCTTAGATGGAGAGTGTATTGGATAGAGCTGATTTGCAAACACAGGAAAAATTGCAGATTTAACTCTGGAAAAGCCTGGATATCTGGATTTGACTCTTAGACATGCTAAGAGGACTGGGATTTATCATGCACAATTTAAAGGCTGAAACTCCCCTGGTAACCACAAACATAGTTTATGGATTTTCTTTCTTTCTTTCTTTTTTTTAGTCTGGCATAACCAGGTACCCATTCCAGTTCGACAAAGAGAATGTAAGGGCATACAAACACCACTGGGAACTTTGGCTCTCAACTCTCCAAAGCCAAAGTGCACTCCACATATCTTGGGGGTTCAACCTGAAGACAGAATAGGTCCTTGTGAGAGTATCTCCAATGCTGACCCAAACTCTCTTTCTTTTGCTACATATATATATTTAAGTATATATTTCAATTTCAAAATATTAAGGAGGTACAAATGTTTTAAGTTACATGGATCACTTTTATAATGCTTGAGTCATGCCGATAGGTGTGCCTGCCACACAAACAGTGTTTACAGTGCCCATTAGGTGGGCTTTTTCCTCCTCCCTCCCCCTTGGTTGATTTCCAGTGAGGTCTACTTCCTTCTACACACACGTGCTCCCCAGTTAGTTCCAATTTAGTAGTGAGTATATGTGGTGTTGACTTTTCCATTCTTGAGATACTTCACTTAGAATAGTCTCCAGTTCCACTCCAATTGTTTAAAAATGTATTAATTCCCTTTTTTTTTTTTTTTAATGGCCAAGTAGTACTCTGTGGCATACGTACACCCCAGTCTAGTGCAAATGGTCTTATGATAAAAGGACTTTTTTTCTTCTGGATAGATGCCTAGTAATGGGATTTCAGGGTCAAATCAGAGGTATAATTTGATTTCTTTGAGGATTCTCTATATCGCCTTCCAAAAGGGTTGTATTAGTTTGCAGTCCCACCAACAGTGTAAACCTGTTACAAAAAAAAAAAAAAACCCAAAACAAAAAAAACTGTTCTCTTCTCTCCATATCCACTCCAGCATCTGCAGCTTTGAGACTGTGATTGGGCCATTCTCATAGGGATTAGGTGATATCTCAGGGTAGTTTTGATTTGCATTTCTCTGATGATTAAGGATGATGAGAATTTGTTCATATGTTTGTTAGCCATTCATTATTTATTTTTGTTGTTGCCATGAGGAGACTTAATCATAAATTCTTTGCCTAGGCCAATAGCTAGAAGAGTTTCTTCTGTATTTTCATCTTTATATATTTTCTTTCTATATTATTTTCTTCATAAGATATAGGCGAAATGCCTATATGCCTCTGGCCAAAAAAGCTGTTTGAGAGAGAGCAATGAAAAGACTTTGTGCAGGCATACTTGTAAGAAACTGAGGCAGAATCCCACGTGGCTAGGTTAGTTGTGGGCCTAACTTGACCAAGGCTGGCTGGAATGGCATTTCCAGACTGTGTTAAGGAATTAAGGTTGACTTTATAAGGCCTATGAAAAAGCCCTTTGGAAAACTGGCCAGATACCCATCAATAACCTTTCCTGATCTGTGGTAAGTGACGAAAGTCGCTTACTGATGGGTCTGAGTTCCTGATCTATGGTAAGTGACGAAGGTCGCTTCCTGATGGGTCTGGGAATGGTAATGTCATACAGGTATCTAATGGTACAGATGAAACCTGGGCTCATGAAAGGCTTTTGAGAAGTCTAGTCTGAGAATTCCTTATAAAAGTCTACAGTAAACCCCCCCCCACCCCGACTTAAGGCCTACATGGGAGCAGAGGTTTGCACACAAATTCCTGTATGCCCAAGAAGTTTCTCTATGCTTTGCTTAAAGATTCGAAGTAGCTGCCTCCAAATGGCATGGTTAGTAGAACAGACGTTCAATTGTCTCTTTCCCCTGTAGCCTCAGGCTTCATCAGATAAGAACAAAGAAAGTAATAACTGACAACATGTTCTTCATTAAGTTAATTTAAACCAGGTTATGTTGAAAGGGTTATGCTTAAGGGTGTATGGTGGATTATGAGATTACTAGGAAGGAGATACTTATAGGGCAGGTGGTCATAAGCTGTTTAAATGGATTAATGAAGTCATTGATGTCCAATGCTCATGTGCAGAGGGATTGTAATGAAAATTTATGAGGTCATTTCTGTATAGTGTGCATGCACAAGATTGCCTATATAAACCAACAGCAAATAAAGAAAGCTCACCATTTTGCCTGAGTGAGCAGATGGTCACCTTTATTTAAAACACAATTTCAATAAGCGTGCTTATTCTTCATGACATCGCTTCTCCGTGAGACCCTTACAAGAATAATAAGAAACCAGAATTCTTAATGTTTCATGCCTTAGATGTAAATATTTTATCTATCTTGAATGACATTTTGTGTGTGGTGAGAGGTGAGGCTCACTAAGCGAGAGGTAAAGATCACGACATGCCATGATCTAATTTCCCAGCACCATTTATTGAAAGGGGCTTCTTTTCTTGAGTGTGCATTGTTGTATGTTTTGTCAAAGATCATTTGATTGGAATAGATGGTTGCATATCTGACTTCTCCGTTCTGTTTCATTGGTCTGTGCATTTTTGTACCGGTATCATGCTGTTTTGGTTATGATAGTCTAATAAAATAGTTGGAAGTCTGGTGCTGTGTTGCCTCCAGATTGATTCATTGGGCTTAAGATTGCTTCAGCTGTTCAGGCTCTTTTCTGGTTCCCAGTGAAGTGAAAAATTATTTTTTCTAGATCCGTGAAGTATGAATTCAGTAACTTGGTAGGGAATGGGGTAAGAAATGAGTGAAGGGTTTTAGTCATTTTTGCCATTTACCTTACCAGGAACAATTCAAATAAAAATTCAGTGGCATAGACATTGTGTTAAATTAATAGTTTAGGATATGTTCCAACTTCCCATTGCCTATAAAGAATAAAACGTCTTTATTTTTTGCTTTTTGTAAATAGATAAAAAATTTTATCAATTAAACAAAACCATAGTATCATCTGAAGGAAACATGTTAGTATATTGGTTACCATATTCTGATATGAAAAAACTTAATTCTTAAAGGTGCAGAGGGAGCTTTAAAATGTAAGTATACATGTTAATTTGATTAACACTGAAAAGGGTATCATTATGATCAAATATTGTCCTAATTTTTGTTATAATCCTATAGGGTTTAAAGTATTTTATTATTTCATAATTCTATTTCATGTACATCTAATCTACTTCACTTTTGAAAGTCATGTGTTCTGATTTTCATGAAATGCTGTCTTTGTATGAATAACTTCAAATGTGTGTTACTTTACACATATGAATTAAACTTAACCAACAAAATAAGTTTGCAGAGAAGACTAGAATAAAGGTTAATCTAGATTTATAAGGTAAGACATTTCTGTGTTCAGATCATTGGAGAATACAGAAAAGTGACAGGTTAATAGAGACCCACTAGATTAATCAAAGGTTGTGGAGCAGATTTAAATGTCAGGGAATATTTATCAGTGAATAACAACCCGTCTTTACTCTCAGGAGACTTTTGGCAGGCACAGAGCAGGCAGTACCTCGGAGTCGCCAGGAATGTAGTTATCACAGGAAAACCAAAGACCTAAAGCGGTACCTGGGAGACATAAAAATATCAGCGTTCACAAAGTAGATCAAAGAAATGACTAAACACACTGGGAGCTGAACGTGGGCCAAGGCAGAGATGATAGCACGCTGATGCTACAGACAGTCTCCTTCCTCTGTGCCGGCAACTGAACTGCGGTGCAGAGTTAAATCCTAGGCTGCAGTCTTCCCAGAGCCTGCCCACGGAAATGTGAGGGAGGGGAGAAGGTTACATCATGACAACAGAGCTAATGGAACACCTTACATCTATCCTTAAAAAAAGGATTTAGTAATTCTCGGCTACGCATGTTGGGCTCTTACATTTCCTAATGTACTTGCTGCACATATTCACCAATTATGGGACATTTGGCAAGTGACTTAACGTCGTTGTTTAAACTTTTCCCCTCATGTAAAATCCAAATACTAACAAGGAACTGGGAGGTACCCTCCTGAAATGAATTTGGGGGAGGCAACAAACTCACATATATAGTTTCATTGGTTTTCAATCACAGGGTAACAAATCACCCCAAAACTTAATGGGTTAAAATAAGGAAAGTATTTTATTTGTAAGTCTTCCATTTGTTCAGGGATAGCTAATCTCCAGAGGGTCTCCACTCACCATTTGGTTGGGGGGATGAAAGGCTGAGGATAAGAACGTTCTGATGTCTCCCTCACACATCTGGCCTGGCAGTGAATGCGTGCGTCAGCAGAGACCTTAGCTAGACTGATTAGCTACAAATTCCATATGTGGCATAAGCTTCCTCACAACACGAGGGGCTGAGATACAAGGGCAAGTGTCCCAACAGCAACAGCAAGGCAGGCAGTTCCTATGGTTCAGAAGTCACAGCATCACTCCCACTGCATTCTATTAGTCAAGGCATTCACAAAGTCTAGTCCAATTTCAAAGAGTGTAGACAGTGTCTTCACTCTTAATGGAGTGGTAGCAAATTTCTGGAAGAGCATGAGAACAGAAATATCAATATGGTCATTTTTTAAAAACACAGTCTTCCATAATTACATTCCCAGCAGTTTTCTAGGCTATATCAAGTATACAAGGAGTCGTAAGTCCTTGAGGATAAAGAGGTTTATGGCAACAAATAAAAAACAGTTATTATTATTAACATTTTTATCATTATAAGCTTTTCCACAGAGAACGTTATTGTTGGTAAATAGGTATATGCCCTCTCTGCCCACAGAATGTAGTAATATCAATAGCGGCAAATGAAAACACCTGATAGTCATGCACAACTTTATAGCTAAGGTTAAAATCTCTTTGAGTATAAAGTCAAAGGCCTTTTGTGTTATCACATGGAATATTTAAATGAGTTCAGTAAATGTTGATTAAGCCCCTCCTGGGCCAAGTGCAGTGGCTTACACCTGTAACCCAGCACTCTGGGAGGCCCAGCCTGAGCTCTCAGGTTCAAGACCAGCCTGACTTTGTCTTTAAAAATAGCCTGGCATTGAGGCAGGGACTATAGTCCTTTTAAAAGACAAGGTCAGTTATTTGGGAGGCTGAGGCAAGAGAATCACTTGAGCCCAGGAGTTTGAGGTTGCTGTGAGCATTTGATGTGATGACACTCTATTGGGGGCAACAAAGTGAGACTCTGTCTCAAAAACAAAACAAACAAACAAAAAAACCAACCAAACAAACAACAACAACAACAAAAACCCTACTAGCTGCCTGAGAGTTATCCTCTTGAGGTTTAGCTGGATTAATATCTTAAGCTGCTCCCCTCAATCCCCTCAAACTCTTATATATTGATTTCAGTCTCTCAGAGATCCTACAAAAATATTAGAAATCAGAAACTAAATAAAGTAACTTGTTATGCTACCACTAGAATGCAGTTTCCAAGAAGAAAAAAAAAAAAGCAAAAAAACTATATACGATGTTCTCACTCTCCTAACATCAAAACCCAGCACTGACTTAGAAGATAGCCGTCTAGTTAGTGTAGGTGTGGAGATGAAGTTCTGCTAATGGATTTATAAACTTTGTCCTTGCACCACTCGGTACTAGATTCATTCAGATAAATTAACAATAAGAGGATGGTTTGTGTAGTAAGTCTGTCTTTAGGAATGTCTGAGGCCAGTACTGGACCAATAGGAAGAAATGCCTGAAAATTGGCCTTTAGTGTACTTGTCTTTGTAGTTTTATTTATAATACTTATTTATACATAGTGTGTGTACAGATATACATGTACATATATTATTTTATTCATATACATTATACATATTACTTAAATTTATATACAGTGTATATAGTATATAGATACCATATATATAGTATCTCATTAGCCTGTAGGCATCCAGTTGTCGCTGGGAATTAATACATCATAAAAATAAAATAAGAAAAGCAAATGGGATTACGTCTGTGTGTGGCATCACAGTCATTTACTTAAGGCAGGTCTTTGGCATGTTAATCTGCACCTCCAACTGGTGTTATGCTGCAGCTGAGTGTATCTCCTGTGTGGAAAATGCCATGTCCTATTGTGAGACTCATTATGCCCAGTTCCAACTGAACCTTCAAATCAAGGTCTTCCTATTGCCTCTTCAGGACACAGCAAACAGAACATTTCCTTTTTTGTCCTTCTCTAGTCACTTTTAAATCTAGAGCTAGAAAATCTACTTATGAGGAGTGGCATATCGTTCAATTCATTCTAGGGAAGAGTTAAGATATAGTAATACAGAGTGGTTTAGAACAGAGTCCTGACATATGGCAGAATCTTTTCATAAGCTTGGGAATTCTTACAATAATACCTAGGGTGGGACAAATATCGATTTCCAATTACCAAAATCTCCCACTTAGTATAAGCTTTAATCCTGCTCTCCAGCTTGGCTTTTTCCGAAGAGTTAATGAAAATACCAGATGGCACGGCTGATACCTTGAGGCACTGTATCCATTCCAGGCATTCACTCTCCATCCTAGTCTTTATCCTCCCCTTTATCTAGTCAAGATGGAAAACTGACTGAATTGGGAAACCACCATTCACTCATATTCTGTGCCTTTCTTTAAACTCCTCTGGATAGCTTAATTTTCAGGAAGAGGCTCAAGGGAGTGAGGTCCTCTCTTTCACTCCCCAAATAGAATCACTTTAATTCACCAGCTTTTGCTCTAGATCCCAAATTTGAAGATCAATAGTAATATAATTTCCCTAACTTTATTCTTTCTTATTCGAGTTTGTCGTAGGTGTACATAGTCATTTTTCAGAACCTTATCAGTTTTGATGAAGAGGTCATGTTAAATTTCCACTTGTGATTTCTTCAAATACACTGTGATGTTTCCTAATTTTCATTATAGAGATAGTACCCTTCTCTTATGCAATTTGTTCTTAAGGAGTTCTTAGGAGCTATTGTGAAAGTTATCATTTTAAAAATATGATTTCCTGGTGATTGTTGCTGGATAATTTCTGTAAAAACATGATGAATTTTCACACTGACATTGTATCCAGCAACTTAGCCAAAATCATTTGCTATTTCTAATACTTGTGATTCTTTTGCGTTTTCTACAGTTCTTTTGCATAATGTCAACTACATATAATAACAGTTTTATTTTTTTCTTTCTTGAACCTTAAAACTTTCCTTTCTTTTTCACATTCCTTACTGTTTTGGCTAAGACTTGCAATAGGACGTGAAAGGGAAATCATAAAAGTCATCCTTGCCTCATTTCTGATATTTGGGGGAATGATGTTGATATAGCCTCATGTTCATAATGTTTCTTAGGTACTTTGCAGATACTCTGATGAATTAAGAAAGTTCCCCTTTATTCATTGCTGATTCAGTTATGTTCCAGTTAGGAATCTAGGTTGAACTTTATCAAAAGCTTTCTTTTTTGCATCTATAAAGATTATCATACTAATTTTGTTTACTGTGTGAATATGGACGGAATACGTTGATTTATTTCCAAACACTAATCAACCTTACATTTCCAGAAGAAAGCCAAATTTGTTTTTGTATCATTCTTCTGTATGCCACTAGGTTTGCCTGCTAACCTTCTGTGCAGGATTTTTGCATTTATACTTTTAAAGGAGAGTGGCCTATAGCTTTCTTTTCTATTTATTTATTTTTATTAAATAATAATTGTCTACAATTATGGGGTACGATGTGCTGATTTGATATACAATGTGGAATGCTTAAATCAGATTGATTAACATAACCATCATCTCATTTATTTGTTGTCATAACACATTTATACTATACTGTTAGTAGTTTTGAAATGTACCATTGCATTATGCACAATAGGTGAGGTGCCACCACCAAACCCCATCCCTCCTCCCATCCTCCCCTCTCCTCTCCACTCTCCCTCCTCTCCTCTCCTTCTTTTGGACTGTAGTTCTATTTTATCATTCATATGGATGCGTAGGTGATGATATATTTGTTTCATAGTAGTATTGAGTACATTGGATACATTTCTTTTTCATTCTTGAGATACTTTACTAAAAAGAATGTGTTTCACTTCCATCCAGGTAAATGTAAAAGCTGTAAAGTCTCCACCCCTTTTTATGGCTGCATAGTATTCCATGGTGTACATATACCACAATTTGTTAATCCATTCATGGTTTGATGGGCATTTGGGCTGCTTCCATGACTTGGGAATTATAAACTGGGCTGCAATAACATTTTGGTGTAAATGTCTTTGTTGTAAAATCGTTTTTGATCATCTGGCTAGATACCTAGTAGAGGAATGGTCACCTAACTCCAGTAAGATTAGCCCACAGCACGAAATCCCCAAACTGCCGATGTTGGCATAGATGTGGAGAGAAGGGAACACTTCTACACTGCTGGTGGGATTGCAAACTAATATGGCCTTTTTGGAAAGAAATGTGGAGAATTCTCAGGGAATTAAAAGTTAACCTAGCTCTCTTTTCTTGGAGTATCTTTAAAAGGATTGAGTTTCTTTCTGTTTTTTTTTTTTTTTTCTTAAGGACATTTTAGGTTACTCTTATACATTAGAAAGACTTCTTACTTTTTTCTGTCTTCTGAAAACATTTATATATGATTAGCCTTATTTCCATTGAAGCTATTTAAAATGATTCATTGCTGAATTCACCTGGTTTGGTAGTTATTCCTTCGTGTGGAATTTAATACTTATAAATTCAACATTTTAATAAGCATTGGTCATACAGATACTCTGTTTCTTCTTGGTAAGTTATGTTTTCTAAGATTTATGCCCATTGTAAAAAAATTAACTTTTGCCATAAAGATCTTAGACTATCTTTTATTTTATTTATTTATTTATTTATTTCTCTAGACAAAGTCTCATTTAGTCACCCTGGGTTAAGTGCCATGGTATCATAGCTCACAGAAACCTCAAACTCTTGGGATCAAGTAATCCTATTACTTAGCCTGCTGAGTAGCTGGGACTACAGGCGCCCACCACAATGCCTGGCTATTTTTAGAGACAGGGTCTCACTCCTGCTCAGGCTGGTCTCCAGCTCTTGAGTTCAGCCAATCCACCTGCCTTGGCCTCCCGGAAAGCTAGGATTACAGGTGTGAGCCACTGCCCCTGGCCTCTTTAATTTTATTTTTAATGCTTTGGATTTGTACGTAGTGTCTTATTTTTCATTCTCACATGTAATTACTGTGGTCTCTTTCTTGTCTCAGTCTTTTCAGGCAAAATTTTATTCATCTTATTCAGCTCTTTAAATACTAATATTTGGCATTATAGATTCTAGTACATATTTTATTTGTAATTCACTGATTTCTGTTTTGGGCTTTATTATTTCCATGCTTCTGTTTGTTGTATTTAATCTGTTATAGCTTTCCTAACTCTTAAATCCGCACTTAAATCATTCATCTTCAGCTTTATCTTTTCTTAATGCATGTATTTAAGGTTATGCATTATTCTGTCAATATATCTTTGGTGACACCCCAAAGGTCTAGAGATGCTACATTGTCTTTTTATGTCAGTACGAATATTTTCTAATTCCTTTTGAGACATCTTATTTGACTCATGAGGAAAGAGTTATTTATAAGTGTATTGTTTAATATCCTCACATTTTAAGGGGATTTTTAAAATATAAATAATTGCTATTACCTTGTCACGTACTTAAACTGTGGTCAGAGACCATTACCTTCCTAAATGATGGTCAATTTTGCTAAATGATGCATTTGCCTTTTTAAGAGGCATACTCTATATTTATTGAACATATTGCCTTAAATATGTCATTAGATTAAATATATTTCTCATTTTGTTTAGATGTTCTGTGTTCTTTGGGCTTACTGCTCAGTATCCTATTGAAAAACTTACGCTAATTTTTTTGTGATTGAGAATTTGTCTGTTCTTCTGTTACATGCCAGTCTTTGCTTTATCTATTTTGAAACAATGTCACTGCAGCCATAAAATTTAAATTAAAAAAAAATTCCTTCCACTAGATTGATTCTTTTAAAATTAGAAAATTTCTTATATTTTCTCTTAAAGTCCTTCTTCTTTAAAGGCACCTTTTTCTGATACTGTATAATTAATTTTGTTCTCTTTGGTTCATTTTTATATTCAGGTTTTTCTATCAATTTACTTTCAACCTTTCTATCTCTTTACGTTTAATTTTTGTTTCATTTAATCAACGTACAGTTTCTTTTTCTACTATTAGGCGTTTTTGACATTAAATTAGGTAACTTAGTCCCAAGTATTTAATATCATAATTCACATATGACTCTATCCTTGCCATCATTACCACTAACTGTACCATTGCACCGTTTCAGTATTTTCATTTTCTCTTTATCATCTCAATATTTTTACAATGTTCACTGGGTTTTATTGGAATATTTGGATTTTACATGCATTTTTCACTCATTGAGATCTAAAATAAATTGGTTTATTTACCATTTTCCAGATATAACTTTGACTTGATGTACTGAACTCTATTTACCTTCTGCCTTTTTGCTATCATTTAATACATGCCATAAAACACATTTTTACTGTTTTATGACGTCAAGACTAATTTTATTCATCTTATCTAGGACTACATGCATATTTACCCTTTTCTGAATGTTCTCATTTTTAGCTACAAATATTGTAGTTCTTCCTGGAGAACCTCACAAATAATGCTTTTAGTGCATCTCTGCTGCCAATAAGTACCCTCTCCTTTTCTGTCTTCAATTATCTTCATGTCGCATTTATTTTCAGAGAAGTCTTGTGGGAATAGAATCAAAGATTGGCAGTTATCCTGACAGCTTGAAATTTTTATTGCATTGTTTTTGGTTTCCATTTTTTTTTCTGATGTTAGATGTTTTCCTTATCTTTTTATGATACAAAGTCTTTTTTCACTGGCCACTGTCAAAATTTTCCTGTTTTGCTTTCTGAGATTTTACTGGGCTGCATGTAGTTTTTCACAACTATGTGCATACAATTTTCTCCATTTTCAAAACATAATTTCTACTACTTTTTAAAACTACCTTTTACTCTCTTTGCTTCCCTTCTGAGACTTCACATACAAATGAGGACAGGGTTTCTCTGCCATTGCATCTGTATTTTTTCCATAATCCTATAATCCAGCTCTAATCCCTGTTGCTTTATGCAATCTCTACCTCTGATTCTATTTCACTTTTAATTTTTTCATTGTTTAACAATGGGAGGAAACATTCATATTTAGACAATAAACTTTTCCTGAGGTGGGAGAATTCCACTACAGAGATCCTGAATTAACAGTACTGAATAGATATCTCCTATCTCCCTCTAAAGCATCTGTATGTGTTTTAAGGCACTGGAGGACATACAATCTCTAATTGAATAAGTAAAATGTGCTTAAAAATTAGTACTTTTCAAAAAAAAGTTTGTTTTAAAGTCAAAGTTTATTTTTTATCTAAGAAGACAGAAAATAAGTGAAGTACTCCAAATGCTCATTTTTTTTTTCTAGTCATGAAAGTCTTACGTTTCAATAACAGACACATCGCCTGCTTAGATAGTGATTTTTCTGTGATCCGTCTCTGTTATATTCCTTCAAATAATTGGATTTGAAGATTTCCTGAAGGAATTGAGACTATATTTCAGCAGTTATCCTCTACCTGGTAGCACTGTGTTCATAGTTCCTTTTAGTATTTTAGATTAATCTTTTATCAGTTGTCAGGAAAAATAGAAAGAAATCTAAGTAGAGAGACATTTTTATTTCTCCTGAACATAGCAAAATTATATGCCCTAGGTGTGAATACATACTTCCTCCTCACGTTATTACACTATACATAACTTCATAAAGAAAAGTGCCAATCACTTGAATTTTTTCTCAATTGCAGAATTGAAATTCAGAAAATCAACATGAGAAAGGAACTTGCATTAGTAAAGATGCAGATGAAAAATATTCTAAGACAAATATAACCTGTTCCATTGTGACGAAACAGGCAGAAGGAACATTGTAAAATATTAAATCCTAAGAAGACAAAATCAGACTCAGTGAATTAATGAGTAGATAGGTATTAATTTTGATGACAAAAAAACTTAATTCAGTAGATTATTGTAACTTTAAACACTTTTAAAATAAATCTAGAGCTGATCACAACCATCCTCAAAGTGACACAAACTTGAAATAACTTTTTTAATAAATGCTGTTGCAGAACATACAAAATTCAGTTTCAAATGCTGGAACATTTTGTCTTGGGCAGTGCTTTCATCTTAGGGGAGAGAAATGAGGAGATTGATTTCTTTTAGCATTTTGGGATCATTAAGGTAGCAGTGGGCAGGTTCAGGTGAGGGTAAGCTGAAGTGCCAAGAATCACTGAAGCAAACTAGCAGAGGAATTAGATTTGGCATCAGTGCTGAATATTTATTTGCTTGAAAATATTTATCTAATGTCTATTGTGTGCCAACATGCTTTTGTTTACAGTTAGCAATGTACATTCAGAAATACAGAAATAACTCGGAAATGGGTTTTTTGGTTTGTTTTGTTTTGGTGGTAGTTTTTAGTTTTGATTTTTGTCTCTATGTGTCAAGGCCCTGCCCTCCAGATAGTTTTTTGCCTACATATTTGAAAAGTTCTTTAATTGATTCCCATGGCTACCATTGGTTACACACCACTGGGTTTAAATATAATTGCACATACTACCAAACTAACCATAACAAAAATAACATAAAACAGTTTTTCTTGGAATATTAAAAATATAACAGATTTTTCAAGGTTTATGTGACGTGAATCAAGAATGTTACTTAAATACTAAATTTGATCTGATTTTTTTTTTTTTTTTTTTTTT
>NW_003852426.1:18607006-18667496 GCF_000181295.1 Otolemur garnettii
CAGCTCACAGCAACCTCCAACTCCTGGGCTCAAGCGAGTCTCCTGCCTCCGCCTCCCAAGTAGCTGGGACCACAGGCGCCCGCCACAACGCCCGGCCATTGTTTGGTTGCAGCCGTCATTGTTGTTTGGCGGGTCAGGGTTGGGGACTCGAACCCACCACCCTAGGTGTACGTGGCTGGCGCCTTAGCCGGCTGAGCCATAGGCGCCGAGCCTGATCTGATGTTTAATAATAATGCTAAGTGAAATGCTATATAATATGTTCCTTAGAAAATGCAATGATACATTTCTAAATTATTAAGCATAGAATGTGAATGTCTTACCACAACAAATAAGTAAGGGAGGAGATGGTTATGTTAATCAGTTAGATGGAAGCATTCCACATTGTATATCAAATCAATGCACTGTATATCATAAATGCATTAATGTACACAGTTGTGAGGTAATAAAAAATGTAAAAAAAAAAATCAAGCCTGTTGAGAGAAAGTCTAATGGTCCAGCCACAATTACGGAATAATTTTCCTTTACAAGCTTTAGAACCGAGGGAGAAAAGTCTCAGATCCTTTGGACTAAAATATCAGTAACTGCAAATGCCTACAATAGTTGTCCATTTACAACTGTTGAAAGTTATTAACTTAAAAAATTTCTACTGCCAATTATCCCTAAAGGAAAAAAAACATTATTCTTATTTTGTTTAATTCAGAACATTATGGGAGTACAAATGTTTTGGTTACAAGGATTGTTCTTATACTGGTTAAGTGAAAACCATAAGCATGCTGCCATCTAGACGGAGTACATTGTACCCACTAGGCATGAAGTTACCCATCCCCTTCTCCCCCTCTCACCTACTTGATTTTCTTTACTTGTTTAAATTATTATTTTTTATTAAATTGTAACTTTGTACATTGATGCATTTATGGGGTTCAGAGTACTGCTTTGATACATAATGTGAAATGTTTACATTGAACTAAGTAACACGTCCATCCCAATGATACTCATTTCTTCATAGTTTAAAAATGTACCATTAGATCATGCACATTAGTTGAGGTCCCCCAATACCCGGCCTCCTCCCATATCCCCCCTCCTCTCCCCTCTCTCTCCTCTTCACTTCTACTTTCTGGACTATTGTTATGTTTTTTTCTTTCCGTCTGTGCTCCTGAATGCTGATCCATTAGTTCCAATTCGACAGTCAGTACACATGGTGTTTCTTTCCATATTTGTGATACTTCACTTGGGAGGATAGTCTCTATTTTCATCCAGATTGTTCCAAACTGTATTAATTCAAGATTGATAACAGACTTAAATCTAAGGCATGAAACCATAAGAATTCTAGAACAAAATGTTGGAAAGGCTCTTCTAGATAATGGCATACACAGAGATTCATGTAGAAGATACCAATGGCAGTCATAGCAACAACAAAAATAAATAAGTGGGTCCCAATTACATTAAAAAGCTTCCACACAGCCAAGGAAACAGTAAAAAGAACTAATAGACAACCTATAGAAAGGAAGAATTCAGTAAAAGGCTAATCCCCAGAATTTACAAAGAACTCAAGCAAATCAGGAAGAAAAGAATTAAATAACCCCATTAAAAAAGGAGCAAAATAAAGGAACAGAAGTTTTTAGATTAATGGCTTATAAACATATGAGAAAATGCTCAAAGCCATTAATTATCAGGAAAAATGCAAATTAAAATGATAATGAGATATCACCTTACTACAGCGCAAACAATTTTTCTCAAAAAGACCCAAAACAATAGATGCTGGTGGGAACGCAGAAGGAAAGGAGCATTAACACACTGTTGGTGGGACTGCAAACTATATAAACTCTATGGAAAAGAGTGTGGAGATGGCCCAAAGAACTAAAATCAAATTTACCATTTCATCCAGCAATCCCACTACTGGGTACTTACCCAAGGAAATAAAGTCATTTTATTCAAAAGACATTTCATTTGAATGTTTATTGCGATACAATTCACGGTTGTAAAGATGTGGAATCAACCCAAGTGCACATCACTTCATGAATGGATTAAAATAGAATGTGGTACACGAACACGAGTATCTACTCAGCCATTGTCCTTTTTTATTCATCTACTTCAGTCATCAGAATTCAGGACCACAACAGAGAATCAGTCTATTCACTTTTACTTATAGTAATGACAAAGATAAGTCAGAGAAAGAATTATTATTTTACTTTTGGGCTGGGCAAATGTCTGCAAACTTTCTTAAACGATGGTTCTTGGAAGCAAAAAGTTACAGATTCTGAGAGAATGATATATTTTCTATCACTTCCAAACATTATAACAGTGTGTGAGTCACTCAGTGTGTTGACATGGAGTGCTTTGATTGTCAAAATAAGAGTGAGAATGTTGTCTTACATAGATCACAGAAATTACATGAAAACAAATGAAACATCATTCACTACAGTTATTTTCAAACTGAAAATATATTAATACAAATGAAATTTTAATAAAATTTTGATATGTCAATGTTACTGCATTGTAATGTCAAAAGGGATTTCAAAATTCACCTGGTATCTATGTATTCTGTGCCCAGATAAGAACAATTGTCCCATGGCAGCAATCAATTTCCATTTAGCAAAAGTAGACACATTATTCAACCTGATCTAATCATCTCCACAAAATTTCTCAATTTTGTCATCTAATTGATAAATGTAAGCTTGTTCTATTCTCTGTATGTTAGAGCACAAAATAAAGGCAAAGATTGACCAAATGACATTTTGGAAACAAACTTAATTAGAATGGGAGATAGGAATTTGCAATCAGAGTTGCTACCTCACAATTCAGGTATTTGGATTGGATTTATTAAGCTTTGGGGAAAGAAAGATAGGAAAAACATAGTTGCTCGGAGTTGACATACTCTCTAACTGTAATGACTACCTTTTCCAGACAAAAGATTTTCTATCTCTTAACATATTTCCAATATTCTTTTTTGAGATTTTCAATTTCAATGTAGCTTTATAAATATTGTGTTTTTTATCAGTCAAGATTAAGTTAGGGACACAGATATGAGATTAAGAGATTTATTACAGTTAGTAGACCTTACACAATTCTAGGAAAAGATGATGATGTGAAAGTCTACAAAATTCCAGAAGAGTTGGAACATCAAAGAAAAAGTCACACTGAGCAACTTTACTGAAGCATCGGCTTAGGGGGACAGCTCGGAGCTTGTGGGCAAATGCCGGGAAGCCAAAGGCTTCCAGCCTCCAGAGAGGGAGCATGAGTGGAAGAATTGTGGAGAGATGTGGGGGAGGCCGTTATCTCTGTGCAGCTACTGCTTCTGAGTCTGCTGCCAAACCTCTGAGCATAAGCCTGGAGCTGCAATTTGTCAAGTGTACATGAGAAAAGACGCAGCCAAGAACAAAGCCTGACTGTCTTGCCAAATAGACAAGGGACCTTTTCTAGATTAAGATAGGTTATTACATCCATAGGCAGAGAAAGGATGTATACCCCAAATCCCTGTCCTTACACAGCACAACAAAAGGAATAAAATGACAGCAACACACGTTGTAGGGTATATCACTGCTGGGGAGCCAATTCTAGATGGCAACGAAGAGGCTTTTGTCCACTGCTGTGTTCTGAGGGGTTAGGGCAGAAAGTTTCTTTCCTCCTCAGAACCCAGAGGTGATAAGAAGCTGTCTCATGACAGTCATCCACAGGGGACAGGGAAGTGGCTGGAAGAGTCATCTCAGGGTTGCTCCTGGCTGGACTCTAATGCTCTGACCTTTGAAGGGAACTATAAGGCGTTCTGCCAAGACTCAGGAAAGCTGTGGTTCAAGCCTTTCCTTGATTTTTAAATTTTTTTTTAATAACCTCACAGACTGTGTCTCTTAGGTTGCCTGGCTCTTCCAAGTCCTCTGGGATTAATGCCTGAGTCCCAAGGAGAGGGGACTGCAGTAAAAGACGGAAATCTCTTTCAGAAACCCACCTACCTAGGAGGCCTTGATAAGAGAAAGGAGGACAGTATTCCACCAGGAGGAAGAAGGAGAAGAGCAGAGATGAGGCACAGCCAAAGGGAATGTGTCTACCCTAAAAGTAGCCCTGGAGCCTTCCTGAACTAATCTGGAGGAATGCTAGCACTGATGAAGCCCACTTCAATTGCGATAATTGTGGTAAGGATAATAGTGTTGTATTGCTACATGTATTATTTTGTGTCCTTTGTATCCTCAGATTTTGTGATGTGAGAATTACCTCTGCAGTTCTTTTTCTGAAAGAATAAATGAGGACTTAGAAATGTGAAACTTTGCAAGTAGCACTTGAAAGCTAAAGTAGAATTTTTTATTAAATGTTTACTTTATTCTTGTAAATCTGTGGTTATTAATGAGTTGATAAAGGTGAAAGGCATTGTTGGTGAGCACAGGTACAACAGGCAACATATATTTGTGTTATAAGTAGATGCCAGTGTATCCCTTTACTTCGAAAGTTTAGTGTTTGAAGCAACTAGTTTTCTCAAAGTTAATTCACTTTACTTTTTTTTTTTTTTAATTGTTAGGGATTCATTGAGGGTACAAAGAACCAGGTTACATTGATAGCATTTGTTAGATAAAGTCCCTCTTATAATAGTGTCCCATCCCCAAAAGGTGTGTCACACACCATGACCCCCTACCCCTCCCTTCTTTCCTCTATCTGCTCTTCCTTTCCCCCACCCCCCTTCCTCTCTGCTCTCCCCTTCCACCACCACCCCCCACCGTGTATAGGTCATCAACTGTCTTCATATGAGAATTGAGTACATAGGATTCTTGCTTCTTCATTTTTGTGATGTGTTGCTAAGAATAATGTGTTCCACGTCCATCCAGGTTAATACAAAGGATATAAAGTCTCCATCTTTTTTAATGGCTAAATAGTATTCCATGGTATACATATACCACTGCTTGTTAATCCATTCCCGGGTTGGTGGGCATTTAGGCTGTTTCCACTTTTTGGCGATTATAAATTGAGCTGTGATAAATAGTCTAGTGCAAGTATCCTTATGGTAAAAGGATTTTTTTTCCTTCTAGATGCCCAGTAATGGGATTGCAGGATCAAATAGGAGGTCTAGCTTGAGTTCTTTGAGGGTTCTCCATACTTCCTTCCAAAAAGGTTGTAGTAGTGTGTAGTTCCATAAGCAGTATTAATGTTCACAGCTCAAATTTGAAAGAATTTTAGGCATGAGCAAACAGATTTTCAGGTAATGGTTTTAGGACTTCTTAACCAGATATACAGCCACTTATACATTTTAGACTGGCCTTATTTACAACAATCATCTACATTCCTTATACTGAATATGCAAAGAGACGATGCCCAGACCATATATAGATGGTGCCCAAAGGCTTTATGATTTGTTGGCTTTACAACGGTGTGAAAGTGAAATGCATTCAGTAAAAACTGTGTTTTGAGTACTCCTACAACCATTTGGGTTTTTTTTTTTTTTTTTACTTTTTACTTCCACTAAAGTATTCGATAAACTGCACACAATATTTAACATTTATTTTAATAGGCTTTATATTGGATGTCCCACTGTAAGCTAATACAAGTTTTCTGAGCACATTTAAAGTTGGCTAGGTTAGGCTATGATATTCCATTTGTTGGATGTATTAAATGCATTTCCAACTTCACATGTTTTTGATTCATGATGAGTTTATTAGAAAGTCATGCCATCATAAGTGAAGAAATGTCTGTAGTAAAATATAATTCTGGCCTTCAACCTCCAGCAACCAGCCAGGGAATCTAAATCACAAAGGGTAGAAGCTAATTCACAATCTACAGCACCCAGTTCAAGAAGCCAAACCACAATCTCTGTAGCAATTGGCCCAAATTGTCAGAACTTAATCAGTAACTGACAGGTTCCCTAACTGCCTCTCTCCACTTCCAATTTAGGACCAACCAGAGAAAGCCAATTATGTCCTGCTAATTAATTGCCTAGAACACCCCACTTCTAGTTAGCTGGCCCCTAGCTTCCCCAGCCCAACAGCCTTCAATGGGGTAAAGACCCAAAGTTTTTCCTTTCAGTAAGTATAAAGCTTTTATTCTCCTCTGTCTGGCTTTGAATCTCTGCCCAACCAAGTGATGATGACTGACTCCCTTGCAATATAGCAAGCTCTGAATAAATAGGCTCATCTTATTCTCATGTGAGGAATCTTTATTTCCACGATGCTTAAATATACTTATTTAGTATGAATATTTTAAGTAATTTGGACTACTTCATGATTTTGAAACAATTTGTTAGTTTCAAACCCTTATTTAGACATCAGTGGATTTAGAAAAATAAAAACAGAATCTCCTGAAATATATGAAAAGAATAATTATAAGCTACTGTTAATGAAGTGGCAAGCATATGCCTAGCCCTGTGCCAGAAACATGCCATGTTTAACCTCATTTAATTGTGCTGACAGTTCTAAAGAGTAGGTATTACAGGTGAAGAAATTGAGGCGCTGAGAGGTTACGTTTCTTGCCCAAAGCTAGAAAACAGTGGAAATGGTTTTGAAACCCAGGTGCACCACTCTCCTTATCCCTAGACCTTTTCCTGTGGACTACACTACTTTCAGAGCTATGAACATACTGCTTATTTTCTCAACAGTCATCATCTATTTGAGATGCTAATACTAACTGCTTATTGAACTTTTTATTTCAAATCTGCACATAGAATATCTTCTTGGTCCCAGAAGAGAATAATGAATAATGAAAGTAAAGGCAACTAAGTCTTTGCCCCTATGAGCCCCTATCATAAGTGAAGAGGGTAAAATAAAACAAAACGTACCACACATGTACTTGCTGGAAGGATTATGGTCTATTCAATCAATAAACTATGTACTTTATGGTTAAGCTTATAATTTTCATAGTAGTAGAGGTAATAGAGCAAGGCTGATGGGGTGAACCTCAGACGTTAAGTAAGGAATAAAGGATGAGTAGTTCTGGCACATGTAATCACGTAAGGCCTTAGCAAAAAAAAAAAAATCATATGTGATGTTCTTTTCTCCCTGGTACTCAGTTTACCCATTGCTGACAGCACTTTTCTTAACATGCAATCCCTAGCACTGCAGGCCTGTGAAATCGCCAATCCAGGAACCCCTTAGTATTAGGCAGAGTATGAAAGAAATCAAGCTACTAGTTTGGTGGTCTCAAGTTTCTATTGCTTATGCAAAACTGTATACTGACTAAATTAGACTCTCTCAAAAGACACAAACAGCAATGATGTTAAAGCTTCCAAGTGTATTCAAGTGAAAACCATTAATCTACACGAGAGGGTCTCAACTTCTGCCCTATTGACATTTTAGGACAGTGAGTTTTATGTTGGTGGAGGCTTCCTTCTACACATTGTAGAATATTTAACAGTACCACAAACCTCCATATGCTAGTTGTCAGTACCACCCTTACTCTCCCAGTTGTAACAACAATGAAAAAAGTCTTCAGCTATGACCACATGTCTCCTGGGGGACACAATACTCCCTCTCGTTGAGAATCACTGTTCTAGACTAAAATCAGCTCAAGGATCTTAAACCTCGTACTAAACTGAGCACGTCTCCCACCGAGTATGTGCCAGCGTCATGGGGAGGGTGGTACCAACTCAGACCACTAGTCTCTAACCTCAAAGTAGATTTAGTGGGCCTAGGAGAAAACTTAGCAATCTGTGAGTATATTATCAGTTAATCTTCATAAAACATATTTAAATTTTTTTTTCTGCTTAGTTGCCAACCTTAATATTCCAACATTGCCAAGTTTCACTTCCTGCCTTAGCTATTTTAGGAAGTCCCCAAATCATGTTTTTAGGTACGCACAGAAAGTGTATTTCTTTTCCTCTTCCTACCTTGCTGGCTGAGGTGGTGTCCTATGTGACCCTGTCCTTGGTACGTGGTGTCTTCCTGTACTCCTATTTCAAGTAGTATAAATGATTATTTGTCCGGCTTAATAGTTAATTTAAGAATAGGGCAGGTTCCCCTCACTGCTAAACATGCTACAGCCAGTTACACAGACAAAAATTTCAAATACCTTGTGCTCCTTTAGTTTTACTATCGGCATTTCTTATGGCTCTAATATGGGTCTCTAAATAATGTGGTAGGACAGAGAATGTTATGATCAGTATACAGTCCTAAGGCTCACTCAGGTTTTTAGAACAAAGTTATTATAGGACCTCTAATTCTTTCTCTTATTCTAATATACAGTCATTTCTGTTATATTCCTTATTTCCCAGAGCACTGGGGAAGCACTCTGTTAACCCCCTGAATTTCATTTAATATGAGAGCTTTGGTTCTCAGGTGGCTCAAGACTGCAGGGACCAGGAAGCAATGGAGACAAGGAGAAAAGGATAGGTTCTTTACAACTTTTTTTGATTGTATGATGTTGGATTGTTCTCCTAATGATTTTTATCTATTTTGGTATTCCATAAATATTTGTTGAATATATGAATGTTGGTCTCCTCTTTCTAAATAAAATAAACTTCTTTAATCTTTCACAGAGAAGAATATCATCCGTTAGCATTGCTAGATATATTTGGATTTTTGTAAGTGATTTAATTGAGGACATCACTTTCTTTGACTTAAATGGACAGGTTGGGCATGTGGTTATGAGAGATCTCTAGCCGGGGAGCTTCTAGTCATTGAACACACGAAGTAATTGTGTGACTTTTTTTTTTTTTTAAGAAAAAAATATATAAATTCTGAGTTCTAAAAAGATGTGTAATAAGTTTGTCTGTTCTTATTTATAAAAATACTATGTGTTAGCCATTTTTCTGATAAATTTAAATCAGTTAGCTTATTGACCCAACAAATTTATGAATTGAGTATTATTACTATTTCTGTTTACAGGTAATGACATATGTTACAGAGGGTTGTGAGTTGTTTGCCTGAAGTTAAATTGCTGGGAAATAATAAGGAAAGAACATTTCTCTTCTGTTAGAGCAGATGGGGGAGTTGGAGGAGTTCTCCGACATCTCCAGCCCCAACCCAGGGACCAGGAGCCATCGAAGTCCCAAAGATAGAAGTGTTACTCCTTGATATTTTGGGGCGGTGGAAAGGAAGGATTCACATGTGGAAAAGGTAATTTTTTGTTTTGTTTATTTCCTGCATGAAGGTTTTCACCCAGCTTTGAATTAGCAACTACATTTTTAAAAACTACATGAGTGCTGAACTGCCTTTACTATTTAAAACACTGTGTTTCCAGGTGGGAGTGAGAGGACAGGGAGTGGTCTGGACATGGGGAAGTACAGTGTCAAGGTTAAGATCTATTCCTTCCTGATCCCACTACTGTGTTTTGACATGGGAAGAAAGAATCCAGATACTTCTTTAGCAGAAAAGCACTTTTCTCCATTAAAAATGAGTAAACGATTATCCATGATTAGCACAGTGCCACTGTTTCTTTGCAGATAAGGGTCATTCTATAAAGAATATGTACCACTCTGCAAAGACGCTGAGGCTAGCCCAGGGCTGGTGGACCCATGCATGGTAAGAAGCGTTCTCCTCAGGTGGAGGCTGACATTTTCATTCCGATGGACTGTCTTTTCTATTTCCTGCTAATTGCTATCCATGGAGGTATTCACAAAGTTAGGCCATTTAAAACTACTTTACATTTTGAATAGAATTATTTTGAGCTTCTAGCTCCCCAAGTGTCTCTTCTTTTAATCTTTTCTTAAAAAATATTTTTCCCTATGATTTTTTACTGAGCTGACTTCTTGGTTCATTTAGAGCCTTTGGAAGTATAAAAATTGACTGCTCCTGGCTGACCTAGCAAAGCACACATTTAATAATTATCACCTTACAAATAGGGACATGTACTTGAAAGAGAAACTGGCATTTATCCTCTCCTTGAAAGTAAACAACTTGTCTTAAAATGCATGAAAGAGTCCTCTTTGGGGGGCTTATTTCTCTGCCACAGTCAAAATAGTGGGATGGGGAAATATATAAACTCTTTTTTTTTGGCCGGGGTTGGGTTTGAACCCCCACCTCTGGCGTATGGGGCTAGCGCCCCACCCTTTTGAGCCACAGGCACTGCCCTAAACTCTTAATAAATAACATCTTTTAGGCACTTACAGATTATAATCACTGTGTTAACTTCTTTATATGTCTTTTTATTTAATTCTTACCTCAATGCCATAGGATCATAATGAGCTACTATTGTTATTTTCCCATTTTACAGAATAAACTGAGACTTATATAGCTTACTCAGTTTTACAGGTTCTAAACTTTGATGGACTTCTAGTGAACAGATGTGCAGAGATTCTTACCCTTTAGCTCATAGTCTTCCATTCAGTCCACAGAAAGAATGATAGTTGAATAAATGGGTTTGCTTTGTAATCCTATATCTATAATTTGATGCATTTAAAAATATTTGCATTAATCTGAAAAGGTAAATAATGACATCACCAAACTGTCTAAATGTTCCATGGCACCACCGTTAAGAAGGCCTGACAGTGATCTAATTTTCATCGATGTTTCCTTCCTGAGGGATTCTCGTTTCTTAATCTCGTGAAATCCTTTATTTTCTTCAGCATCTCTGTGTGCTTCTTGAGTTTGGGGCACATGGCCTTCTGTAAAGAAAAAGGTTATGTAAGACAGGTAATAAGGGTCAGTATGATTTCTAGGTGTGGTATCAATGGTACTTGAAGTCCTCATTTAATGCATACAACAACATATATTCATTTAATTGCAAATGGAAATGATTCCATTTTATCTAGAAGTATGTCAAATTTAAACAACTTCACCTCCCCCTTCATTTAGTTTTCTAAGAATAGGAAGCTTACAACTATTATATTTTTGGTATCTTGTCATTGATTACTTGATTGTGATGAATCATTTTTTTTGAAAATGTCTATCCAATATTTAAGATCAGAATGAGAGATTTTTTACATGGCACATAAATATTTCAAGGGTTGGTTAAATTCTATTTTTATCATAAAACCATCTCTGATTTAGAAATTTACTTCTCCTTGCCTTTAGCTTTTGTGAAGACTTATCAGCATGTTGTTTAGCATTTTAACTCTTATTAACTTGTGTTATATATATTCACTTGAGTAAATCTTATCTCCTCTGAGTGTACGATAATAATTGTACCTTCTTGTTCCTAGGGTGGAATCAGGTAGTCTATAAAAATCTCCTAAATTTTTGTTTAAGAATAACAAGTACTTCTTTTTTTAATTTTTATTTTCTTTTTTAATAGCAAGTACTTCTTTGCACTTAACTGATGTACTGACATAACAACTCTGTTCTTGCTAACACACATGGTGACAGAGAGCAAGACAGAGAGAGAGAGAAAGAGAGAGAGAGAGAAAGAAAGAGAGAGAGAGAGAGAAAGTGGGGGACATTAACTGGAAAGTACTTCTGTAAGAGAATTTAAACAGAGGAATGAGGTAAGTAACTTCCTCATCAGAAATTATATACAATTATAATTTGGCCTCTTAAGTCTTTTCTTCCTAAAATAGTATTATTCCAAGATGCCATTTTGACCTATTTCAGCAAATAAATTTATTGAGTTTCTACTGAGGGAAAGATATTTTGGAAAACTTCATTAATCATAGGAAAATTCAAGGAGCTTAACGGCCAAGACAGAAAGTACACATTTACACCAATAACTATCCCACAAAATGGTAATTACTTACTGTCATTATTCAATCAATAATCCAACTCTTAAAGGTTCTTGGTAGAATTACTACGGATTTATTATAGTTTTACAGATTGTCTACTGTGGAATTTAAGAGCAGTTCAGGTCTTTGTGGACTTGTATAGTAATTATGGTGACAGTTTTTTAGCAGGTAGCTAAAATGTGTCTTGAGCAGAAGCACCTTTAAAAATGTTTAACAGGCTTTTAAACTGACAGGCTTTTAAATTGAGGCTTGCTAAAGAACAAAGCAGATCTAATTCCTGTTCTTGTAAGTATTACATTCTTAAGCAAAGAGAATCACAATATAAGAAAAATGCAAAGATGAAAAGTACAAGCATATCTTAGAGAGAGGCTGGGAATTTGGTTCCTGACTGCCACAATAAATAAAAAAGAACAATAAAGGGAAAAGAATAATGAAGCAAAAACAAACGTTTTGGTTTCCCAATTCATATGAAAGTTATGTTAACACTACATGATAGTCTGTTGTGTATGAAATACCATGATGTCTAAAAAATGGAGATAATGTAATTAAAAAGTATTTTAATTGCTACTGATTGTCTGAACTTTCAAAGAGCTTAACTCTTTTTGCTGGTAGAGGGTCCTGCCTCAGTGCTGAAGGTGTTCACTGATCAGAATGGTGGTTGCTGAAGGGTGGGTAGCTATGGCCAGTTGTAAGATGAGACAACAATGAAGTTTGATGCCTGTCTTCACTCTTTCACAAAAGATTTCTCTGTAGTAGTTGAAACTCTTTAAAAATTAGAGTCGGTCTTGTCAAACCCTGCCACCGCTTTATCAAATAGGTGTAGGGAATATTGTAAATTCTTTGTTGTCATTTCAACAACATTCCCTGCATTCCTTTGCAAGGAATAGATGTCATCTTAAGAAACTAATTTCTTTGCTCATCCATAAAAAGTGACTTCTCACCAATTCAGGCTTTATTATAAGATCACAGCAATTTAGTCATATCTTCAGGCTCCACCTCTAACTCTGGTTCTCTTGCTATTTACACCCCATCTGCAGTTACTTTTTCCACTGAAGTGTTGGACCCTTCAAATTTTTCCATGAGGTTTGGAATCAACTTCCTCCAAATTCTTCTTAATGTTGATGTTTTGAACTCCTCCCATGAAACAAAAACATTATTAATGGCAGCTAAAATGATGAGTCCTTTTCAGAAGTTTACTAAAAAAAAATTGGAGGATGCACCATCTATAGCAGGTATAGCCTTGCAAAATGTATTTCTTAAATAATGGGACTTGAAAGTCAAAATTACTTCTTGAATTGTGGGCTGCAGGAAGGATGTGGTGATAACAGGCATGAAAAGAATGATCATCTCTTTGTACATCTTCATCAGAACTCTTGAGTGATCAGATACGTTGTCAATTAATAGTAATATTTTGAAAGGAATCTTTTTTTCTGAACAATAGGCCTCAACAATGGGATCAAACTATTCCATAAAATATCCTGGGAACAGATGTGCTACCATCTTGGCTCCATTGTTCTGTTAATAGAGTACAAGCAGAGAAGATTTAGCACAATTCTTAAGGGACTTAGGATTTTTGGACTTTTAAATGAGCGTTAATTGCAACTTAAAGTCATCAGCTCCACTGTCCTCTAACGTTCAGCCTGTTCTTTGAAGCTTTGTAGCCCCACATTGATTTCTCTTTTCTGGCTTGATTTTTCTTTTCTTCTTAGATGGCATCTTTTTCCGATAGAAATCTGTTTTATCAACATTGAAAGTCTGTTGTTTAGTGTGGCCACCTTCATCAATGATCTTACCATGTTTTCCCCAAAATAAGACACTGTCTTATATTTATTTTTTTCTCAAGAAGACACACTAGGGCTGATTTTCAGGGGATGTCTTCCATGCTGAAATGCATGGCATGGCTATGCAGCATATATCTACCCCTATAATAAGACCCATCACTAGGTCTTATTATAGGGGCAGAACTTATATTTAACAAAGGCATAGAAATCCTGCCAGGGCTTATTTTTGGGGTAGGTCTTATTTGGGGGAAAAATGGTAGCTGGACCTTCTGGATAACTTGATGCAGCCTCTATATCAATAAGCACTTGTGCTTAATTTTATACTTTTATGCTTCTTTTCTTAAGCCTCATAAACCGGCCTCTGCCAGCTTCCATCTTTTCTTCTGTAGCTTCCAACCCTCCCTCAGCCTTCATAGAATTGAAGAGAGTTTAGGGCCTTGTTTGGGTTTTAGGCTTTGGTGTAAGGGAATGTTGGATCTGATTTGATCTTCTATCCAGATGGCTAGAACTTTCTCCATGTCAGCAACGAGGCACTTGCATCTGTTTCACTTTCTTATCATTTGCATGTTCACAGAGTAGCACCATTATTTCCTTCAAGAGCTTTTCCTTTACATTCACAACCTGGCTAACTGCTTGAAAGAAGAGAGCTAGCTTTGGACCCACCTTGAATTTGGACACACCTCCTTTATTAAGCTTAATTATTTCTAACTTTTCTCTTAAAGCGAGAGATGTGCAACTACTCTTTCATTCACTTCAACTCTAAGAGGTCATTGTAGAGTTATTCACTGGCCCAATTTCAATATCATTGTATCTTAGGGAAGAAGGAAGCCCAACAAGATGGAAAGAGGTGAGGGAATTGCTAGTGGATGTGGCAGTCAGAACACACGCAACAGTTATTAACTACACCATCTTATAAGGGGACAATCTGTGATACTTGAAAACAATTACAACAGTTACATCAAAGATCAGTAAAACAAATGGATTAATGCCCCCAAATTGGAAATATTGTGAGGATTATCAAAATGTGACACAGAGATACCAAGTAAACACATGCAGTTGAAATAAATGGTGCAGAGGGACTTGTTGGACACAGGGCTGCCAGAAACCTTCAATTGGTAAAATCTCAGTATCTGCAAAGCTCAATAAAAACAAGGTATGCTTGTCAGTCAAGTGGTGAGAAGCACTAAGGAGTTAAACAGAATAGAGAGGTAAGGAAGAGAATAATTTTTTACACATTGCACCTGGAAAAAATGTCATATTGCTTCCTGCCATATGTTGATCAGACAGTGAGGAACCGAAGCCCTCAGTGCAACAATTTGTGAGGAACATCATCTTGCCAAGAACCACTTGGGCTTGGGAGTGAGTCTCTCCCCTATTAACTTTAAGATGATTACAGCCCAGCTGGCACCTTGATGTAACCTCTGAAAGACTCTGTAACCAAATTATTGACCCACACAAATTGTGAGATAATAAGTGTATTTTGTTTTAAGCTGCTGAAGTTTCTAACAATGGCTTATATAGGAATACATAAAAAATACAAGTCACCTACCCATATACAGGGATAAATCTCAACCTGACCACTCTGAAGGGAGTGAAGCCAGTATTTGTTTTAATGGAGACTGCTAGATAGATCGTCACTTTAGGTGTCTGCATACTATGATAATTCTCTAATTCAAATACTTAAAGCCATCAGGAAAAGACATTTCATATATACCAACAAATTAAATATGATTAAATATATTTTGGGGCAGGGATATTTCAGTATTGTTTCTTCCAACACTAATATCTTAATAAATGATGTTGCATTTTTTTATATCAACATTTTATCTACAGTTGCTCTACTTGGAAGGCAAGCTGTGAAAAGAAAAAGATAAATTTATAGAATTTTATGACTTATAATCATCAACAAATGTTTGTTTATAGGAGTTGGAGGATGGTTTTGTAAATCTACAATAAACATACAGCTATGTAAATAAGGGCTATTTTGTTTTCATTCTATTCTATATAATGATGGTTCAAGGTAGGTAACAGAAGGCAGACTTTGGCAGATTGGTAAATTACTGGTTTATCCTAAAGAAGATTAAACCCACCAGTCTGTGGTGGGACTGAATGCCTGTTATTGGAGTCTGCTCTTTTGATTGTTGTGATATTATGTTTAGCAAGGAAAAAAAGCAGAAATAACATGAGCAAACTCTTCTATTTGGGTCAAAAGATTGTTCAACAGAAATGTAGGCTATTGAGTCTGACCCTGAAGTGACAGAATAAGTGACTTCCCATGTGACATAAGGTGATGGGAAGGAGTCAGAGATTTGCCAATCTAGTACTGCTCTGCTTATCCTTCCATTAGAAGAGGTTATTTTAAAATTTTAAATCATATTTAAGTATTCCCCATCAAAATGCAAGTGTACTTGGGAGGATTCTTATTATAATTTATTATTTTAAAAATTGAAGTAGAAGATAACAAGAAAGGTGTCAGATCAAATCACCAGAAGCAGCAGGCATATGAATTTCTCCCTCTAAGTTATGCCAGGAGCAAAGAATTATGCTGTGATTTGGATGTGGTTTGCCCCATCTAAAACTCATGCTGAAATTTGATTCCCAGGATGGCAGTGTGGGGTGGGTATAATGAGAGGTGTCCAAATCATGGGGAAAGAGCTCTCATAAACAGACTAATGCCAGCTTGCAGGAGTGAGTGCATCCTCCCTTCTGGGAATGGATTTGTTCTCCTGAGAGAGAAGATGGTTATAAGCAATCCCAGTCTCCACTGTATGAATCTTTGCTGTGTTTGCATTCCCTTCAGCTTTCCACCATGAGTTGAAGCAGCACAAAAGCCCACACCAAAACCCAAGTAGATGTTGGTGCCATGCTCTTGGAATTCCCAGTCACCAGAATCATGAGGGAAATAAACTTTTCTTGAACTATCCAGTCTCCAGTATTCTCTGTTACAGCAACACAAAACAGACGAGGACAATTGTTACCAAGACTAAAAGCACACAAAGTGTAATGAGATTTGTAACTTACAATTCTGCTGATATCAATTTTGCAACCACATTTGACCATCAGTGTACATTTACATTAAATTCATATTTGAATGCTCATGAACTATCTTTTTATGGTTGGCTATTGCTATAAACTCATTTGATGCTCCAAATCAGAGCTGAAGAGCTCCTTGGAGGAATGGGAGAAATTGCAAATACTGGAACATTAATTGTTGCATCCAGAGTCAGGCCCCATGCACTCAGTAAGATTCCTAGAAGCAAAAAGGGCACTCAGCTTTGCTTCCAGGTTGGGCATTCTCAAATTATGGTGAGCAAAAATCTTTGTGAGTACTGATGTTTATGACTAAGTGACTCGTGGCCATGAAATATAAAATGAAGCATAGAATTGATGCAATTAACTACAAAGCAAGTCCACACCATAATTTAATTTTCCAGCTTCTCAGAGTATCTCTGATATTTGTTTGATGAATCGTGATTTCTATAATCCAAATGCTTATTACAAACTGGTACTCTATTAAAAACTTCCTCTATGCAAAATAAACTGTTACACTGTTATCTCCCTTCATAAATAGATTCTTAAGGGACTAAAATTTTTATTGCTTTGCTGAGTTAAATAACATAATGATTTCACTTATAGAATCAGTGATGAACTTGTAATTTTTTACTTTGGTCTTCGAAATGAGGTCTAGGTCTGGATTTAGAAATCCTGTCTTTGCCTTGAAGCCACTCTACTATGTATATAGACAACCTTCCAGGGATTTTAATCCATACATAAAGACATTAACTTCTTTATGAAAAGGTGCGTTAGTAGAAAAAATAACACTTATTCTTTTAGAGGAAAAATATTTTTAAAAAGTGAAGTAATTTTATGGAAAACCTCATGCTGGGTAGCAGGAGAGAGACAATATTTGATATACAATAATATGAATTATCAGCACTGATAGTACTAAATCTACAGAGGTAAAATGAAATCAAAATTGTCATCTAGGAGGCAAAGATAATCTCAAATTTTTCTCTGAGGCTTTCTGCTAACTTGGTATTAGGTGGAGGGGGAACTATAATCTCCTCTAAGAATCTGTAACCACAAACTTGCACGTGAGTTTTGGGTGTGAATTAATGTGAGCCATGAGATGCAAAATGATCTCAAATGGAGAATTTCATTTATTCTGCATCCATGCTGCCCTCAACATCTGAATACATCTTAAGTGTATAATTTAATTCAAAGTGGTCTCAGATTATGTTTGATTCCTGGTAACTAGAAGAGTTAAAATGAATCTTTCTCAACTTTAACCCAGGTGACAAAGTAGGCCAAAAGACCAAACTCCAAGAAAAAAAAATTTCCATTCAGTATAAAAACAAAGTTTTAGAAATCAACCAAACAAATAAAAAGAAAAATTCGCAAGGAAGTAAGGTAGAGAAATAAGACCTAGCCAGAAAACCAAAACAGTAGAATCGGACATTCAAAACTTTGAGATACTAAAATTATCAGTCACAAAATATACAATGACCATATCGAATGTGTTTAAATAGAGAAAGAGAACTTGAAACTATGGCAAAGAAACAAGGGAGTTGAAAGAATCAATATACAACATCAAAAATTTAATAAAACCTATAGAATTAATAAATAAATCTTCTTATAAAGGACAATATACATCAATCACTGGACATAGAATCAAAATGACTCTGTAATGCAATGGGAAAAGAACAGATTTTTTTCTGGTAATTTTCCCTCTGGTAATACATGTCTAGATTCCTTCCGGACATTAACCAAAAACAACTTCAGATGCTTTGTAGATCTAAATGTGAAAGGCAGAACAATGAAACTTCCAGAAAAGAAAACCACAGGAGAATACATACGTTGTATTAAGATTGTGAAAGACTTTTTAAACACGATGCAAAAGCTCTATGTGTAATGAAAAAGATTGCTAAATTACTGCATCAAAATGAGTATCATTTATTCTCAAAAGACACTATTAGGGGAGTGAAGGGGCCAGGTGGAGCCTAGAAGAAAATACTTACAACACATATGAGGTCAGACAAGCTAGAAAACTCATCCTAGAAAAGGTGCTAGGCCCGCCCTTCCTACTGTCACTATGGTCAACCTTGAGGCACTCCCTTTGGAAGCTATGCATGGATGCTAGCACCTAGGCTATCCTTCAGCGCAATTTTGGAACTCTTTTTCTGGAATGGCCATTAGCTATCATCATACAAGTTCTGAAAATAAAATTTGCCAACTCATCCTAGAAAAAGTGCTGCACGCCTCATTGCTGAATATCACAATGGTCACCTTCGATGTATTCCCTTTGGCTATCTGTCGGCCATTGCAGAAAAAGAGTTCCAAAATTATGCTGAAGGCTGGACTAGGCCCTGGTGTCAGTGCATAACTTCCCAAGGGGAGCACCTCAAAAGTGACTGTAGTGATACTCAGCAACGAGGTGTGTAGCACTTCTTCTAGGATGAGTTCACAAACTTCGTTGTCCAACCTCATATATATGAGAAAGGACTTGTAGACAAAATACATGAAGAATTCCTACAAATCAATTATAAAGCATGCTAGCAAATGGGCTAAAAATTCAAACAGTCATTTGAAGCAGAGTTTATCCAAAGGTCTGATAAGTATGGAAAGATCTTCAGTGAGATGCAAATTATCTTCACAATGACTTCTATTGCACATTCAGTGGTATAGTTAGGATTATAAAGACTGAGCAAACCCATAGAGAGAAAATATATAGAAGAGCTCAAAATCCCATACACTGTGACTAGACATGTGAATTCATGCAACTTCTTAGAAGTGTTGGTCAGTATGTTCTGAAGCTGGCTATGTACATCCAGTATAATCCAGAAAATTACTCGACACAATTTTGTACATATGTATACTAAACAACTTTTACATTAATGTTTACAGCAGCATTAATTGTAATAATAGCATAAATAACACAACTGAAAAGAACCCAGATGTTTATTTTTGATAACATGAATAAAAATGGTGGTGCCAATAGACTAAATTGAGCAATGAGAAATAATGGGTTAATACTCCATGTAACAACATGGGTAAAACTCAGAACAGAGTATCGGGCAATCTAAGTCAAGTCCATTGAGTTCCTACAATATGATTTCAGTTAGAAGTGTATAACGTCTTAAAAAGGGCAACAACTTTCCCAACCCTTTGGGTGGGGGAAGTTTTCTGGCTTGACTTTAGGGAGCTTCTGTTCTACTTCTTGATTAGGGTGACAGTTTTAAGGACCATTCATTCTATGGAAATCCTTTTGACTATACACTTAGAATCTGTGTGTTTTGGAATGCATAAAAGACTTGGATAAAATGTTTACTCAAAATTATAATACTACATCCAAGGCCCTTCTAATCTTCTCATTCACATCCATCCAAATTCACATTCTTCCAGTTCTGCTAGATTTCCTTTTAATGATTTTGACGTAACCGGACGATCCATCGCTCGATGCACAATCAGTTGAGCAGCCTTGCTTAGAACAGGATGATCTCTAATGTCCCTAACTTTGCATAATTCTGAAAGTAGGTTGTTTACTCTGATATACATGTTGTTACAATTTCCTCCTCCTCATGACTCCCAAATGCACACCTTTATAATCAACTTTTGTACATCACATATTCATTTGTGCAATAAATTTCTGCACACACTTTCACAAACCATTTAAAGAGTATTAACTTAATCTCTGTTCATAAACTCTTGACTGAAGTTTGGCACAATCAGAACATTCTGCTGACCTGTGGTAGATCATTTTGCACATACTCATGGAAATTTTATAAAACTTCTTAAGTCACATGCACTTATCTTCATCCTGTTTCTTTAGTTGGACTAAAAAGCTCTTAAAGGCAGAGTCTATATCTTTGTTTTAAATATTCTTCCATAATGTGTCACATAGCTGTCGGCATGCAGCAGTTGATTAATAAATGAGTCTTGAGAAATGGAAAAACTCTTCAGTCTTATTAATATTTGAGCATGTAAAAGCACATTATTCTGAGCAAAGGCCCAGGTGACTAACACATCACCTGAATTCACTAAGATAGCTAGGTCCTAAGCATTCTCTTCTTTGTAAATTAAGCCTGTGAGGAAGGGATAAGTGACATGGTAGTAGGCATTAGGATAAGTAGACTAATCTTTCTTTGTGTCACTGCTTAGTATCATAGGAAAAGTTTAAATTTGTAGTTTTCGGGGGCTAGCATCTGCACTTTTCAGTTAAAGTGCTTGCAAAAAAAAAAAAAAATCCATGACAATTATTATACAAACGGCTGAACAGAAAATCAGATATAGCAATTCACCGAGAATCTGTGCTCTTATCTAATCAGATTCATCACCTTTCGATACGATGCCATAAAAGATGCAAGCTGAGCAAGGGCAGAGCTGGTCAGCATTTAAATTAGAGTCTTCCAAAGGCAAATTCAAGGACCCAAAGACTGAGAAGAAATGCCGGTACCTTTATTACTAGATCATTTTCCTCTTGAGTATAAAAAGACTTACAAGAGCCCTGAAAGTCATTGTACTTAAGATGCTTTTTCTAAGGTGAAATATAAAAGAAACAGTGCAGACATGTCAGTCATTAAATTTCATGTGGTGTTTTTTTGAAGGGCAGGAAATTAAAAGCTCACTTTCTTTTACATAAATATAGTTTGTCTTATCCCAAGACCAAGCAGTTATACATGTTTTTTAAAAAAATTCTTAACATCCTCACATAATTTTAAGACAGAATCAAAGTATCACTACAGTCTATTCCAGATCCTCATCTTCAAAGAATAACAATTCAAATACCCACATGTCAGCCATCTGGGAGTACATACCATATCTCCATCCTGCCCATTAGGTTAGTTTTTCTTTTTAAAAGCAAACACTGAGTAGAATTTAAAATATTCCCCTAACGTAGAGTTTATTATAGAAATACTATATTCTGTTTTCTCCTTCCACCATGTTACCCCTTAGGAAATATAGTTACACCCTGTGAGAAGCACTTCCAAGTAATAACAGAACTTAAGTGAATCTTTTGGGCAAAGCTTTGGTAGCTGATGCAAGCCTGCTTATCCAGTTAACTCTTATAAATAGGTGGTAATACAGAAGGAAATACACACACACACATATTCATCTACTAGTAATTTTCATGTACTTTGTGTTGAATTAGTGATCATGAACTAAAAAAAGATTTGCACCTATAAATGTCCATCCTAATTGTTTAAGTAAACAACTTGCTTCTGTGTTAGAAAAGTCCAATTTATGTGAATAGGTTCCGGTCTCTTCTCTTCTTCTTTCCTCCTTTTTTCCCTGCCTCCCTCTGTACTTTTCCCCCTTCCTTCCTTTTTACTTTCCTTCTTTCCTTTCTTTCCTTCCTTCCCTCTTCATTTCTTTCTCATAAATCCTTTTATAGAAAACACTCATTATTTGTGATCTAATAGACCCATCAGTGCTGGATAAGAAGACTCTTCCAGCTAATACCCTCTGATTAAGGCTGTGTAAAAGAGAAAATCAGAAAGTGCAACAGAATCTACTATCAAAGGAACTGAAGAGAGTACTAGAGGTAGAGACTTTTTGGTGAAGACTTCTCAGTGGAGTCTGAATTGATATTCAGAATGCAACAGAATGCATCAGCATCTGAACTAAATGAGAAAGATTCTAGCAGAATCCTGTTTCTACATTTAGGGAAATAAATATCTCTCTTTCCAGCTAAATAATAGCTGAGCTGCAAAAACTCAGTCCTGTGCTATGCTATCAGTAGAAGCAGAGACTTAATTCCACAAAAGGGGGTACCTACCAACTAGCTCAGAAATTTTGAAAGACAGAGAGTGGTAAGAGTAACCAAGGCACAAGAGTAAGAAGAGAAGGATTAAGAAGTAGACAATCTAAGACTACTGTCTAAAAGGTGGGTGAGCTTCCTGAGGGCAAATTTATGCTACAGAAAGTAACTATTTACATTGCTTTCATAAGGCCCTGTCCAAGAAGCCAGACTGCCCACTGGACAAACCCAGCAGTAAAATGCGGAGGGGATAAGTCCAAGTCCAAAAGCTGAGACAGATCATAGAAGATCAACTAAGACTGCATCAGCAATGACCACATGGTGCTACATACACCTTCCACAAGAAACCAAGAAATGAATCCCTAAGAAAGACAGCCAGCATGTAGAAACTTTAAAATACAAACTCTAAGGAATAACGACAAACTTCAGTGGTTTCCATTAATTCTTTCTCTCTGTTTTCTGTCCCATTGCTTCCTTCCATGGGACTGGAATTTATTAATCTTGTCCTGGCTTTCAAAGAGCCAATGACAGGAGGGTTGTGGAGAAGTAAAAGAGCAAGGAAAAGTGGAGTAGAAAGACCACATCTACCTCGCCTCTGCCCACTGCATAGTCTCAGGCATAAGTGGGTGGGATTAAATAGTGTTGAATGGGATGTAAAACTGAGGTTTTGATGCAAATTTGAGATTATTATGATGAATAAAAGTAATATAACCAGAAAGCTATATCTGCTGTAGATATTTTCCAGTGGAAGAAAGAGATTCCACAGTTCACTTGCAAGAATTGAATAAAAAAATGAATCCTCTGGTAGTCCATGGATTTTAATCCTTTCAGGAATCCAATTGCACAAATAATCTGATTAGAGCATGGCTTTGGTCATTTTCTGTAGATTTCATCAAGTCCCAAAGTTAAGAATGTACAGGGCAGCACCTGTGGCTCAAAGGAGTAGGGCACTGGCCCCATATGCCAGAGATGGTGGGTTCAAACCCAGCCCCGGACAGAAGCTGCAAAAAAATAAAAATAAATAATAAAAAAAAGAATGTACAGTTACATGTATACATGTTGGGAACATGTAGAATTTAATTGGATTATGAAATTCAAAGAATGAACAGATTAAGCACTATCTAACTATAGACTAGAAATATAATAGATACATTCATGTTGAGATGTATATATTTTATGATAACTGAGATGAATTGAAGGAATCCCATTGAAGACTACATTTAATTTAGCACAATGATTTACCATGAAATATTTAGCCAAAGACAAATTGTGTATATTTAAAAGAAAATCTCTCCAGTACAGCAATACAATTAAGAACAAAATCAGTGGGGACTTAAAAATCTAAATTATTCTTCTGATTGCATTGTATGAGTTTCTTATATAACTTACATATTAACTCCTTATTAGATGCAAGTTTTCCCAATGTTTTCTCTCATTCCATAGCATTCCTTTTAATATTTTTAAAATTGTTTCTCTGCTGTGCAAGAGCTTTGTAGTTTGATGTAGTCTCATGTCTTTACTTTTGCTTTCATTGTCTGTGTGTTTAGTGTCCTATCTAAAAATTAATTGCCAGAACCAATGTCAAATAACTGTTTCCATACTTTTTCTTCTAAGAGCTTAAGGTTTGCAGTTCTTACATTTTAAATCTTAATTCATTCCAGGTTAAGTTTTGTGTACAGTGCAAGAAGAGGGTTCAATTTCCTTCTTTGACATGGTGAATATCCAGTTTTCCCAACACCATTTATAAAAAAAAAATTATCCTTTTTCCATGTGTATTTTTGGCAAACTTGTGAAAAATTAGTTTACAATAGACATGTGTGTTTATTTAAGTTCTCTCTATTGTTTCATTGGTCTATATGTCTACTTATGTCAGTACCACACTATTTTGATTACTATAGCTTTGTAACATAGTTTGAAATCAGGAAGTATGATGCTGCCAGCTTTTCTTTTTGCTCAAAATTTCTTTGGCTATTCAGGCTTTTTTTCTGGTTTCATATTAATTTTTTATTCTGTGAAAAATGTCATTAGAATTTTGATAGAAGTTATTCAATCTGTAGATTACTTTGAGTGGTATGGATATTTTGACAATATTAATTATTTTAAGGACCAGGGGATAGCTTTCCATGTATTTATGTCTTCTTCACTTTCTTTCATCAATGTCTTATGATTTTCAGTGCACAGATCTTCTCATCCTTTGTTAAGTTTATTCCTAAATATTTCATTTTTTGATGCCATTGTATGTGAGATTGTTGATTAATATCTTTTTTCACATAGATTGTTGTTAATGTTAATTATGAGTGATTTAAAAATTTAGATTCTAAGGCAGATAAGAAGTTGTAAAACCTGACCCCATAAAGTACTTTGTTTAGAAATACAATATCCAGATCCAGAGGTATTTTCCTCTGTGAGGAAATGACCTTCAGAGGTACCCACATTAGATGCCTGGGTTAGAATCCTACCTCTAATGAACTGTGTGAGTGTGAACAGGTTAGCAAACATCATTGCATTTAGTTTTCCTTTCTTGATATGCTGAGTGATAATACTTTCAACCTCACTACTAACGCCCACATTGCTGGGTGAAGTGAATGAATATAATAGAAGCAGTGATTACAGTGACTACAACAAAGAAAGTACTCAACAAATGATTATTTAGTATTAATATTATTATTCTTTGTACCCTATTATGTGTTTTGAGTTACAAGATGATTTTAGTCTATTTCCTTATATTTTAGTGTTTATCATCAAATAGGGATCCATTCAGTATTTCTACCTTATTCCCATTCCCTCCTTCTCTCTCTGTATCTCTCTCCCTCCCCTCTCACTCTCTTTTACCACTTTCTCTGTTTCTATCTCTTTTTCCTAGTACACACACATTACATAAAAATAGATAGATCATTTTTCTTTGATATAACACTAGTGGCATTTACTGCTACTCTAGTTTCAAGTATAGCTAAGGCATCTAGTCAAATTGAACTGGGAAGTCTTACAACCTTTACAGTGTTATGGCACAGGCACTATTGAGAACTGGGTATTACAGATTTCACTTTCATTATGGGTTCATTTGTCAGGACAGTTATAAAAGAATCACATTTTGGAGCTGGAATGTGCATTAGGGCTTGTCAGTGAACTTCAAATCTCTTAAGTCCCATAGTAAGAAAATGGTATAAACTTTTACCAGCTGTGTAAAATGTATATCAATTTACAAATTTTTCTTTATTGTCCAGTTTTAAACAATAAATTTTAGTTTCTAACAGTAAAATTTCAGCTTTTGGATCTTAAGTATCATATACAAAATGAAATGAAATAATAGATCTGTAAATAAGAAAAGATATACTGATATGATCATTATCTAAAGTGATTTTCTTATATTTCTCATCAACTTAATAATAGGAGAACATAGACATTTATGATACATAGGTATTTTGAGAAAATGTTATATGAAATTATTAATTATAATGTATTATACATGTATATGAAAATAACAGCAATTTAGAAAAACACTACATGAAACCTTGAATGCTATTTTAACTATATTTGAAATTACATTGTATTTTGTGGTTTAAAATGCAATTTTCTTAGTTTTTATTTTTTACTTTTTAGTAAAATTGTTATTTTAGAATATGTTTCCATTTCCAGAAATATTGCAAAGGTAATACAGAGAGTTTTTATGTACTTCACATTCGGTTTCCCCTGTTAGTATGGTACACTTGTCACTAATAATCTGCCAATATGCATGTGTTATTGTTAAGTAAAGTCCATACTTCATTCAGATTTCCTTAATTTTACTAATGTCCATTCTTTGTTTGAGGATCTTCCTCAAAATACCACATTACATTTGATTGCAAAGCTTCCTTGGGCTTCTTTTGACTCTGACGGTTTCTCAAATTTTCTTTGGTTTTGATGACTTTAACACTTTGGAAGAGAACCAATTAGGTACTTTGTAGAATGTGTCTCAACTGATACTTGTCTCATTTTTTTCCTCATAATTAAACCGTGGTTATGAATTTTGGGGAAGTTGAACACCAGGGAAGTAAAATGTCATTTTCATCACATCCTATCAATTATATACCACACTATTTATGAATGTTGACATTGGCCTTAATTCATTCAGAGACTTCTAACTCAGTCAATTAAGTTTTTGCTTAAGTTTAACATTTGCTGTAATGTAAGATTTTTTTTTTCTTTCATGATCATATATGATTTCTTAAAGATTATTAAGTAGTCAGGGTCCTCCAGAGAATGTAAACTTAAACAATAGAATGTGTATGTGTGTACATACACACACCAATGCTTTTGGAGTGGGGGAGAAAGGCAGAAAGAGATATATAGAGAGAGACTTATGAGGAGTTGGCTCACATGATTAAGGAGGTTGACAAGTTCTAGGATCTGCAGGGAGATTCTAAGCTAGAGACTCCGAAGAGCTGATGCTGTAGTTCCTATTAAGTCCAAAGGCCTAAGAAGCAGGAGAGATGATATGTATTGCCAATCTGAAAGTCAACAGGCCAGTATTTCAGCTCAAATCCCAAAGCAGGAGCAAGCCTATGTCCCAGGTCAGAGACAGCTAGGCAGAAGTAATCCTCCCTCACAGACTGAGTTTCTGTTCTGTGAGCCCCACCTACATAAAGAGGGCAATCGGCTTTACACATTCTACCTGTTTCAGACTCAGACTTTCAGAGTTTCTGTTCCGTGAGCCTCACCTACATAAGGAGGGCAATCTGCTTTACACATTCTACCTGTTTCATTTACAATCATTCTCACACAAACACCAGAATAATATTTGACTTCATGTCTGGGAACCCTATGGCCTACTCAAGTTGACACGCAAAGTTAACCACCACATTAGCACAGAATATTAACATACTGAGAGAGAGGGAGTCTATATAGACTTAGCAAGTGGTTTATGAACTTATAGATTTCACGTTTCCAGATTGTCCTTTGATAGACTTGAGAGCTGTTTTTTATAGCAAATGGCTGTAGTAATAAACAGACCAAAATAAACAGACCAAAACAAAGCAAACCAAGAGAGGGAAAGGAAGACAAAATATTACAGTACCAATAATAAGAAAACAAAGAAATCCAAATGCCTCTCATAAATGAAAGAGTTTTTCACATTTTATTCATTAAACCATTCAAATAAACAGGCAAGACACTGTTCAGTGCTTAAGAGACAACTCTAAACAAAGTGAGAAAAATATCCTTCCTGGAGCACAGGTTCTCACTGAGAGAGACTGACAATAAAGATTAAAAATGTACCTTCCTAGTGTGCTGGAAGGTGACTGTAGAGTCCTCCCATTTTCCTTATATGTCCTTACTGAGAATCACAGAATGCCTGGACAGCTTTGTGACCTAGCCAAACCCGTGTTTTCCATGCAGATTTGAACTTGAGTTGGGGCCTTAGTATTTCCTAGCACTAACAAAGAGTTTATGTTATTACTTGAAAACACTGAGAGACTGAACTTGTTCTTAAACACAGACTAGCTCAGCTCTGTGCCCAATTCCTTAAACTTTCAAATAAACTTTAGAACTTTAGTTCAGCTCTGTGCTTAATTTCTTAAACTTTCAAATAAACTTTAGAACCCTCCTTCCTGCCTTGTGGAGGCCACAGTTAGGTAAAACATCTTTTATGTCACTGCCAAGAGGAAGCGGCAGCCCTCTGTAGGTAAGTTCCCTTGTAAATGCTTTGGACTGATCATCGTGGCATTGACTGCTTCTGGGTTTGGAATCCCAAACAGCCCCACGGCAGGAGAGTCTGAGGCAGTCTCTATAGGAATTCCTCTGCTTCTGTTTTTGGGCTGACTCCAGCCAAGGCTTCAACTGGATAGAGTAGTGACAAGTGTCATGGGAAAAATGAAAGCCAGTCAGGAGAAGGACCATAGATATTGGAGGTTGAGAAGGGTTTAAATAGGGGATAGAAGTTAGTCTCCTTGAAATGGTGGCATTTGGGTAAAATCTCAAAGGCAAGAGAAGAGGGAGCCATGTGCACATCTTGGAAGATCATTTAAACAGAGGGTTCAATAAGAGAGCAAAGAGAACATGATTCCCATGTTTGAGAAAAGGCCAGTGTCAGGGAGTAGAATGATTAATGACAGAGTTGTAGGACAAAGGGATTCCTCTTTACTGCAGTAAATATTTTATTTTATTAAATATAATTGTGGATGTAGAGTTATAATCCTATTGATTACGGACAAAAATCTCACTTTACTGATGGGAGTGGGGACTCATGGGAAATTCGAAGCTGTTAAATAAATCCAGGCCTGGTTTGGTCTGATATTTCTACTCTCTTAAATGTACTACTTTAAATATGTTCTGAATATGCTGGTAGGTGTGCAGGACATAGATTGTTTTGGACCTTTGTAGGCCCATATTACAGTTGTGCTTTCAATCGAATTTCATTCACACTCAGATGCTGCTGTGAACGTATGCATTTGACAGTCCAGAGCTTTGCTTGCTCAGGCTGGGGTATAAGTGATAAAGTAGTTATTAGTCTATCTTGGATTTGAAGCTAAACATTGTAATGTCTTTATGGATTCATTTGTTATACATGAATTAATACAGTAGAACCTCTGTAAGTGGACCATTCAAGGGACTGTAGCAAAGGTGGTCAACATAAAGAACTTGGCTTACTATACTGGTATGTACACGTGGTGCATGTCTGATCTATGAAAATCGGGTCGACTAGAGTGGTCAGCTATGGAGGTTCTACTGTATGTGACAAAAGGATCAGCAGCAATTGGAAAAGGAAGAAAGAGAAATAGTGGGATCCTGGACGTCACAGTGAAGACATGCAGAGCTGGAAGCGGCTCCCTCCCCCTTCCTATACAGAACTGCTGCCTAGCCTTGCACTTCTGTAAAGGGAAACGCAAAGCTAGGTGCAGAAATTCAGTATGAATTGTAGGGTTTCATTTATACCTCTTTAAATAACTATTTTGCAACTTTATTTTTAACGTGTAAGAGTTCACTTTCTTCAGTGAAGAACCAACTAGGTGCTTAGAAAAAAAAATTCACTGTGATAAAATGTTGATAAGCAAGAGGGTCTCTATCTCACAAATTCCATATGGTGATTTGGTTGTCTGTCCCCTCACATTAGCCTGAAATTTAAAAAGAGCAACTACCATACACTCATATGACTTCTAGAGAATAATTATAATTTAGTCAGGTATTTTCCAATATATGAAACATCTTATATTCTCAGCTTTATAACAACACTGACTAGCCAACAATATTGTTCTATTTTATGGCTGGGAAAACAGGAATGGTAAAACGCTGCCTCTCCTTATATCTCTTTTTAAATTATCCATCTTATAATTTTTCCATGTGCATGACGATTATTAATCTTTCTCTTTCCTTATGCAGAAGTGTTATACTTTGCCATAAAATAAAATGTTAGAATATATGTCAAAGGGAAAATGAAAAAGAGTGCACCTTGTCTACTATGCATAAAGCTCTTCCTTAAAGTAAGACTAGAAAATAAATATTATTTCTATCTTATAGATTATTAGACTGAGATTTGTGAATGTTATTTTTCTAGTAAGAGTCAAGCTTTAAAGATTCGCTGGCTTGAAAGCTAATTCGGAGCAGATTTAAAGTTGTACCTTTTAGAGAATAGAAATGTCAGACCCAACCAGCACTAGGATTTCTAATAATGTATTTAATATCTTCAGACTTCTTATAAGTCCCCACTCCCATCTGTGAAGGGAGATTTTGCCCTGTAATCAGCGAGATGTAATTCTATATCTGCCATTGTATTTCGTAAAAATAAAACATTTACTAGAGTAAAGAGTCATCTCTTTTTCTCAAAATGTGTAAGAAGAAAAACATTGTTGTTTCTTAGGCTATGCAACCAGTTCTATCATACAGTTTCCAGGAAATCGTTCTAATATGCGAAATCAAGGCTTTACTAGGACTAGAGCAGAAGGTGTAATCTTTTCTAAAATTAAAAAAACAGTCTCACTGAAGTGTTCTAACAAAATTTCCACCTCAGTTCTTTCCACTGTCATCTTTGCCACTTATAAATAGTCTGTGCTTGCCATTCAGTCCTTTAACTCAGCAGCCAAGAGAACATTCTGGAGTTGGGCTAAAAGAAGGAAACAGAAAACAGGCCACTTACTGCAGAGATGGGGAAACTGTGGGCGTGGGCCCAATTGGATGCACTGACTGACACACGCCTTGCAGACGAAGAGTGGTTTCTACAGATGAACGTGGGTGATTGACAAGAAACACCACCTTGGAACTTCCATTAAAATGAAATATTATCTAAAAAAGTGATCTTGTTCTCCCCATTAGTAGAGCTGTATTACCCCCAAAAAGAAATGCTCTTTCACTATTATTATTATTTGAATTCCATCCATAAAAATTTCAGGAAAATTTACTTTCTCACTTGTTATGTAATTACTTATATAATATTCTCAAATTTGCCTCATGGTAAATTCATAAGACATAAAATATTTACTATCTTGCCCTTCACAGAAGAAAGGTTTTTCAAGTGGTGAGCAGCTAAATGGCAAACCTCACTTGAAAATTGAGGATTCCTAAAGAAGTGCTCATCATCATAAAAATGACATCTAGGTCCCATGGAATTTTCAAATGACCTTATTTCAATTATTGAGCAAATGTCACAACCTTTTATTAGTATTTAAAAGGCAGGAAATGATACACTTTCAGTTTACAAATGGTTATAATACTTTTCTTCTCACTATGTCACCTTTGGTAGAGTGCTGTGGAGTTACAGCTCACAGCAACCTCAAACTCTTGGGCTTAAGCGATTCTCTGGCTTTAGCCTCCCACACAGCTGCGAATACAGGCACCCACCACGACACCCAGCTATTTTTCTGTTGCAGTTGTCATTGTTTAGCTGTCCTGGGATGGGTTCGAACCTATCACCCTCCGTGTACATGGCTGGCGCCATAACCACTATGCTACGGGTGCCAAGCCATATATTACTTTTCTTGTACTTGATTATGTCACTGCAAAATGCTTTTTGCTTGATTGGGAGTACATAAACTTAAAAAAATCTCCAGACAGGTAAACCATTCTTATTGATAAATTAAGAATGCTTGGTAGAGAACAGTGTGGTGGAGACTGTCCAATATGGTGCTCAACTATTTAGAATTGGCACCAGAGCACCTGCTATATGTAGATAACTTAGTCCAAATTAATTCACTCAGATCAAATAATGTGTAAACATAACCACCTTTACTCTCTGGACAACGTGCCTACAGTGGAGCTGTTAAATCATGTCAGCTCCTATGAAGAAACCACAAAAATAAACTTCCTGAACTCCTAAGATGTGCCCTCAAATGTATGAAGAAAGAATGACTTGTCTATCAATAGTTCTGCCATTTTATACTAAATTGGCAAATTCACATGAGAGAGCTCAAAGATCAATAATCAAGGGGAAATAATCATGGAGAAACAATGCTGGGGCCTTCTGGGTGAGTAGCTGTTTATACAAACCAAAATTATTTCCATGTGAGTAAAAATCAAGTGCTTTTAATTTTGTTAAGTGGAAGAAGACAGTGGTGCATAAATTGTTGATTAATAATAATTCTCAATGGAAAAACATCACAGACTTTCTAATAGACCCCTTCATAGTGCTGGAATAGTATAATCAATATTATTTCTATTTGAAAGGTATTATGTTATGATATGTAGATAATATGTTACTGTGGTCAATTCCCTGAAGAGGATATATTCCAAAGTCCTGCATTTGTTTATAGAATTGGCTTCACTTTCCTTAAATGGCAAAAATAGCATAAAGAAAATGATCACCACTGCTGGCATTCACACTTCGCTTCCCAGCTAACAAGATGCTTTATACATATTTTGTTATCTGAGTTACATCATCTTCAGTCAAAGCATGTGTTATCCCATTTTACAGAACAATTAACAGATTCCGTGACTCTCTGTAAGTTACATTGCTTGTTGAAGAATAAGTTCAAAAACATACCTCAAAAATGTAGGCTATTTGTCTTTTTTTCTAAATTATTATTCTACTGACTCTCTGATTCTTAGAAAGGAACATTCCAACTCCATCTGAGCCAGACTCACTAACATCTTGCCTAGTTCATGCCTGAAGGGGTAAAACATTAACCCCTCTGACATGAGCACATTGCCAAATGAAGTAATCTAGCATAATTTTTCTGCTCTGGTTAGAATTGAATATTGTATTTTCCAGCTGTACAACTGGAGTGTTTGTTATATTTGGTAGGTTTGGGTTTTGTTTTGCTTTGTTTTTACTTTCTTTTAATACTCACATGCCTGCACCTGTAACATATCCAACTCAAGAGGTCATGATGCCAGGAACAGGACACAGATTGGGGGGAATAAAACTTTGTACTATCTGCTCCAGAACCATCTATTGATTATGCTAAACATTCAGCATCTTGGGTCTTATCTCCAAACTTCCAAAGCAAAGGTTTTCCATGTAGTATCCAAAAATTTGTACTTTAAGCAAATTCACCAAGATATTTTTATGGAAATAGAAGATCAAGAATACTGGGACAGGTAACCTGGCATGAATACTGAGTGTTCATGCCCGCTTTTTGCTGAGAATACCAAGAAGGCCCAGGTTGTTCTTTACTCAGGCCATTGTAAACGCTTTTTTTTTTGCAGTGAAAAGCCTTGAGGATGAACTAATGTCTTCATAGTGACAAAGGGAAGGCTCACTATGAGGCAGTGATGCTCCAAACTTAGACCTCCTCAGATGCAATGCAAAGCCACCGTACGGAGTGTGGAGAGCCTACTCTCCTACCCTTGTGGGATCTGATAATCTGATAGCATGCTTAGCTGTGCAGTAAGCGTGAAAATCCATTCTGTCTGACTCTGGAATTTCATGTCACCTACTAGCATCCATGGAGATGTAATAAGCTAGCTCTTGCCAGTAAGTAAGGTAAAATATAAAATTATGATAGGAAAACCACTGCATCAATTAGATGTAAGTGCGGCCAAACGTCCTCTCTAACTGAAATCCAAAGTAAATCTTCCAACATTTTGTGTCAGAAACATATATAAACCTGTCTGCAGGAGGCCTTGGGCTTTTTGCTGCAACTGTTTACTGCACTCTTATTTCATAGTATTTACAGATAGGAAACTTAACTGAATTTAATAAGCTACTCTGTCTTTCTGCTAGGAACTCTAGAGAGGCCAGGATTTTTATTAAACAACACACAGAGAGAATGAAATGGGGTATAAAATGGATACAAACTGAAAAACAAAGTATTGTTATGGTTTTTGTATGTTTCTGAAAGTAAACTATTGGTTTGGAGGAAGAAAAGGGGACTTGGCTGGTCTCATTGCCCATAGGGACAAACCAGCACAAGGTCATCCACGTGCACAGAAATCTCTGCCACGACCACCAGTACAGTGGGTGACCTCCAATAGGGTCCCCTTCCATCAACAGGGAGCACGTGGCTGCAGGAAGTCCTGCTACCAGTAATTCTCAATATTCCAGATTCTTATTAGGTGAGAATTAAGAATTGTTTCCTTCAAAGTAGGGTGAGGCAAAGGGAAAAAGAAATGCTAGCTTGAAATGAGGGCCAGGATCTAAGGTAGAAAAATCACAATATGAAGGGGCGTGAGTAATTAAAAGAGATGTAAGGAGGACAAGCATGTAGGCAACCACGCCCAGGGGGTACTGGGTTTTATCTGGTGGGTCAGGCAGGAGCTCCGCAGTGGAGTTGGTCCCAGCTCCTGATGAATGAGTGGCTTCCTCTCCTTCTCTAGTGACAGGATGGAGCACCATCTGCCTGGCCTAAAGATGCGAGAGGACCAAGTTCTCAAAGACACGAGGAGATAAAGGAGGCAGAGGAAAAGACAGTGCATGGGGAGACCCATCAACATAGAGATGTAGAAGGGAAAAGCCCTAAGAATGTACTGTCTTCTAAACATTTCCTGTTCTCTGCAAATATTCCTGGTCAGTCTCTAGGACTGAACCAGCAAAGATCCGACTTCACTGCGGTGTGTGGAAAAACTTCCATCTGAAGAAATGATTTTCCTTTGCCCCTTCAACTTATACTCTGAATCTACTAATAGAATTTTTGGACAGACAGATGCTTTTTTTTAGTGACATATTAAAATGAAGGCCTAGGATCTATGTCACATTTCATAACTGTTCTCACTTAAAGAACCCTTCACTTCAATTCTGAAGATTAAGCAACAGCGTATGACACTGTTTCTTTCTTAAATTATTTTCTACTTGCTAACAAACAAAGCAAGTAGAAAGCAATTCTTAATTCTCACCTAATAACTACATACGACCAAGTTAGAATTGCATTTTTTTTCCCACAGTGTCCCTTAAAGATGGACGGCAACTGCGGACCTTGAACTATTTTCCTTTACATCATGCACCTCTTAGCATAAACTATTCTTGCAGTTGCATTTGTAAGTGGCAGTTTTTCAGATTCGGCTACTACGCTTTACCCAATTAGATCTCTGATACAGAAAGAAAATGTAGAGAAGTACTGAGGAAGGAAATAAATCAGGAAGATTTGAACTAAAGCAAAGACTGAAAATTTTCCTTAACTTTCTTTCTTTTTTTTTTTTTTCTATTAGCAAACAGGTCTCTTTCTAGTGGAGAGAGAAAATCAGATTAGGATAGTCCAGTTATAGAACTTAATATGACACAAAATGTACAGAAATTTCAATTACCCAAGCACATGTCAAGTCTGAAATTTCAATAAGGGCATTTAAAGAATGAAGATGGTGATAAACCTGCCAGAAAAAATTTGATATAAGCTAAGTTTAAAACGTTTTGTCACTGTTAAGAGCTCCTGCTTCCTGTATTGCAAGGTAAGCATTGCTATACTGGAAACACAACATTCAGAACCCTCTACACAGAGGAAAAAAAAAATAGACTATAGTACGTGGGACGCTGCTGGAAGAAATTAGACAATCTCAATTTAACCAAAAAGCATCTCTGTGAATCTTGCTATGTGATACGTACAATGGGCTATAGAAATGGAATTCAGAATATGATCTCTGTCCTCCTGTGACTTTAACTTTAGGAGACAAGGACAATAAACAAGGTATCACCATTATATTTTAAGGCAAGGTAGCTTACCTCATTTTCTAATGAAACTCCACTTGCAATAACTTAGAAAAAATTGACAGTTTTAAGTTGTGTTATTTAGAGGCCGCTACTTAATGTTGGAAGGTACAAGACAGAACTTTGAGGTAGATGTCTTGGATGAGGGTAAATGGTGGGATCATTCCTATGGTTCATATTGCAAGGGTGCATGTCAAATCTATTAAGTGTTGACTATAAATGTCTGAACACAATAATTAAGTAAATGAGGTGCAGGTTATATTAGCTAGTTTGATGTAAGCATTCCTAATTGTATATAAAATCAGCACATTGTACCCCATAAAGGCATCAATGTATGCATGATCTATGTGTTTATGACTTAATTTTAAAAAAAAGACAGAAAAAATATTGGGAAACAGTATAAGCAAAGGCAAGTAGATGGGAACGTTGGCAGACATGTCAGAACACAGGAACAATTGTAAGGTAAAGCTTGTATTACGGCGTGGGAGTAAAGAAGGGTGACCAGAAATGAGAAGCATGAAAATGAAAGGAAGTTCCTTTAATGCAATTCAGACACATGGGTATAGGACTGGTAGCAGGAAATACAGATGTAGGAATATACTCTAGAAGTATGATATATACCTCTGAAGTAATAAAAGTCTCAAACTACAATCTAGAGTCCTGATGTATTAGGGTAGACTCAGGAAAATAGAATTGACACTAACCTAATATAGCCTAAGAATACGGGGAGGGGGAAGGGAAAAGGGAGAAGGGATGGGTGGAGGGAGGATGATTAGAGGGATCACTTCTATGGTTTGTCTTATGAAGGTACAAGTGAATCTTTCTAAGAGTATAATATAAACATCTTAACACAATAACTAAGAAAATGACATGAAGGCTATGTTAACCAGTTGGATAAAAATATTTCAAATTGTATATGAAAACACCACACTGTACCCCATGATTGCATTAATGCACACAGTTATCATTTAATAAAAAAAAACACTAGTCATTTCAAGAGAATGGATTCAACCTAGGATATTAGTAAATTATCATCTCAGAAAAGGGATGGCAGTGAAGGAACAAAAATAAACAAAGATGTGCCCAAAGAAAATAGCTGTAGAAATTATCTAATTTTTTATAACTATAAAAATAAAATTGAAGGTATTGGGTAGCAAGCAAGTTGGTGAGGCCATGGAAGATGGGCTTGGACTATATGGACAGGGCATTTCTACAGAGGGGTGAATGATGGGCTGGTTCTAGAAGTGGTAAAAGAGACTGGCATCTGGGCCCAGCTGCCAGTATCAGGACAAAGAGACAGCGTTGGTTTGATGACGCCAGGAATAGCAAGAAAGCTGGAAACTCTCTGTTCTTGCCGTCCCCTCCCCCACTAAAGTCCACTGTTCTTAGAACCTAGCAAAAAGCTAACTAAAAACAAATAAATAATAAAAAGTCTGTAAAATGTAGTCTGTTAAGCCCTATTCCCAGCTTCAAAGAGCAGAGTGTAAAATGTTGACCTGGGCTTAAAGACTGCAGATGGATGAATACCAGGCAGCCCCAGCTTCTTTCTTTACTTCCCTAACCATTAGCTGTCCTACAATACATTGTGAAACCATGAGAAATGCAATGCCTTGTCTTCAACTGGTATTTATTAAATCACAGAGAAGGCAAAGGAAATGGCCTGACTAAAGCTACCAATGTGTGTTCAAGGGTTATTTTAGAACGGCAAAATCAAGGAGAATGTCTTTAAAACCCCTCACTTACAGATTTTCATGCCTTTCTCACCTATAAACAATATTCTACCTTCCTTAGTTGGGGAGTATTTCTTTATCTCTTTGACTCCCTTCCACGTCCAGCAATGTGAATGATTGAATGGGTAGTATAGATTTCCATTCAGTAGTCAGAAATGTGGACGGATGGCCACATGAGGGGGATGTGCCTGAGAGCAAGGAGTGAAAATCATAACAATGAACTATCACAGCCAAGAAGTAAAAGCTTATTTCTGTCTATATATTTGTTTTGTTTATACAGTAGAAGCACATTATAAAAACAAAGTATTAATGCGTGTGTATATGAGCATGTTAAACCCTTTAACTAGATATTAGTTAAACTAATATCTAGGTATTAGTCTCTAGATAAAATAAATCCTTTCTTTCCTTCCTTCTTTCATCTGTCCCTTCTTCACTCCTTCGTTCCATCTTTTCTTCTTTCTGTCTTCTTTTTTCCATTTCAAATATCTTCTACTTGTCTTTTTGCCTTACATTAACAACGGTATTCAAAGTCTTGTGTTAGAGATCAGGCAAATGGAAAGAATCATAAATGGTCCCTGACAACATTGACTTTATAGCATTATTTGAGTAAAAGGCTTCTAACCATACTGGTTATGTTGACTTTGATTTTATCCTGAAAGCAACATGTAATCATTGGAGGATCTTAAGCCAAAGAGTGATATCCTGAACTTTGCATTAGAGAAAGAGCTTTGGCCGAACAAATGGACCAATGGGGTGAGAGAAGAGACAGAGATGTCAGCAGAGAGTCTTCTGTAAAAAATTCCAGTAAAAACATCAGCGTAGCCTTCCTCCATAAGTCTCAAATAGGGCTAAATGCATGTGGCAAGCAATGAAAGACACGTCCTTACTTCATGATATGCGTGGGGGAAAGAAGGGATGGAATAACAAACTTCCCTACCAGTATGTGGGTGGTGCATCATGGGAAAGGAATTGATAAAAGCAAAAGCCCATTTCCTCCTCCTTTTTTTGGCAGAGCACCGTGACACTGAACTTCCTCGCAGTATGAGCCAATGGGAGGGCAAAGGTATTTTAAAACCTCAGGGGTATACTTGAGTTTTACTGAAAACAGCACCCTGGCAGAGTGGCTTTTTCTGAGAGAAGAAATAGCCCAGTAGAGGCATAGCCTGTGATGCTCAGGTACAGAGCAGACCTCAGTGGATATGTCATGCATCTTGCAGAGCCTTGGCTGGGGAGCAACAGCGGTCAGCAGGGGAGGGCCTTTTTGCAAGTACATGTAAGATACCCTTCGATGTACACAGAAATTGAGATTCTGTATTTTTAATAAACATCCTGATGATATGATTCTTATGTGCATAAAAATTAGAGAAACACTTTTCCTTGCGTGGTTGAAAAGTTTACGATTCTAGGCAAGCATCTTACCTGTTTGTGTTACAATAGCAACAACAGTATCTAGAATTTACCTGCTGCCTCATGTTCTACTTTTTCTGTCTTTTAATCACCCAGCCTGAATGAAAGGACAAGTATATCTGACTTCCAACAAGAAAGTCACCAGGGACCGTTTCAAACATCCTTATCTCCGCTAGGAATCTCCAGCCATGACACTTTGGCTCACTTCTTGGAGCCAAAGTAAGATGGGGAAACTGGCAGGCCCTGCTCAATAAAGAGTCAGAAGACCTAAAACAATTTCTCTGATAAAACAGGAGATGGCTGAGAAATGGGCCCAAGCCAGTAAGAATCCAGACGGCCAGGAAGAATTACCTCGGGCCACCCTCACTGCTCATTATAGCATGCTCATAATGCATTAGCACACTAAAAGAAACTCCCAGCACGGCCATGACAGCCATGGCACCTCCCAGAAGTTGCCCCATATGGTTTAAACGAGGAGGGACATCCAGTTCCAGAACTCCTCACATTTCCCCAGAAACCTTATGAATAATCTTCCCTCTACTTAATATACAATTAAATAGAAGGTATAAAATAAGACCCTGGAAACTCACAAGGTGCTGCTACTCACTATTGCTCTGTCTATGGGGAAGCCTAATTTCTTTTCTTACTTTAATAAACTTGCTTTTGCTTACACTGTCAGCTTGTTCTTGGATTCTTTTTTTTTTTTTTTTTTTTTGGCCAGGGCTGGGTTTTAACCCACCACCTCCAGCATATGCAGCTGGTGCCCTACTCCTTTGAGCCACAGGTACCACTGTGTTCTTGGATTCTTTTCTGAGTAAAGCTAAGAACTCTTTTGGCCTGCAAAGGGCTCTAGTTTTGAAGTCTACTTTTCTATATCGAAAGTACAGATCCGAGGCTTCTGTACCGTAGTGATATATGAAATCTTATTACGGGAGCACAGATAGCCTGTGAAGTTACAGGTAGATACAATCATATTCCTCTTTTTATAACCAGAGTTTTTCATTCAAATAATGTGTCAATTTTTGACAAGAAACCTCATCTCATCTATTCTAACTAGCAAGTATAGGAATTTGCTATCTTTACTTCTGGAAAGTTCTCAGTAGAAAAGTCAACCTACGTAGTCTGGAGAGAAGGGCACAGGTTACATAGGACCTAGAGCACCAGGCATATACTTAACAGTGAGGTCCTTAGTAGCCAGGCAAGACATTAAGAGAGGAAGCTTATACTTGGAGATTTCTTGTGTTTTTTCCTAACCAATCAAGAAGGCAAGATATAAAATAATTGCAAGAAGAACGCAGAGGTAAATAGGGCTAAAAGTTGCAGGAATTAAGAATAAGGTTTGAAAAATCCTCCTGTATTCAGCAAATAGTTATTATTGCCCTGGAATAAAGCATTATTTCAGGAGATGAAATAACATCAGAGACAAATAGAGATTTGAGAAAATATTAAAGAGTATAAATGAGAAACAAGAATTATGTTGTTTCATTATGAAAATATAAACCCAATTTAATAATAAAAATAGATAATAATTCCTATTACTTATTTGTGCTGTATCTTCTTTCATCCTCAGGACATCTACAGTACAGATGCCTCAGATCTCTACTTTCCCTATAGGAAAGTAGACTTCAAAACTAGAGTCCTCTGAAGGCCAAATGAATTCTTAACTTTACTCAGTTACTGAGTATACCGTAATCCCTATTTTTTTATTTTTGCAGTTTTTGGACGGGGCCAGGTTTGAACCTGCCACCTCGGGTACATGGGGCCAGTGCCCTACTCCTTGAGCCACAGGCACTGCGCTGTTATCCCCATTTTTAAATGAAGAGCAGCAGACTGACAATGCAATATCTTGCTCATGCTCCCAAAGCCATCACATGGACAGCCTGGGATTTAATCTAGGTGTGAGATTATTTAATCACATGCCATTGCACCATAAAAATCTTGGGATGCTCTTGATTTTGACACGTAGTGACAAGTTTCCTTGCAATTTTCACTTCTATATCATGACAATAGTTGAAAATGATTATTTTCTCTCAGACAGCCTAGCAATAAAACAAATGAAAAGATTCCCAAAGTCTTATGTCTTAAAAGCATTTCAATAATAAAAGTGTTATAATAAAAGTGCTGCAAAAAAACTAGAAAGGAAAGCACATTTTTTTTCCTCTGAGTTGCAATTTTTCTGACAAGAACTTTTAATTTGAGTAGTGTTTGTGCTTTACTGTTCCATCATTACGTGTCATCCTCTTGTTAAAAGCTGTTCTCTGCTCACTAGAAAGCTTTGTCTGGGTAGGCTACCCCAAGAGACGTGTTAACAAGGGGCAGAAAAGTTTCTGCCAAGGCAGGAGGCATTTATAATTGTTCCATGAAATATTAATCTCCCATCGCAGGAAGGCCCTGAAAAGAAGCCAAGCAAAAGAAAAAAAAAACTCTTAAAGAGAAAAATAAACAAAACAATTCAGAAGTATAAGGAAGACCACAGGCGAAAAGAAAATTATTACATTTTAAATTTTTTTTAACTAATTAATATGTTAATTGACCCCAAATCGCCCATGTTCTGGTGTACGCCATGATGTTTGAAATAGGTATTCGTTGTGGAACGGCTACATGGAGCTCATTCACATAGGCTACATAGCTCACACGCTTAGCACTTTTGTGTGTAGAGGACACTTAAAATCTATTCTCTCAGTGATTTTCACCTATACATTATTTTTAACTATATCCCACATGTTATATAACTCTCTTGGAGTTATTCCTACTAACTGAAATTTTGTATGATTAATTTATACTAACAAATGGGGAAACTCTTTCCTCTCTAACGTAAAATTTTCCATCTGTGTGAAAGCATTGATTTTCAGAAAACAAGGTTTCTTTGGTTTGGGTTTTTTTTTTGTTGTTGTTGTTGTTGTTGTTGTTATTTTCAAAGTAGAAATCTAGAAGCAGCGTGGGAAAGTTAGAGATCAGAATAGCATGGTTTCTGAAAACATCCTAGGCTCAGGGATGAAGTCTGAATTCACAAATCACGATACATATTCTCCATTAGGAGAAAACAGAAGCAGAATCTTCCAAACCCAAGACAAACTCAGTGTTATCTAAAATGACAGAGAACGTAGGCAGGAGGGAAGACACACTTTCAAAACAAAACTAAGCAAGCAAAAACAGCCAAGAAAACATTGTGACTTCACGCTTACCTGGGACAAAGATTTGAATCTCGAAGACAGGAAGTGAGATCATTACAGTATTGTCTAAACAAACCATCCACTTATCTTAAGGATGCAGAGGAGAAAAGTTAGATTTTTGAACATCTCAAAAATACTATTTCACACTCAAGTTAATTCTTAAGTACACTATCAACACAGGCTGATGAAGAAACTAACAAAAGCTCTCACGAATCTCTTAAGTCCTAGTCCTGCGGTATCCTTGTTTCAAACTGCTTCAGACCACCTGAAAAAGGAAGAACTTGGATTTTTCTGTCATTACACTAAAATATCCATAAAGGGGTTAAAAATAACGACTTCCCCAGGACAACCAGAGACGGTAGCATTGTTTCTTCTGTTAAACATAAGCTGGGAAGCTTAAGTTTTCTTTAATTTAAAAAGTATAATGGTTGAAATTCAATAAGCCTTTAGCGATTTAATTTGAAATATATTATGCCATATTTGCCATATTTGAAAAAAGAAAGCAAATGATTCATTATTTTATAGCAGGTTATTAAATATTATTCCTTTTTAAGTTATTTTAATGAGTGTTAATTTATTTATAAATGAATGTAATTAACTCCTTGAGAAACCTTAAAGGCTCTTTTCTTCTGAACCATAAGATAAAGCAAAGAAAAAGTGACTTTGAAATCATTTTGATCAATGAAAATCCTTTTACCTTTTATTGAATCTTGAGTTATATTAGATTGCTAGCATTGCTGAATGCCAGTGAAGCATCTTCTGATCAATGTGAATTTGTTTAACTATGGAGCACACCTCAGAGAGTCACCAAGGGTGAGAGGAATTGCACCTTTGTTTACTTCTCTCTCTCTCTTTTTCTCATTCACCCAGTGGGTGGGTGGTACACCCTTACACTGTGTACCTCAGGTAAGAGTTTTCCAATCCACTTCTCTCCACTCCTCCGTCTTTCCCTCCTCCTCCTCCCCCTCACTTGAATTTAATTGTGCTCTTCTCTTGTGTGGGTGTGTCATTGATCCTGTTTACCTTATTCTTCAGCAATTTTAAAATAATTTCTCTTTGCTATAGCAGTCACATTCCAGTCTGTAAAGACCCTGTAAGTTGAGAACATCATCATGTCTGGCCATCTCATACATTGCTAAGAATCTCCAAGCCATATGGTGCATATTGTAAGGGTACATGTAGGATCTATTAACTATAGAGTATACACGTTTTAACACAATAATCAAGTAAATGAGGTGAGGGATAAATTAACTAGTGTGACATAATCATTCCAACTGTATATGAAATCAGCACATTGTACCCCATAAATGCATTAATGTATACATGATCTATGTGTTTATGATTCAATAATAAAAAAAAAAAGAATCTCTGAGCCACAACATAAACGGGAGATACGTTGGAGGATTCTGACTAGTTTTTAAAAATACCTATGTGACAGGGGAGAATGAAGCAGCGTGGGTACTGGGCTTACCGCAAGGACTTTCTTTTTTTGATAAGAGTAGATTCTATTTTCTACTTTCATTTCCAGGAGAGTAGAGAGTTGGGAGATAAGATTTTTTTCAACTTTCCTTTTATCCCTCATAAAACATTTTATAAATGATTATTTGTCTATATTATAATTTTTGGGGGGTGGGGGGTCAGGAAGAAATAGCAAAATTTTGACCCAACAGAGCATTTTAGATAAATAAAACACTTCAAAATTGTATATAAACCCAGCACATTGTACCCCCAAGAAAAAAAAGAAATCTGAACAGAGAACCAACGTACTATACTTTGCACTATCAAGTAATATTAATGGTTTAAATCATAATCAGACATACATCTTTGATTCTTAAATTGTGATATATAAATAACTCCATACTAACTTTTATTTTCTTATCCAAATTTATCCATCTGCACGTCTCAACCATCAAAGAAATTAAGCAACAGAAAAGTACAATTTTGTTTAGTTTTGCATTTACAAAAAAATCATTTTTTCTAAACTCAATCCATTTTTAAATACTAAACACTGGATAAGTACACATATAGGCTAATCATACATTCACTCAGGGCCTACATAATCCAGTAGATGTCCTCCACTTGGGCTCAGAGTATTTATGTCACCTTTTGAAAGACTGTCTTAAACCAAATGATACTCCAAAATTTGAATGCATGTGTAGCTTCTTTTCACCTTGTCCCATTTACCCCTGGAGGGTTTTAGGAGCTGTTACCAAGAACATTGTTAACTGCTGTTCATATTTTCTATATATATATGTATTTTTTAATTTTTATATATACATGTGATTATTAGGTTTCCACTTTTTGCCTTCACAGGATTAAAAAGGCTTAAAATTTACCAACAATAACAATGTTTAAAATAAGGACTAGAAACAAAAACCTCGTAAAGAACGAATGAAGATAAATACATTCAGAGAAGAAATCAGACGATTGCGACAATGAAGTATTAAGCAATAATAATAATCGTAATACAAAGAAAGTAACATTCACATTGTCAGATAAGAGTACGTCTATTATAGAATGCTTTGACTCTGAGGTTCAATATAGAGTCATCAATTAACTTCTTATTAATTTTTTCCAAACTCTCAAAAAATAGACAACTAATATTAATAAATAAAAATAAAAGATAATTTCAAAAAATAGATCATGCCAAATCTTATAGACAATAGAAAAAGAAGAACTACTTCAAAATCATTCTGCTTAATCTGGATACACTTGATATTAAAATTGGAAAAAATATATTATTATAAAGGGAAAATTACAAACATAATTCACTTTTAAATAAGGATGCAGTATCCTGTATCCTAAACAACATATTAACAAGTTGAAGTAAAATTAATGTTTAAGTGATGTACTTTAGTCAAAATCAAATCCAATTTATGTGAGAATTAGTCACTCTTTTCTTTTTTTTTTTCTTGTCCTTACCCTCACCCCCTCCCTCCCTCTCTGTGTGCTCACCTCTTTCCCCATGCCCCACCATGTCATTAATTGTCCTCATATCAAAGTTGAATACACAGGATTCATACTTCTCCATTCCTGTGATGCTTCACTAAGGATAATGTGTTCCACCTCCATCCAGGTTAGTACAAATGCCACAAAATCTCCATTTTTAAAATAGCTGAATAATATTCTATGGTATACATATACCACAGGTTACCAATCCATTCCTGGATTGAAGGGCATTTAGGCTATTTCCACATTTTAGCGATTGTAAATTGGGCTGCAATAAACAGCCTAGTACAAGTATCTTTATAATAAAAAGTTTTTTCCCCTTCTGGATAGATGCCCAGTAATGGGATTGCAGGATCAAATGGGAAGTCAAGGTTGAGTTCTTTGACATTTCTCCATACTTCCTTCCAAAAAGGTTGTATTAGTTTGCAGTCCCACCAGCAGTGTAAAAACGTTCCTTTCTCTCCACATCCGCTCCAACATCTGCAGTTTTGAGATATTGTGATATAGGACATTTTCACTGGGGTTAGATGATATCTCAGGGTGGTTTTAATTTGCATTTCTCTAATAATTAGGGATGATGAGCATTTTTTCATGAATTTGACAGCTATTCGTCTATCTTCTTTAGATAAGCTTCTGTTCATCTCTCTTCCTCATTGATGTATGGGATTGTTGGATTTTTCTTGTGTAGTAATTGAGGTTCTATATAGATCCTAGTTATTAAACTTTTGTCTGATTCAAAATATGCAAATATTCTTTCCCATTGGGTAGGTTGTCTATTTGCTTTGGCTGTTGTCTCCTTGGCTGTACAGAAGCTTTTCAATTTAATTAAATCTCATTTGTTTATTGTTGCAGTTGTTGCTATTGCCATGGCAGTCTTCCTCCATAAAGTCTTTCCCCAGGCCGATATTTTCGAGTGTTTTTCCTGTTCTTTCTTTGAGGATTTTTATCGGTTCATACCTTAAATTTAAGTCCATTATCCATCTTGAATCAATTTTGGTGAGTGGAGATAGGTGCGGGTCCAGTTTTAGTCTTTTACATGTGGATATCCAGTTCTCCCAGCACCATTTATTGAACAGAGTCTTTCCCCCAGTGAATGTTCTTGTTAGGTTTATTGAAGATTAGGTGGCTGTAAGTTGCTAGTTTCATTTCCTGGTTTTCTGTTCGATTCCAAATGTCTATGTCTCTGTTTTTGTGCCAGTACCATGATGTCTTGACCACTATGGCCTTGTAGTACAGCCTAAAATCTGATATGATACCCCTGCCGTTGTTTTTATTACTAAGAACTGCCTTAGCTATCCAGGTTTTTTTCTAGTTCCATACAAAATGCAGAATCATTTTTTCCAAGTCTTGAAAATAGGATGTTGGTATTTTAATAGGGATGGCATTGAATCTGTAAATTGCTCTGGGAAGTATAAACATTTTAACAATGTTGATTCTTCCCAGCCGTGAGCATGGTATGTTCTTCCATTTGTTAAAGTCTTCTGCTATTTCCTTTCTTAAGGTTTCATAATTTTTCTTATAGAGGTCCTTCACCTCTTTTGTTAGGTGTATTCTTAAGTATTTCTTTTTTTGGGGGGCTATGGTGAAGGGGGTTGTGTCTCTAATTAACTTCTCATCTTGGCTGTTGTTGGCATATACAAAAGCAACTGACTTGTGGACATTGATTTTATATCCTGAAACATTACTGTATTTTTTAATGACTTCCAGGAGTCTTGTGGTTGAGTCTTTAGGGTTCTCTAAGTATAAGATCATATCGTCAGCAAAGAGGGAGAGTTTGACCTCCTTTGCTCCCATCTGGATGACCTTTATTTCCTTGTCTTCCCAATTGTATTGGCTAAATCTTCCAGCACTATGTTGAACAGTAATGGTGACAGAGGACAACCTTGTCTGGTTCCAGTTCTAAGAGGAAAAGTTTTCAGTTTTACTCCATTCAGTAAAATATTAGCTGTGGGTTTGTCATAGATAGCTTCTATCAGTTTAAGAAATACACCACGCATGCCTACACTCCAAAATGTTCTAATTAGAAAGGAATGCTAGATTTTATCAAATGCTTTTTCTGCATCTATTGAGAGGATCATATAATCTTTGGTTTTACTTCTGTTGATACGATGACTAATGCTTATAGACTTGTGTATATTAAACCAGCCTTGCATCCCTGGGATGAAAGCTACTTGATCATGATGTATGACTTTTTTGATAATAAGTTGTAATCTATTGGCTAGGATTTTGTTGAGAATTTTTTCATCTATATTCATCAGTAAAATTGGTCTGAAATTCTCCTTTTTAGTTGGGTCTTTTCCTGGTTTTGGTATCATAGTGATGTTTGCTTCATAGAACGTGTTGGGGAGGATTTCTTCCTCCTCAATTTGTTGGAATAATTTCTGCAGTATACAGATAAACTCTTCTTTGAAGATTTGATAGAATTCTGGTGTGAAGCCATCTGGACCAGGGCATTTTTTGTTGGGAGATTTTTTTTTTTTTAATTAAATGATAGCTGTATACATTAATGCAAACATGGGGTACAGTGTAGTGTTTTCATATACATTTTGAAATACTTTCATCAAGCTGGTTCACATAAATTTCATGTCATTTGCATAGTCATTGTGTCAAAACATTTACATTTTTATTGTTTCTTTTATCTCAGTGCTTGAAATTGGTCTGTTCAAGAGATCTATTTCATCTGGGCTAAGTCTAGGGAGAGGGTGTGATTCCCCATTCGCATTCTCTTTCTTCTCATTTTACTGATGTCCTTGGTGAGTAGCATTTCAAAGAACTAATGCAATAAAAGAATTGTGCAAACCACAAATAAGTAAAAAATAGTGCTGAGGAGGATGATTCATTTTTTTCTGACATGATACTGTTAACTTTATGGACGACAGCTCTTTTCTCTTTTGTACACACACAACACACCAGCACACCAGCCCACGGGTGTACACACATCTCTCCCTTTTCCTTTATTCAGCTTTGTTCCCTTGCCTCACACCTGTCAAACCCGTCCTTGGAAAGAGTTACGACGAAAGTCGCCCCATGTCTGTATCACCAACTCACCCCTGCAAATGCATTTTGACAACTTCTTATAATTTCAAAATAAATATAAATTTGAATACCTAGCATCTTACTCCAAATCCGAGCCCTGCCCCTTACCTAGTCTAGCTATGTTTGGCAAATGGATAGACGATAAATAGGCAGATAGATAGAAAGGTAGATAGATAGATAGATAGATAGATAGATAGATGATGGATAGATGGAAAGAACACATGTCATTTCTCACAATATTCATTTATCTCTAATTTTATCTTTAAAATTGAACTTTGAAACTTCAAGTGTCTTTAATTAGTATCAATTCTCTACTACAGTATAAACAATATTAGGAGGGTAACATCAAAGATAGTAATGTCATTTTGTCGAAAGTTAGTCTTTAAATGAATCAACCAGTGCTGAGTCAGTTTCCTTAACACCCAGGATATATTTAACTGGGAGTTGTTACTAGCCTTTTTCTTACAACTAGTTCATGCTCTTCCCCACCCCCAGCTCCCTTTCCTCCAGATGGATCTCACTCTGCTTCTTGTTGCTGTGACGACAGGCCTTGATCAGGTCAATGCTGGTCCTGGTACTGTGCTTGCTCACTCCGCCCCTCCTGGGAATTTCTGAGGGTGTCTCTGGGAGTAGAAATCAGCATATGCAGACCAGGCACACCCCTCTACTTTTCTTCCTTTGGGAACCAGCTAGCTGCCCACACAGGGCAAAGAGTTCTGGTCAGTCCAGCTCTGTTGTCTCATGCTTTAAATGTTTAATTAAATACCCCAGTATGGTGAATCATGGGGTTTTCTACTTTAACCTGCATTTGGTTCATTATCCTGGCAAATTATTGGGTTTAGAATGAAGAGATGAATTATGACCATATCGTTAACCTCATTTAAGTATGAGCTTTACTTATTAATACAGGCCTCCATCAATTAAATGCTCTACCTTTAACAAATTCATATATAAAAGACAAGAGTCTATCTTTCTTTCTTTTTTTTTTGCAGTTTTTGGCCAGGGCTGTGTTTGAACCTGTCACCTCCGGTATATGGGGCTGCTGCTCTACTCCTTTGAGCCATGAGCACCGCCCAAGAGTTTATCTTTAACATCCTCTAAACTCGAATACTTTTCACTCACTTGTAACTTTAATTTATCCTTGTTCATCTATTGAGACTCATATTCACATATTCATTTGTTCTTTCTCTCCCTTTAATAAACATGGGGAAATTGATTTCATAGCTATTTTGTTTTGGCAGAAAGCAATACTTAGTAATGCATTTTCAGAGTATGGGAGGAGTCAGGTGGAGTTTGATGCCTGGTGAGTTATAAAGCCAAGCAAATATCCTCTTAATATAATCACAAAGCTTAAATTAAGTATTAAAGTACAACAGAGAATAACATTATTAGCATTGTTTTATGTCCTGATTTTGAGTTTACTTGCACGGCTTCAGGCAAGAGCAATTGTAAATTCACACTTTATTACATGGAAACTACACCGCAAAGACAGACTGTGTAGGATCATAACAGTCTTGGTGCATTTCCAGAGATATTTACAAATGAATTTGTTTTACAAACAGTCTGAGAGAGGAGTTACTAAGAACCTTGTAATTTAATATTTCACATATTTTTATTTGGACTAACATCAATCCACATACAGCTTCCAAATTATGTTGTAATATTTTAATCCAAATGGAATAAATGTTTCTTTTTTCTATTAGCTGGAGGCTTTTCAACAGTAAACAAGTAGAGTGTTTGCAAAAAGAAAAAGTCGCAATTTACAGTTTCCAGCAGTAAGTTGTCTTACAGCCACCCTTATGTTACATCATCATTGTCACCATCGCCACATATTATGGGAATAAACTGTTTTGCAATTTACAAAATGACATGTTCAGCCGTGGGTGGTGGCTCACGCCTGTAATCAAAACACTCTAGGAGGCCGAGGTGGGTGGATCTCCTCAGCTCACAAGTTCAATACCAGCCTGAGCTAGAGGGAGACCCTGCCTCTAAAAATAGTGGGGTATTGTTGTGGGCACCTGTAGTCCCAGCTACTTGGGAGGCTGAGGCAAAAGAATCTCTTGAGCCCAGGAGTCTGAGGTTGCTGTAAGCTGTGATGTCACAGCACTCTATCAAGGGCGACAAAATACAACTCAAACAAAAAAACAAACAAAAAGCAAACTGACGTGTTCATTATGTAATTGAACTTTCAAAATAACCTCATGAGAAAAGTAAGTATTTTCTTTAATGGGGAATCAAGGCCCATGGCAAGTAATTGTCCATAAATCATGAAGACAGACAGCCAGGTCACCTGGAATCCTACCCACAGGGAATCCTTGTTTACCAAATCTTTGTGCATCCAAAACAGTTGGAAAGCAGAAGAGATAAAGAACAAACCGAACAAAACCAAAGGAAGCAAAGTACATATATCTTTATAAACAAATTAGTATCAGGAATCTATTTTTTACTTGAAGTTAATGAGTGACACTGGTAATCCATAGAATGCCACCAAACACTGAAAGAAGTAGGGATATTTGGTAGAGTAGTTATTAAGAACATAAGCTTTGAAATCAAAGAAACTTGTTAAAATCCTGATTTTTTTTTTCTTATCTTCGATATTTTACACTATTATCTAGGGACATTTTGCCAATTATTTAATCTCTCTGTGATTCTGTTTCCTAACTTCTAAAATTAGCATAAAACTGCATATATGATAAGGTTTCCAAAGTACATAAAGTGTGCACTCTGGCATTCCTCACATGATAAACTAAACAACTGGTGTTTGTTAGGATCCACTCCGTCTCCCTTAAAGGCGGAGGGAGGAATGGATTAATGAAGAGAGAATTTAAAGGGCAAGGGAAGAACAAAGAGGTAGAATTGTTATAGAAGATGGAAAATAGAGGGTAAGGTTTTCGACATGAATGGGTTGGCATCTAAAAGCATCTCTAGGGTGGGAATGGTGTCTGAAGGAAGGAGAGGAGAGGTGGCACTTGCTGTTCTTTGAAATCTCAGTAGTTGTACCACATTCAGGGGGTTGAGAGACAGAAAGGAAGCAGTTATTTTCAAATTAGTTTTCAGCTGTTGGCTCGTATTCTTTGAACAGAACACAATTCCAAGCGTGGATCAAGAGGGCCACAACTGAAAGAGGTATATTAGCATTTAGGAATCAAGGGGAATGCTTACTGTTTGACTGAACCTTTTGTTCTTTGCAGGGCAAAAATCTGCAGAGAGAAAAAATGGGGATTACAGATTCCCTAAATGTAATATGTCGGTGTAATAATCATGTTATGTTATTCATACTTTGCTTTAATTCCCCCCGGTTAGGAGATTTTTCCCATACCAGCAAGAGGAAAACCCAAAGGATCACAGAGTTTAAATCACTTGTTTAAAGTTGCATGGTGTATGAGGGACAAGAATTGTATCCAATATGCGCTTGGCCAGCAATGCTCTTGCCTTCTCTTACAGCCTTCGGTTACCAAGACATGGACAGTATAATACTTCAGAAAGTAAAGAGCACTGATTGGACACAGTATTTGTTGTAAGTGTGGGATATTCTTTAAGTAGGATTTTCTTTCACCGACTTCTTACAACTGTGAGATTTAGATGACTTTATAGAAAAGTTTAGGCATAAGGTTGTCAAATATTTTATCTCCAAATGTGTTTGTGCATATGTATGTGTGTGCCTCTGTGTGTGTGTGTAATTCTGCATGTGTGTGACCTCAAATGTCTTTAGTAACTGAAAAAATAGATTCCCAATACTTTTTAAATGTGGAACTCCTGGGACTAGATTTTGTATACTCAAATGATCTCACGTAATACGTGTACTTATAATACCCCCGTAAGGTAGGAAGCACTATCCATCTTTTTGTAGTTGAATAAATGTAAACTTAGAAAGATTATCAGTTCAGATAAGTCAAAGATCAAGTCAAAGCCTGTGTTTCTCCTCTCATTCCCAGAAGGTATGTACCTGGCTTACTAACTATGTCTCTGCATTTAATTTCATACCCAACACTTATTAGAGGGTCAGTAAATTTTACTACTGGAATGGATGAATCAATGAATGATTCAACTTCATGCAGACAGTTTATGTATGGGCCTTTGTTTTCCACCTTCAGGCCATTCACAACTCAATCCTTTCCACTCCCAGGCCTCTTGCCCACCAAGTCTGAGAACCTGTGGTAGTATTTCTGCTTCTTTCAACAAAAGTCAATAGATTAGAATGCACCCTCATAAACCATTCCAGTTTTAAATGAAACATAATTATTCCAAATAAATTGTTACTCAGAGGCTCCTTGAACTGGAGGAAGCAGCAGGCTTTACTCAATTTGAATGGCCCACTCAGGAGTCACATATATTCAAAAGTAGTACCTCTGGCTATTTTTAAACTCTTTTTCAATGGAAAATTAGAAGAAATGTAAATTAAAGGATGATTCTTCATACCAAACACCAAGGCCAACCAGGAAGATATAAATCCGTTAGAAATGTGTTAGAAACCAGTAAGAATTTCCCTAGACTATTTTATTCAGAAACATAAGTTGAAATGCAGAAGGAGTTCCCAGGAGGACATAGACATCCTCAGAAGATAAAGTCAGAGATGGACCAAAGAACTCTGGATCCCAATTCAGTTTCATTTCCCACTCTACCAGTGGGTGCCAGCAAACCCACTGCTCTGTGAATTTGCTCCCCAGGAAATCCTTATTTTAGCAGGTAAATACTCCCTGTCTTTCTAATTCTACAGGCATAGTTAAAAGAGGACAAGTCCCTGTAGAAAAAGCCTGTCACATTCTGCATAAAATCTCCAGGATGTGGCACAGTGTCTAGCAAATATATGATGGTCAACAAATATTTATCCACTCAATATTTCCTTGAGAGAAGAGAATGACACTAAAGTTTTGAAAAGGGAACCAATTTTACTTTAGGTCAAATTTTGTTTTAATTTAATTTTTATTAAATCATAACTGAATACATGTATGGGGTACAATGTGATAATTTGATATACAGTGTGGAATGCTTACTTACTTGTTTTGTGGTAAGACATTTATGACATACTCTTTGTTGTTCTGAAATGTACCCTTGCATCCTGCACATTAGATGACATCCTGCCAAATACCCTCCATCCATTCACACTCCCCCTCCACCTTCTCCTCCCCTCTACCTGCCTCCCCTCCTCCCCTCTTTCTTTCCGGACTATATTTGTATTTTATCATTTGTATGAATGTATAAGTATTGGTATATTGCTTTCATAATAATATGGAGTAGATTGGATACTTTTTTCCATTCTCGAGATACTTGACTAGGAAGAGTATGTTTCATCTCCATACCAACTTCAATTTTTTTTTTTTTTAATTCAGACCTTGATGATAAGTATGCTGACTTCTATTTTCATTTGGTATTTTTTTATTTGCTTGGAGAAGACAAAATAAAATAAACCAAAAAAATCTTACTCCTTCACTGTCTTGCTAGTAGGGTGAGTAAGGCTTGGGAGGGACCAGGATTCTAATTCTTTTTTTTTTTTTTTTTTAGATAGAGTCTCACTATGTCACTCTGGGTAGAGTGCCATGGTGTCACAGCTCATAGCAACCTCAAACTCTTGGGCTCAAGCAATTCTCTTGCCTCAGCCTCCCAAGTAGCTGGGACTACAGAAGCCCTTCACAATGCTCGGCTATTAATTTTCTCATTGTTTAGCTGGCCCAGGACCGTTTCTAACCCGCCAGCCTTTGTGTATGTGGCCAGTGGCCTACCCACTGAGCGACAGGCGCCACCCAGGATTCTAATGCACTTTAAATCCAACCTCAGTGACTCAGACTATAAGGTTGTCTCCTCCCCTATGACCATGAGGAACACATCTATAATACAATAACTGTACTCCAGCTGAATCAACGTGGTAGGCCGAGAAAACTGTTACAGAGCTGTACAACAAATGTACTTGGTTTGAAGGAGCACTCTAGGTTCTTGGTCAGAACATTACTTCAAACACTGAACTGATGATAGCAGAGGGCAAAGAGAAAGCTGTGCAGTGAACCGCACGGGACTGACGTGGAGCGGATCTCTTTCCGTGTAAGCTCCTTCAAATCAATTCATATCCCTGGGGTTCCATTTTTTAAGTAAAATTCAATGATTAAATTACTTTTTGTACCTGTCAAATCCGTCATTTGGAGGATGAAATAGGCAATGTATACAGTCTACATAAAAATGTATTTGTAAACAGTAAAACACTATAAGAACATAATCAAGTAATTAGAGTAGCAAAATATTAGGACCAGTGATCTGTGATTCATGAAATCTGCATTTAAAGGAGGCTCTGCCAGTAACTTGGGAGATAATTGGATATGTTATTAAGTCAATTATTTCTCAAACTCCAGTTTTTTCATCTATTAAAGAAGCAAATTGTTTTATCAATCTTTTCTAATTACAACATTCTCTAATTTGCAGCTAGCGTGATTTATATTTAAAACTCAATTGTCCTTGGAATGTTACATTTTACCAAGCTAAAGAGTATCTTCTGAAAATTTTCCTTTTAATTAAATCTCCCCCAATCCTCTATTTTATGTTTTTTCTTTAGAGAAACAGGGTAATTATGTGATTTTCAGATATGAATACAAAAAGCCCCTGAAAGAGGAAGGCCTGATATTGAAAATGGACTAGAAAGTTAGGTTTTTATTTAAAAAATAATAATAAAGGCCAGTTACTGTTTAGTTTTCATGATTTTATCTCATCTAAATGACCCATTCATATATTCTAGTATCTGAAACAAAAACTGTGAACATTAAGATCATGAACTATAAACATCAGAGATTATCAACAAAAAGGTAAATTAATATTTAAAGCAAAAAAGGCGGATGGATTTGTCTTCTAGGAACTCCTATAATTTTCAGGAGTGGTGAAAATGTAACCAATACAGGATAAATATGGCAGAACTATTCTGCCTTAAATATGTCAAGGAATAACATATGAGTTTTGAACTTCAAAGATCTCTGATACAACATAAACTTTAAAGAGTTTAAAGTAAGCCTAGCAAATATGAAATTGCTACTAAAGTATTCATGCTTTAGAATTTTAATTCCCGTAAGCCTGATTAATGATAATTGGGAATTTGTGGGTTTCTGAGAATACTAGCTCCTTGACAGCCCTTTTTTTGTAATTAAAAATTAAGCATTGAATTACTGTTTAGGAATTCAAATTCAAAAAGAAAAAATTTACATATACATTTAAGAAAATATTTTCAAAGCTCCTAATCATTTACTTTACTATCCATTTACATAGATCTTCTTCATTCTCTTTTCTATGCATTTACCAAGCAAGTGTCCTCTAGAAGTTACATGGCTATGTTGCTCCTTTCATCAGAGCTGAACATTCAGTGGAAAATAACAATATGCATATTCACGTGACATGGAATGTATGCAGTTTTCCACAGGTGTCCACACTGCTATCACCAAATCACTCCATGTCCTTGGAAATTGAGCAACCAGAGTCTGGGTACCAGGGAGGAGTAATATGCCTAGTATTATGCCTAGCAATATGCCTAGTAATATGACAAAGCATGGTTACTTGATTACCATAAAGGATAACTAGAATTGCTTCCAGAGAATTCAGCCTCTCTGCGGTTCTACCCCATCTCTTAGCCCTTGCTTTGCTCAATAGCTCTGAAGTTATACCAAATGTAAGAGGCAAACATCTCAATCAGCTGAACATCAGAGGCCAGACTCAGGAAAAAGGACTTACTAGGTATGAGCTCTATCATTCTAAATTAATTTAGAAGACTAAATCCCCCGGAGTCATTTGGGCTAAATTACATAACCCCCAAGTTCATACATTGAAATCCTAACCTCAGTGCCTCAGAAGCTGACTGCATTTGTGGATAGATCCTTTAAAGAAGTAATTAAGGTAAAATAAGATGATATGGGTGGGGCCTAACATGACCAATGTCCTTTTATGAAAAGATTAGGAAACAGATACGCACATAGGGAAGACCAAGTGAAACACAGAGAAGACTGTCATCTACACGTCAAAATTAATCTACCAACACATTGAACTTGGCCTCTGGCCTCTAGATTTATGAGGAAACAAATTTTTATTTAAGCCACCAACCTGTATTACTTTATCATCACAATGTAGCACAAGCCTTCAAATTCTGGAAACTTCCTGAATGTATCTATCCCCTGGAGCTTTCCTTAATTAAAATGTATCCCTCCGTGGTATACATATACCATAGTTTATCCCTTTGTGAGTTGATGGGCATTTGGGTTGTTTCCACTTCTTGGCAATTGTGAATTGAGCTGTAATAGATATTCTAGTGCAAATGTCCTTATGGTAAAATGATTTTTTCCCCTTCTGTGTAGATACCTAATAAGGGGATCTTACATCTTTTGTATTTACCTAGATGGATTTGGAGCACATGCTCCTAAGTAAAGTATCACGAGCATGGAAAAGCAAGCATCCAACGTATGCAATACAAATATGAAACTGGTAGATGATCAACTACGTGCACACACAAGAAAAATCAAGTTAAATTCAAGTGGGGGAAGAGGAAGAGGGAGGGGCTTGGTGAGCTCTCACCCAACAGGTGCAATGCGGGGGTATATGGCACATCTGGGTGAAGGGCTCGACTACAACTTGGACTTTACCTAACAAGCACAAACAATCTGACCTAACTGTTTATACCATATATTAATCTGAAATTTTAAAAAAGCTGTCCCTCATACCAATAGCTGTGTAATTTTATATGCATGTATATTATAAACCCATTTGCCCAAGACTATCTATAAATCTGGATTTAGTAAAAAAATAAATTCATGTCAATGTTTAGCTGTTGGGGGGTCACTGAAATTTTGTGAATGCCTTGATTCTCTGTTTTACGCTTTGTAAAGGGCCATGTTTGGGATGTAAAGACTAGCTCAATTTCACCATTCAAAAGACAAGGACCTGAATCTCATGAGAATTTATTCTCTTAGGAAGACAATATACTTGTGAAGAGTTCTGTGAGTATAATAACTATAAAAGGCATATGTAAGATGATGATAGCTTTCTCCCTTGTTTACCCCCAGATCATATCTCCAGGTCCTGATCTTACAAGGGTACATGTGAATCTTTCTAAATGTAGAATATAAATGTCTTAACACAATAACTAAGAAAATGCCATGAAGGCTATGTTAACCAGTTTGGTGAAAATATTTCAAATTGTATATAAAACCAGCACAGTGTACCCCATGACTGCATTAATATACACAGCTATGATTTAATTTAAAAAAATAGAAATTGGGGAAAAAAAGACATTTTTCTGATGACAGAGAGAATGTCTTATTTAATATTTTTCAGTTACTAAAGAAGGAAGACTGAGTGATTTTTTTCATTGTGCCTGAAAAATAAAAGAAAAATAATAGGCTTTAAATATAGAAAGCAAAGCCTTCTGCTGTGTGTCCTGAACCACTGAACTTTGTACCTGTGACCTCCTGATTTCATCTCTCACATCGCATTTTATGGTTTACTATTTTCCACATCTATCACCTCTGAAATCAGAAGCATTTTACTATTGTGTTTTAAAATGAAAAATGATGACTTTTTTCTTTCTTAGAAATCTCTTAAAATTAATAGCATTTTAGGCCATGAGTGGGTAGTGGCTCATGTCTGTAATTCTAGCACTCTGGGAGGCAAAGGCAGGTGAATTTAAGCTTATGAGTTTGAGATCAGCCTGAGCAACAGAGGCCCTCCCTGTCTCTCTACTAAAAATGAAAAACTGAGGTAAGAGGATCACTGGAACCCAAGAGAGTTCAAGGTTGCTGTGAGCTATGATGCCATAGCAACTACCAAGGATGACAGAGTGAGACTCTGTCTCAAAGCAAAAAACAAAAAATTAATAGCATCTTAGATTCCATGAAATATGGTAATAATATTTCTGAATAGTAAAACTTAATTAACTTAGGTTAAAATAAAATAAATGTATCTGTCTTTTACTATAAAAAAGTTACCATAAGTCTTATTCTTTTAAAAAGAGAAAATAAAACAAGGATATACTTCAACACATATTTGCTCCTTTGACATATCTGGAAAAAACCCTACTAAAATCATTTTTTACCTTCCATTGCATTTAGGACAAGGCATTTAATACATGTATAATCAAAGACAAATTATGTTCTTAAAAAAAGATGTTGTGTTCAAAATTAGTTATTGTACAGGTTATCAACACTTCCCTGCTAAAATCCATTCCCATGATCCCCAATTCAGATAATGTCATGAACTAATAAATATCTCTTGGCTGAAATTTCTTTTTATTTTCTTTGTTAATAGGAATATTACTGATCATCATATTTGAGCAACACTGGTAGCATTTACATTTTCAATAAAACAAAAGGACATTTTAATAGATAGCTATTAAGCAGATTTGGGGGGCACTTTTAATTTTTATTCATTTATTTATTTTATTAAATCGTGGCTGTGTACATTAATGCAATTATGGGGTACAATGTGCTAGTTTTATGTACAATTTGAAATACTTCCATCAAACTGGTTAACATAGCCTTCATCACATTTTCTTAGTTATTGTGTTAAGACATTTATATTCTACATTTAATAGATTTAACTTGTATCCTTGTAAAATGTATCATAAGTGTGGTCCCACCAATTACCCTCCCTGAACCAATCCTCCTCTCTCCCCTAAAAAAACTCAAATACAATCTGAGTAGAAATATCATTAGGAAAGGCTCATAAGGCCTGCAATCAAGACACCAGAGGGGTCTGCATTTGTGGAGATTTTATTCTCTAGAGGAAGAAATAAGCCCATTTAAGCTGTCAGCAAACATCAGAAAGGACTGGCATAAAGATAAAGGCAGAAGCTTAAAACAGGACTCTTAGAACTGAGGTAGGCACCCAAATACAGACAGTGGCTGAGTTCCTGAAGGAGAGAAACAAGGTAAGGACCCAGGTGCAGGCACCAGGTTGAAGGTGGGATGACCCACAGAAAAATGACAAAAACTGACCCTGGATTGCAGAACTAAAACTCCTTATATCCTCCTTAAGAAAGAGAATGAAAAGGATCACAGTTTGACAAAGGACTTGGCAGACTTCGATAGCTCAAAGCTTACAGGGCAATAGATTTAAGAGCAGCACACTGGGCTTATCCCTACAGAAATAATCATCGTCACAATTTGCTGATGGCTTAAGCTGATTCCACAACAGAATTTCATGCTATACTTTATGTTAACCCAAAGTAAACTTCTAAAACCCCAACTGAATATAATTTATTAAGATTTACAAGTAAATACTACATAGAATTTTCCATGAGGTCTGTATAGACATTTTGGATGCTGTGAAGGTTGGTATGACTGTCTCTGAAACCCACTAGGAGAGTTCAAGTCTTCAACAATGCTTGTGGAAAGAAACTATAGCCAGGGAATATCACAAATCCATACGCTTAGAGGAGAAGAAAGACTTCTAATTTTCAGTGCTGGAAATACAAATATTCTGTAAATTAGAAATTATACTTGCATAGCAATTCCATGCATTTCTGATGTGTTTAATGCTTTGTTTCCTGGAATGCATCCAATTTTATGTCACCAGTTTAAAACCGGTAAAAACAAACAAAAAAAACTTGTAGGACATCCAGACAAACTTCCCACCCAATAAATTAATTTTCCCTCTACATTATTGACAAGTAATTCTTCATTTTCAGTGTGAAAATTTTTAACATTAAAGAGCTCACTACTTCACACATTAACTCTGAAACTATGTAAATCAAGATGTCAGAAGGAGAAAATAGATTCAGAAAGTTCTAAGCAAGGGATTTTTGTTTTTTGAGATGCAGTCTCACTCTGTTCCCCAGACTAATGTGTTATGATCGTGGTGCCAGGCTAGCTCACCTCAATCTCCTGGATTTAAGAGATCCTTCTGCCTCAGCCTCCCTAGTACCTGGGACTACAGGTGGCCCACTCAGCTAGTTTTTCAATGTTTAATAGAGACAAGGTCTTGTTATTGCTTAGGCTTATCTCAAACTCCTGAGCTCAAGTGATCCTCCTGCATCCCAGAGTGCTAGGATTACCCTCTAAGAGATTTTGATGCAGGTGCTACTTACAGAGGCATGGGCAGGGTAAATAGAATTACTGAGGAATGGTGAGTTGCCCAGTTATGAGTAATAGTGAGAAATCATCAGCATATCTGGGCCTGAAGAGTTAGATCTCTTTCTCATCTTGTCCTTAGGCAATCCTCTTGGTGTACTCACAAATATTTTTGACTAAATATCATGTCATTTGCTAAGCTACAGATCATTGGTTTTCAATTGTTGATAAAGTTTTAGCTTCTGGACCATTGTTTTTCTCTCCAGAACTGATCTTCATCTTAATTTATATGTAACCCTTCTAACTGCTGGCTTCTCAATTCTTTGAAATCCTTTTTCCGATGATCCTGTCTTCTATTCTCCCTAACTGACTCATTCTCATGGTTGTATCCTAGTCCTTAGCACTAAAAACCACCCAAGTCTCTCCATTGCTCAGTTTTACTGACTACCAGCTCTTATTTTCCCAAGTCACTCTTCCAATAGACTCTGATAATATTAATACATTCCAACCTAGGGATTCCTTCACCTGTTACAAGAATAGAGTCAGCAGTCCATGGTCTCAAAAGCCAGTCCATTCATGTTCACATTAGATTCTATTCCTCTCTCACATTGTAGGACCTTACTCCAGCAATTATCTCTCATCACTGTTAATTGTTCAATTATTATCATCACTACACAAACCCTTATTCCTCCCATCATAAAAATAATAAAATAAAAACAAAATGTTTTCTTATTCCTTTTCCCCTAACACCAGATCACTCTTGGCTGGGTTTGAACCCACCACCTCTGGTATATGGGGCCAGCGCCCTACTCCTTGAGCCACAAGCGCTGCCCACACCAGATCTTTCTTTATGGTAAAACTCTTCATCTGAATTTGCTGTTCACAGCTCCTTTTCTTCCTTTCTCTCTAAGCACAATTCAGTTGAGTCAGGCTCACACACACCCCTACACCCAAACTGCGTGTGTCCAATTCTCCAGTCAATTTCCAGCCCTGTTTTTCCTTCAGCCAGCTGTTCTTTGCTC
>NW_003852426.1:18668541-18669283 GCF_000181295.1 Otolemur garnettii
CCTTGCCCATCCTGAGATAGGATCACTCGTCTTCTTCTTGCTAATACGTTTAAGTTCTCTATGGATTCTGGTTATTAAGCCTTTGTCAGAGGCTTTGTCCTTTTCTCTTCCTGTTATAAAGTCACTATCTTTGCAATCACACCCACTTTTATAGTTTTAAATACTCTCTAAATATTGATAAGACTCATAACTGTTTCTTGCCTCGAACTCTCTCCTAATATTTAGATGCTTATATCTTCTGCCTACTCAAAATCATAACTTTAAAATTAGTATTAATCACAAATCTTTATAAATCCTGGACTGAATTTCTGCATTTTATTTATTTCCACTAAACTTGTTTCATTTGCTCTTTTATCCTTCTAGTTAGTTATGAAGTATAAAACCCTGCAGTTATCTTTCCCCCCTTTTTTCCCTCTCATAATCTACATCCATTTTGGGGGTGAAATCCTATGGTATCTGTTGGTCAAAAGTTCCTTAACAACTCCATTGCTGCTACCCTGGTTTAAGGTACCATCATCCTTTGCCTGGAAATAGCTTTTGTCCTCCCACTTTTGTCCTTCTGAAGTCCTTTCTTGTCACAGCAGTCAAAATGATCTATTAAAAATGTATTGTATAATGTTTCACTGCTCTGCATAAAGTTTCTATATGGGTCCTGGTATCAATGGATCAAAAGACTTCAGAAGTCTTGGTTCCCTGGTTCCTCTTTGCTGAAGTCCTTATAGGCTAATGAGGACTTGCTTGG
>NW_003852426.1:18669444-18670356 GCF_000181295.1 Otolemur garnettii
TACCCTCATCCCTATTTAAAATTCCATCTATTCCCAACAGACTCACATTCCTAAGTCTCCTTAGTCTGCTCTACTTTTTGTTATTTGCATCGCACTTATATAACGTACTATAAACTTACATTTCTAAATACAGCTGCTGTCGGACTGGATGACAAGTCTGAGAGATTTCCCATTGCATACAGTAAACTCACATGGATTAATTAAAAAGACTATTTAAAAAAAATTTACTATACCCTTTAGTCAACACTCAGAGTTCATACATAAAAAGAAATAGTAAGCCCACATTGCCTCTGAAAATACAGCACTGAAGATATTCAGAACAGTCTAATCTCAAGGTTGTGAAAGTACTTTTAAGCTGCCGTCCTGGTGAACTCAGGGTGATACCAACATTCTTCTTCTGTAAATCTCAAAGCTTGTGGAAAAATAGACAAAAAATGAAAAAGCGTTGACTAACGTAAAAACCAGTATTTCTAAATCAGGAAATCACTGATATGTTATCTATATTTTATTATTGGAATTGGTTTACTGTGATATTACTTACAATTTTTGTGCATACATTTACAGGAGTTATTTTCATATTATTTACCTTCTATGGGAAGTCTGTGCCAAAACAAGCTTTAATATCAGGTTATTTTGGAATAACAAAATGAAAAGAAGGTATAAATTATTAATGTCAAAAATAAAGTTTTGGTACTATAGAGCCTAGAAACATTGTAGAGATACTGAGAGGATATTTTAAACAATTTTACAAAAATGAGGCTGCATAATATTCCATGGTGTACATATACCACAATTTATTGATCCATTCATGGGTTGATGGATACTTGGGCTTCTTCCATGACCTAGCAATTATGAATTGGGATGCAATAAACATTCTGACACAAATATCTTTGTTATAGTGCGATTTTTTTT
>NW_003852426.1:18671614-18674616 GCF_000181295.1 Otolemur garnettii
GTGGGACCACATCTACAATGCATCTTACAAGGGTACATGTGAAACTTACTAAATGTGGAATATAAATGTCTTAATAATAACTAAGAAAATGCCATGAAGGCTATGTTAACAAATTTGATGAAAATATTTCAAATTGTATATAAAACCAGCCCCATGACTGCATTAATGTATGCAGCTATGACTTAATTTAAAAAAAGGAAAAAATGATTTTACAAAAATAATTTGCTTACCAAAAATAATACACTTGAAAAATAAAAGTTACTCATATTGACATAAGAAAAATTAGAAGATTTGGCTGGTTCTCTTAATTAATGCTATTGAATCTGTAGTTAAATCCCTTCTATAAAGAAAAGTTCAGGAGTGGTAGACTTCAATAATGAAATCCCTTCAGACACTTCAAAGAGAAACAATGCAAAAGTTGAGCAAATTTTTCAAAGACTACAAAGTTAATGAAGTGTATTAGAAGTTAAGGAGGCATCAGTACCAAAGGTAATAGAAATGTCAAAACTTTAAACTTAAGGATAAAGGAACAGAAGTAGGATATACTGTGTTTAAATTTAAAGTTTATTTTAAATCAGTTGTGTGCAAAATGGAAAATAAAATGTTGAATGTAATAATTACATAGACAAATTTGGAATAATGACATTTGCCTTGTGGAGTAATACCTACTTGACTTATAAAAATGGTAGGTCAATTTCTAAGGCTATCTTTGCCTGTCGTTAAGACATTATCTCTGAGCTTCAGACTTACCCATCCATGATATAATTTACAATTCTGGGTCTTGATGTTTGGAAACCACATGTTTTTCTTTTCCAGCTGGCTCTATGTTAGAATCTGCCAAGAGTTGGAATTAAACTTTCTCCTATGAGTCTAGGGGAGAAAAAAGGACCTTAGCCCTTCCCAATTTCTTCTGCCTGTTTATATCCCATTTCTTTAGAGTCACCCTGCCAAAGCTTCTCAACCTTGACAGTGGTAGTTCCTTCCTGTTGCAACAGGATTCATTTATCAGTTTCCCCAAATATTAAAAAAAAATAATAAAAGATTTAATTTGCCTCATGCAAGAGACACTAACACTAGTGCCTCTTCCCATTCCTCAGAGGCTGAGGTCCAGCACCATAGGGCACTTCCTCTACCTCTGACATGTGAGTGCTATCTGCAATGTCGCTTTTCAAATGTCTAAGTTTTAGTTCTGCCCAGGACCCTCCAAGCTACTAAGATTTAACAAATCTATCCTCTTCCCTTTTTCCTTCCAACCCTAGAGATGCTAGCTGCTATCTCAGGGATAACTTTGACTTTTTGCTTTATCTTTTATAACTTGGCAACTACATACTCACTGAACAATTTCTTATATTAATTTCTTCATGTTCAAACAATGAATGGATTTCTGTCTCCCAGCTGAACCTTGCATTATCCAAAGGGTAAACATACAATGAAGATAAAGATAGCTATTACACGAGGCTATTACAGCATGAAACTAAAGATAGGTAATAGAAGTTAAATGAATATGTAACTGAAGGAAGTTCAAATAAAATAAAAATACATTTATGTGTAAAACAGATATTTCAGTATAATAGGAAGGAAAGGGATCGTGAGCATGTGTGTGTATTCAAGAGAGAGAAGGGGGGGGGAGAAAGGGATAAAGAAATAAAATCTTTTACATTAAAACTGAATACTTTTACCTCATTCATGATAAGATATTCAAATGCTTAGAATTTAAAGAGCTCTCACGTTCAAAGAGTCAGATAATTCTAAAAAAGGACAATGTAATGTAGTTTATTTTTGTTCAATTTCTTTTCCCCACACAAAGATCCATGCATGCCATGATTTACTGGAAGTTATTTCTCTTTTTAAGTAATAACCCCTCTTTTCATTATAAAATATGCTGTATGTTATCAAAAGAATGTTCTCAATAAATATACTTCTATTCAACATCAATAAATGTCTAGGGAAAAACAAAGCAAATACATAAATTTATATTGCATCTTAAGTACAGATAAATCAATGACTTCCTTATGATTAACGTCTACCAACATTACTGGCAAAAACATTACTGTTTTCTTTCGCATTTATATTACGCCAGGTTTTCTAGTGTGGTATTAGCTTCTTTGTAAATTTGAATGCCAAATTTACTTAATTAAGTTCTAATCCATAGGTTTTAATGACTAAGACAAGATTTTAATTTTCTACAGACAAATAAATAACTGTGTAAAACGCCAATAGATTGAATTTAAAATAAATTTTTTCAGGACAATCACGGTTTCTTTTTGACAATTTTTCTTTACTTAAAAATGAATCAGTATTGCCTTCATTTTGGATTCTGAACCTGCACGGGTTTGTCTCTACCTGGGTTTTTCTCACTTTTCGTATCATCCCTCCATCTAGGACGCAGATGGATGAGAAGAGTTGGGCGAGTTGTCAATATATTCTCTCTTAACTCCAAATCAACCCGTTATTGTCTGTTCCATAAAAATTAAGACAGGCCCCTTAAGTATTTCTCCTTGGAGGAGATGGACACTATAAGAAGAGGCATTTTTCTAGGAAAATAGAAAATTTTTCCTATTTCTAGCATTTCAGCTTCTTCAAGTGCCTGTCAGTTCTGGGTGAATGTGTCAGGGGTGCAGAGACCTATCTATAGAGTTCACCCCCATTATCACAGGAGTTCCATGACTGTGGATAGAGTGGTATACTGCAAGAGAATTATCATTAAAGCTTGAAGGGCACCACTGATTGAGTTGTAGTCTTGCCAGCAACCCAAAAAAAGAGGCATTTCGTTTTTGCTAATACTATACAGAATTTTTTTCTCCTAAACCCTGAAGGGGTTTTTCTTTAAATAAATAACCGTGAACAGGTGGGACCTGGGTTACTGCAGCCCCTTCTCTGCCCTGCACTGATCTGTAATCAAACCTTTACCAATGCCGTCTGAATCCAAGCTTCGAGATATATCTTTTCCTTGGATAAAGAGTACTCTTTACTCCTTTATAGAAAAATCCCATTATAGGTAA
>NW_003852426.1:18675062-18676923 GCF_000181295.1 Otolemur garnettii
GCTGCTTGGCATGTTGCCACTTTTCTTGCTCTGGGTATAAAGGTTTGTAGAACCTTCCCCTCATGTGGATGGCGGATCACTGATTGTGGATGATCTGTGTTAAGTCAAGTACCCTGCCACCAGGAGCTGAATAAGGGCGTACCTCCCACGTAGCTCATCAGCCACCACAAGCTGAATAAAGGATGTCTCACCTTCACTCCATGCCTGAGTTTCTCTCCAGTCTGTCTGAATTAGAACACTGCCCTTATACACCAGATGAATTTTTAAATAGTTGTAAATGATAAGGATGATTTTCCAGCCTAGGGAAAATACAGCTTCCATGAGCATTGATGAAACAGCAAATTGTAAAGGTTGGTTAATGGGCTATTACATTTATGCAATTTCCTTGATAGAACAATTTCTCACACATGTTTGGAAGTACCCTTAAGAAAATTATCTATCATATTTCCAGGGAAAATGATTTTTATTTTGGAAATGGTTCCGCAAAGAGATTTTATATGTGTTACCTTGATTTTTTAGGCAAAAAATGTATTTCTCCAATAGAAGCACTGCTGACTTTTAGATATATAGGTGAGAAAGCACTGGTTTTGCCAGCCAGAAATATCAACATGATGTGGACAGTTCAGGGATGCAAAGTAGGAATACTACTGGTGTAAATAAAAATAGAAAACAAATCACCATAATTTATCTCCCACATTTTCCCAGTTTCTCTTGTGTCCTTGTTAATTTGTTTGCTTTTGCTTTCTGGAAAAACAGCAGAGGCTGGAAGGGGAACCTAGTCTATTATCTGAAGAGAAAATGAAGGGGCTCCGTGGCATTGATTAACTTGAGAAGTAGCTAATGAAGCCTTGAACCACTTATTTCTGGAGTTCATGTCGCTCAGGATATTTGTTTTGTTTCTGTAATATTCAGCCTGTTGTAATTCCAAATCAACTGAGTTATTACAGACCATAAATAAAACACACTGCAAAAGTCTACTCCTATAAAAATTACTAATACTAATCAGTATTTTTTCCACAAGAAAAAAACTTGCATATTGGAAATATTTGGAGATTTAAAAATAATCCACAAATAGCGTGTCGATCTAAACCATATGTTTTAAATAAGTCTATGGCACAGTCCATTCATAGATATTTTATTATTGACCACTGCACAGAGAAGAGCCAGTATACGAAGACAGCAGAGGTTGCAGTGGAGAAGGACTTTCATATCGCAGAGCACCAAGCAGGGAGATTACAAAAATTTCTCAAATCCATCTCCCAGAGAATTTTTGAGACAAGGTATTTAAAGATAGTTTGGGGGCACGGAGCTAGGGAATCACTCTTGGTGATTGGTTGGGTTCAGGGTGAAATCACAGGGATGGAGAAATTGTCTTCTTGTGCTGAGTCGTCTCTAGGTATGGGGCACAGATCAGATAAGTCAATTGGTATGAGCCACTGGTCTGGTTTTGTCAGTTGGTTCCCCAGACTGCAGGGTGTGGTTATATCTCAATGACCAACCTTAGGTTTCACAAGGGTGATGTTTTCTATGGGATCAATTAAGAAAGCTAAGAATCCTTAATGGCCACCAGCTATGTGACTCTGACATAGTAAGCAAGGATAGGAAAGCAAGCTAGGGAACAATGGCCAGTTTTTTTGTTTTTTTGTTTGGTTTGGTTTGTTTATTTATTTATTTTTAACTATCCATGTACCTTTATAGATTTCAAGTCCCTTTTACAGTTGTCATATTGCAGTGTTTTATTATTTTTATAAAGGGTGGTTTAAAATCTCTTCAGAGAACATAATGTTTAGTTAGCCTTAATGATGTTATATTCTTAATAAATCCTTGTGGACTGATTGCTTCTGAATATTAGGTTGAGTTG
>NW_003852426.1:18678239-18680294 GCF_000181295.1 Otolemur garnettii
TTTGAATAAACAATGGAGTACAGATATCTCTTAGACATACTGATTTCATTTCCTTTGGATTTATACCCAATAATGGGGTTGCTGGATCACATGGTAGTTCCATTTTTGACTTTTTGGGGAGCCTACATACTATTTTCCATAATGTCATAATGTCTGTGCTAATCTGCATTCCCACCAATAGTGTGTAAGAGTTCCCTTTTCTCTGTATTCCTGCCCACCTGCTGTTTGTGGCAACATGGATGGATGTGAAGGACTTCATGTTAAGAGAAATAAGCCAAGCACAGAGAGAACAACACCAAATAATGTCACCCATGTGTGGAATTTGAACAAATTCACTACTCAGAGGTAGAGAGTACAATAATGACTCTCCATCAGAGTGTGGGAGCATAGGGACAAAGGTAGGACTGAGAAAGGTTTGTGAACAGGTGCAAAGTTACAATTAGACAGGAAGAATTTAATCTGGTGTTTTATTATAGCAAATAGCAATGTGCTGTATATTTCAAGATCACTAGAACAACAGAATTTGAATGTTGTCACCACAAAGAAATGATAAATGTTTACAGGGGGGAATATGGTAATTACCTTGATTTGATGACTGTAAAATGTGTACCTCATTGAGACATCATATTGTACTCTGTTAATATGTATAATTATTATGTGCCAATTATAAATATTAATGAAAAAAATCATATTTTTAACTCTGGTCCACAAAGTTTACAGTGTGGTAAAGAGGACAATTCACTATAATAAATCAGGTCACAATGGAAGAAGAAGAAGAGGAGGAGGAGGAAAGAAAGAAAGAAAGGGGGAAAAAGGAATTCTTGGTAACATAAGATTATCTAACTCAAGCAAATGATCAGCTCATGTGGGAACAGTGACATCAGTACCATACATCTGGGTAATTTCAGTTGATCCATTATGATGCCATCACAACAGCTTCCTGAATGAAACACGGAATACTTATCAGAACAGGTGTTTCAAACTCATTCATATAAAGATTGAGCAAAATCACACACAGGAATCAAAGCTTAAGTATGGTGGTACTCTGCAAGAAGAGAAGAACACGGGGAGGGGAGTAGATGGAGAGGAATACTGCTAGGTCCAGGCAGAGGATAAGAGGCTATGGAGTTACCTCATCAGGGGAGTGACATTCAGCCTTTGGTGGAGAGAAATTAAATCAGTTTAGAAGGTGCAGTTAACAGGAGCAAATTTTGAGAAAATAAATCAAAGTAGCAGATTGTGGATGGGTTTGTGAATGTTAAAGATGTAGAATGATGTGAGTTGGGACTTAGAAATACAAAGTGAGGTTAGAAGAGGACTTGAGAATATTCTAATTTAGTGACGGGCATGATCAACAGGAAAGGAAGGCCTTTTTATCTAGAACTTAAGGGGCTGAGGCAAATGGCGAGAGCATTTGGTGGATGAGGGTGTGAGGTAATGAGTACCAGGCAGAACATCCACAGGAGGAACGAGGTGCCAAAGGTACTTTTTTCTCAAAATGCAGCTGGGGTAGCGGTGTGACAATTCTTCATGACCATTTGATGAAGGCAGGTCTTTTGAGCAGACAGAAAAGTGTACCTGACTAATAGGTTAGAACAGCTTTCCAGTAATACAAATCTGAGCAATGTGTAAAATGCAGAAAACCAAAATATGCTAGGGAATGAGATGAAAGCTTAGAATTCATGGTTTCACTAAAGAGATAATTGGTGCTTTTTAAAAGCTGAGATGTTGGAGCAAAGCACATAGTTTGCATAAAAATAGAAAACATGTCAAATTTCCTACAAGTGCTTTATCTTTTATCATTCTGATTCTGACTGTGATAAATGTCTTTTCCTGAGAGTATGAAATAACTCACACCATGGTAAGGTAATGGAAAGTGATCTCTTATGCGTGGTCCTTAAAATAAGATGTTCATAGACGAATCTCTCTATCTATTGGTAAGGACTGACCTTGATTGTACCTGGAGGACAAGGGCAGAAACTCAGGGGAACAGGGGTTGAGGGAAGTCTGGGCTGATGTGTCTGCCCACTAACTTCTTCCCTAAGAACAAACCTC
>NW_003852426.1:18680506-18682062 GCF_000181295.1 Otolemur garnettii
TATGTATACCTAAGATTGTAGCATCACCTGTCAACAGTGATTCTGTTGAAAGTATGAAAATATCTATTGTCTTAGGGGGTATTAGAAAAGTCTCCAGGGACATAACTGCTGGTATGATTACAAGTTAGTAAAACATTTTTTGAAGGACAATTAGATTGACAGTATATAGCAGAAAATATAATACTTTTAATTCTACCTTCAAACTCAAGGTTTAGGTTTAAGAATATTCACTGTAATCCTGTTGACCTAAATATCCACCATGGAGAGACAAATTTTGTAAATAAGATAAATCTAAGTTATGGGAGATTATGCAGACATTAAGAAGGAGGTCCACCTATGTGTATTTCCTGGGAAGTGCTCCAAGATACATAATTACGTCAAAAAACCAAATCAGATTGAGTATAATATGAGCCTCTTTGTTTATAATAAGCTTGTATCTGTGTACATGTATCTCAACGTGCATAGAGCCTTAACTTGAGAAATGGAATGACATATCCCAAACTTCTTAGTCTTATCTCTAACCAGTGAGTAAAGTAAGAGCACATTTTCCATAGTTTAGTCCCAGTACTCGATATCCTTAAAATCTTTAAAATAATGTACTTATACATTTATCGTAGAATAATAAGTATATATACTCTAAAAAGAACAGTATATGTAATTCGTGTCATGATGTGTCCCCTTTTCCAAGAATACTTTCCCCAAGTGCCCACCCTTACTTCTGCCTTCCCAACAAGGTAAGTCTTGTCCTACATCTTCAGAAAATGTCAGCTAGCCCCACCGAGAGAAACCACACAGTGTTTCCGATCAGAACTCCCTTCTATGCTAGACTGAAAACTCAGAAATTTCTAGAAGCATGCCTTTATGCTTTTTCCATTATTCCCTTGAAGAAACAAGGTCCTGGGGTGACTATGTCCCATTTAGGAAGAGGAACTGGCATGTCAGCTGCACACGCAAGCAGGCTCCGTGACAGAGGCAGGAAACGTCACTGGGGTACTTTGTGTTTAAGACAGCAGGTGAACTAACTTTTTATTTTAGCTATGCGCCTGATACATTCTGGCTAGTAGGAAGCTCAACAAGGTTGTTGAATGAGTGATTGAATCTGTCAATTCATGAATAGATAAATATTAATTTCACTTTTTGCAACTGAAGACAAACTTCTCCTGGAAAAAAAATATATGTAAAAAAGTAGAAGGAACCATGAGCCTTGAAAGGAAATCGTATAGCAACAATTTAACCCATATCATAAACTTGAATGAAACAGCTCTTGGACCTTAATTACTTTAAATTAGTGACTTCATAAAATTTATAATCCATTCATGTATGCATCCAAATGTATTTAAATAATGATTCATATATTCACTAATACTCCTTTTAATATTTTCAGATGATGTAAGCCGTAGATCAGAGATAGAGAATAGAATTAACACTGTCTGGGATTCAAAGAAGTGTTTCCCTGTAGGCTACATATCAACTTCTTTAGGGTCAAAGGGAAGGCTAAGAGCCTCTCCCCACAGCCTTGAACTTGCATCGCTATCATTCACATTTTACTGATTATA
>NW_003852426.1:18682697-18721734 GCF_000181295.1 Otolemur garnettii
ATTCAAATTTAAAGTTGATAACATGAAATGAATGTGAAAATTCTATTTGGATAGCATGAGAAATTTGTGAGTTTGAGTTATTGTCCACTTACAAAAAGAAAAGTAGCCAAACTTTAACCATGAGGAATAACAGAAAAAAAGAGATAAAGGCACAGAGAGGTAAAAATGTAACTTCTCTAGTGGGGAGGCCACAACACACTTATGCCAATGCTGTAAATTTTTAAAAATAAAACTTAATTAATAAATTATAGGATTTGAAAGTTGATATCACCTCTTTTCCTTTGAGAAATAAAATATTAACCTAAAATTGTAGAGAAATAAAATATCTTATAATAATCTGTTAGGACTGACTTAAAGGTCTCTAATATTAAAGAATTTTGGTTATAACTTCAAAAAAATGATACATACACAAATTGAAAGAAAACATCAATGCAAATCTCAAAAAATTCCTTTTTTCAGTATCAGAATTCAATAAACAAAGAGAATGGAGGAAAAATATCAGTTGGTGAATTTATTATCAGCCTATTCTTTTCTGAATGTTTTAATATTTCTTTGGTTACATAAACAAATGAAGATTTAACTGGACCAAAGTCATGGTAAGGAATGGACTTTGTAACTAAACATAGTGGTGTGAATAGTATTATTTTTTCTGCACAAACTTCATGGTATAGAACATAAATAACATTGAAGTAAACTGGATGAAATATTGTGCAATATTCAGGCCCATATGCTGCCCTTGGAAATAAAAAATGTGCTGTAACCTAAAATGATTATAGATCAACTAATCGTGTGATTACAGGATATTTATTTTCCAATGAGGAAAAACAATGTGCTCTGGATTATTTTTATTGTTAAAAGTGGGAATCTAGAGCAAGTAACCATAGTGTGAAACCAGTTATCATTGAACATATAGCCAAAGTTAAGAAGTACTATCACTACAAACCACCCTCTGTAGAGGAACTCTGAGATAATACAGAAACTTGTATTATTCAGCTTTTTGAAGGCCAAAGACTTTCAATCCAAATACTATCTAGTAAATGATTTCACAGGTTATTCTCTGGAACTTTTAAACATAGTGTTTATTACTTAAGGAAGAAAGTGTTTAATATCAAATGCATCTGGGAAAAACTAACTTAAAGAAAGATAATTGGAGGGGGTGTGTGTTTTCTTTCTTTCTTTCTTTCTTTTTTTTTTTACTTCAAGAAGTCTTAAAAACTTAATATGTTAATATTAGTATTACCTCCTTTTTAATGGGGAATATGGTCAACAATGTTTCCCCAAAGTATCTGGCAACCAAAATGCTTTTTCCCATAAAATATTTGATAACATCTGTGCTAGATTTTAATTTGTTTTTTATTTCCTATGCACAAGCTCCTGTGCTTCACTGACTAAAGAATAATATGTAACAGCACAGAGATTTGAAAAAATACAAAAAATTGGTAAAAAAAAATCATGTGTTTTGAGAAATGAAAAATATGTGATCCAAATTGCTTGTTGTTTTAATATTTAACATATACACATACAATAAAATATTTTCCACTAAAATTTGATATTATAACTGCATTCTGGCTAAGAATCTACTTATGAATCTCCAGTTGATACATGGAAAATATTGGTATGTGGAGAAAAGAAAAAATATATCAGTGATGTAATCCAACAAGTACAAAAATTTTCTAATAATTCTGCACATATGACCCCAGGGCCAGGTTAGCACCTATATCTAGCTTAATAAATAGAATGACAATGCAGAGGGCAGGTCCTCTAGAAGATACTTGTTTTCTCAAATGGGAAAGCATAGATTTTTAGTGTAAAAGAAGGAAAAGATTTTCAACAATACCTATTGATTAGGAATTATGCAAAAATCACAGCTTCCATACCTGACTGGATGTACTTTTTTTCTCCTTCACCAAATCAGCAGCTCTCGCAAAAATGCTTCTCAAGACCAGAATTGGTATGAAATAATATGATCAGCCACAACTTGAGGCTATTTTTCTCTATTATTCATGGCAAAACCCAGAAAATATGGTGTCTGAGCTTTTAATTCTAAAGATGAACAAGTTTAGACCAGTGAATTTAAAATTTAGATTTAGCCATAAAGTTTAGGTTACCTGATTGCTAAGTTGCTACATTTCCCTCTATTGCAGTTGGCAATATTAATTATCTAATTCTTTGATACATTTAGTGTATGCATTTCTTAAAGCGTTCACAACTAAAAGCTCAGTGTCTTCCAAGCCATGGACAGAAATCACTGAACTTGGGATGAAGGCAACCACAGATTAGATCTGGGGACCCTGAGAAATGTTATCCCAGTCTTTCTGACCTTATCAGCAGGTGAATATACATTCATTCTGTACATACATTCACATCTTCATTGCTAGATAAATTATAAATCCAGCCATTACTAGAGATTTCCCTTCTATATATTTTCAAAAACATTAAAGTTACAACTGGAAGCCTCCATACAATACACCATTTGTGGTCCCTACCCAGTGGAAATTTCTCTTTGGATTCTTCAGAGTATACTTAGAAACAGCACTGCTATCTATGGGTCTGCCATCTTTCTGTGCCTCCTGTTGCTCAGGCCATTGACTACTACAACATTGATCTTGCCATGAACCACTGAGTTCCATATCGCCACCAAGATCCTGTTAATTCCACTAACAACCTGTCTCCACATCTTGGGTCTTTCCTCTCTCCAGCCAGTCATAAGTTGACTTTATTTGCTCTCCCAGTGCAGTGTTTTAGAGAGAGTCCATTCATTTTACCAGTGTTATCTTCTTTCCAGCATGCACAGACACGAGGAATATGAACAGTGATCTCATCCAAGCTCTATAATTACCTCGTTATTCCAATGCCCAGGCTTTGAAGCAAAGCCTGCTCAACTCTGCAAGAATTATCTCCACTAACAGCGATTTTTCTCTTCAGAGGCCTATTTTCTATCACTATAATCTGGCTGCTTTTTTTTTTTTTTTGGTGTCAGCATTGTTTAAAGGTTTTTTTTTTTTTTTTTTGGACTTTTTTTTTTTTAATCTCAATAGGAGAAAACCCAAATCAAACTGCCTTAAACAGGAATTGGAATTGATAATCTAATGAAAATGATGAGTACAGATGTAAGTATTACATCAAGAAGATCTTGACCTGGGGACTGAAACTGGATTCATCTGTGGGTTTTAATCCTTCTCGATTAGCCACATTCTCATTCCCTGACTCTACATAGCAGTGCCCAAACAGCTCCATATCACCTTGCTCTGCTACAGTGTTCTAAGCCTTTGATCTTTAGACTAAGGGTTTCCTACTATATTCCATCAGAAGGTTTATTGTGTCTGGAACAGCAGAGGTTACATACCTATCCTTAAACCAATTACTGTGAAAATGACACAGTTCATTTAAGCCAGCTAAATCTACCTCTTGGTGAGGGGATCACCCACTAAAATTGTAGAGCAATGCCTTTAGGAGGAAGATACAAGCAATCCCAGGTCTAGACCAACCTGAGCCCAAACTTCATTCCACCCATTGTTCTCTCCGACATATAGCTCGATGTGATTCTTTTCTTAGATTATTCCCAAGATTCCTAATGACAACCTAACTTTAGGTTATCTTTCATAAATACTGTTACTTAGGTGAAACATCTGACAGAATTAATACTTCTTTCTAAAAAGTTTAATGATACTACTAAATGGGAAGAAATAATGAGAGGTATTTATACAAAAATGCTCCGTAGTCATCATGCTTTCATGATCATCACTTGCATCTCCAGGGGAAAAATGCAGCCAAATTTTAGTTCTTTCTTACTCTGAAATTTAATATGACTGCTTGACCAATATTATGAATCATAAAGGAGGAATTTACTCTGACTATACGATTTAAATATGTTTGTTCACTAATGCAGTCCTATTTCCTCACTGTACATCATCTTCACTTCACAAAAGTTTGGGACAAAAGTATTACCAATCTATTTGAAAAAAACATACACTAAATAAACACATAGATAAAATAAATGTTTGGACATTACAACAGATTCATTCTTTCAAAGTATTTTCTTATATTTGGCGTATGAAGATCTCTCTTTTTCAAGAATATTTAATGACAATTGGTAATGCATAATGAAAAAGAAGTACACTCATCTTAGCTATATTAATGTTCCTCAATAAAATACAAAGGAATCATCGTAGACTAAAGAAAATAAGTTCAAGCACTTGAGTCAGCCAGCTTTGGGTGAGAATCATTATTCTGCCATTTACTTGAAATTTTTCAGCTTAGTTTCTTTACCTATAAAATGGAGATGATTAACATATATCTCATATGGAGTTTGTGAGGATTCAATGAGAGCATTTTCATAAAGAAGCTGAGTGAATATATGCTACATATAAGGACCTTGGTCTTCCTTCTTTCTATCACTCTTTGGATATTGTTCTTCATTAATGAATAAAGGATTATAGAGAAGCCTAATATGTATTAATTCATTCTACCTTTCAATAACAACTATGATATATCACACTTGTCATCCAGTTTACATGCCAATTAGGACACTTACGTCACTAGAAAGGAGCCGTGAAGGATTGCTTTTATTTTTGGACTATGATCATATTCTTGGTCACCAAATGTAAGGTCCATATACAAATAAGAAGAGAGCTAGAGGGAGACAGATGGCTGACCAGAGATAGCAGCTGCAAGGTAATCTCAGAAAGAATGAAAAGTTTTAGATTAAAAAAGAAACAAACATAAATCAGGTAAAATTCTGAGGGAAAAATGCCAGAATCTACCAGAGATTCCATGGGAAGAAGTTGCAGAGCAGAACAAGGAGAAAGATACAGGCAGAGACCAGAGAGGCTTGGAGCCCAGAAAAAAGGGTAGGTGGTATGTGTGTGTGGGGGGAGGGGGTTCCTCCCTCCCTCATATTTCTGGCAGTTGGCAAGCTCCTGAGCTAGTGGAGAGACTTTCTACCCTCACAAGGCCAAAAGCTGATGCTGATAGTAAACTAGGAACTTATTAAGAAAACATCAGGCACCAGCCCCCTGGAATGAATTGCTTCCTGTTACTACAGACCTGAGCCAATACAGTGGACACCATATTGCTACCTACCCGCAACCTTTACCTTCCCCAGGGAATTGAGCCCCATGGTTTTCATTTCCATCAACCACGCACAGACATTTCTCAACTGCCTCCCAGACTGTGAGAGCCACAGGGGACAGTAGGTCCTGGAGGATCTGTGTGACCACAGAACTTGGACATTATAGGTGTGCTGCCTTGTGGAGAGAGAGACAAAGATACACAGAACGCTAGCTTTCTTCCATTCTGACTCTTCTACCCTCCTCCTTCTTCAAACCATAGCTGCCAAGAGATGATTGAGCCAGGGCCCTAAGGAACAGCTGATTCCTTTCTGTTGGTGTGTCTACCACATTGAGGCTTCTATGGAGAGTGGGGCTCAAAGATTTCCTCTTAAAGACCTATAGTCGGTGAAGGGGTGCTCAGACCTTGAGCTTCCTGCTCACCAACCCTCCCTGGTGCTGCTTGCTTGGCTGCATTCTTAGAGTGGGGAATACCATAAAGCAGAAGGACATCACAACTGCTGAGCACCCATAGGCAGACTGTACATTTCTCCATGGAATGGCCAAGGATTGGTTTTTCAGGGACCCAGGGGCACACAGATCCTATATCCCTAGGAATCAATTGTGTTGCTGAGGGGCATGGAGGTGAGATTTGTGAACTAATCATGGGAAGCAAGGGAGCCTATGTGGACATAAAAGAGAGTGCCATGTGCTTCCCAATCCTAAAACATTCATGGAGTACCACTCTCCTCCCATAAGAAGGCCATGCTCTAAGGCCAGGGCAGAATCCTAGACAAGGAAGCTGCCACCCACAGTGCCATAATGGGGAGCTCAGCTAATTCAACCTCCCGCCTGCTGGCAATTCTGAAAGTAAGTAAATAGAGCAGAAGAGGTCAGAAAAGAGGGAAATCTGTGCCTGACAGCCAGATTATGAATCTTAGAAGGCCCTTCCTACACAAGCAACTTTCTGGCTGAGTGGGGCACCAATTCAGCTCCTTTGTGGTAGCATTCTGCAGAAGCCTGGGAGTGGACATTTTACCCCTGCTGACACAGCTACCTTTCCAGTTTTTGTGAAGCCTGAGCACAGACTCACTCAACCTAGCCCCACCCAGACTCACTCATCCACTCTGTTACAATGGAGAATAGGGACCCCACTGGATATTTCAAGGTCCAATCAAACATCTGGGGTATTTGAATATTTCTTGAGAAGGATTAGAGTCAGTCACAGGTCCCAAAGATAGCACTGCAGTTTGTTCCTCTTACCAAGCACCATCAGCTCACAGGGATGTCAATTTGCACAGTCCTTTACCACATTTACTGATGTAATTATACAGTGCATGATTGATTCTTAACCCCAAGCACCACCTACTCCCTCAGAAATTAAACTGGGTGTGCCAATAAAATTTACACTCTTAAAAAGATAAGAGATCTGGGGAAAGAGGGTTTCAAAGAACTCTATCTTTCCCTCATCAATGAGAGAAAACTTTCCATACACACAGATCACCACTGCTATAGTCTATAAACAACTAGCAACTAATAAACCACTGGGCAACTTTGACTATAACAAAAAAATTCATCTAGAACCTGGACTATCATCACAGTACCCACAGGCAAAGCCAAAATTCTTCTCCAATATATGCTACAGATACACTCTCATGAGTGGGGTATGGGATGGAAGAGGAAGCTTTATCTAAACAAAATGAAATTCAAAAATAAGAAGCAAAACCTGTTCTAGGTGAGAAGGAATCAGTGAAATAACTCTGAAGGCAAAAAGTGAGAGATGTTTTGAATGCTGTTGTAAGCTAGTTCAAATATATTGGAGAAAGAATGTCAGGGGGAGATTGGCCAACGTGATGAGGTCATATTTGCTTGCTAATTGTTGCTTACTGAAATTAGGCTCCTACCTTTCTTCAGAGAGTGAGAGTTAGGGATGTACAGATATCTGGTTGACACAGCACTACTTAATGAAAATATATTTCTTGCACTGCTTCAAGACAGTATCGTTTTGATTGTAAGTGCACCATGGCAAATTCATGAACTTAATTGTCAGACCTTGTGTTAGCCAGCTCATGCTACCATAACAAAACATATACTGTGTGATTCATGCAACAGAAATTTATCTTTCCACTGTTCTGAGGACTAGAAGTCCCATACCAAGGTAATGGGTAAATTTAGTTACTATTGATAGCTTTCTTCCTAGCTGGTGGGCAGTTGCCATATCACTGGTCACTCATATGACTTCCTCATATGTGCCTGGAGAGAAAAGGAGCCCTGGACTCTCTTCTGACACACAGTCTGTTCCACCCTTACAACTTCATTTAACCTTAATTGCTTCCTTATAAACACTGTCTCCAAAAACAGTCACACTGGGAGTTAGGGCTTCAACATGTGAATTTTGGAGGTCATAATTTCTTCTATAACAAGCAATCTAAATCTAGCATCTTCATTGGTTTTCTATAATAAGCATTGTTTTTTGTTTGTTTGTTTGTTTGTTTTTGTTTTTTTAAGACAGAATCTCAAGCTGTTGCCCTGGGTAGAGTGCCATGGCATTATAGCTCACAGCAACCTCCAACTCTTGGTCTCAAGCCTTCCTCTTGCCTCAGTTTCTCTATTTTAGTAGAGACAGGCTCTCACTTTTCCTCAGGCTGGTCTTGAACTCATGAGTTCATGCTATCCACCTGCCTCGGCCTCCCAGAGTACTAGAATTACAGGTGTGAGTCACCATGCCTGGCCACATTGCTTTTTTTTTTTTTTTAACTCAGACTTTTTTGAAGTAAAACTTACACCTTGTGAAGCAGAAAAAATGTAAGTATACAGTTTAATAAATTTGTATAAAGTGAACATAAATATAAAACAACAATAATACTAAGATTTAGAAGGTCACAGACCCCAGAACTTTCTCTGCATAGTTATAAACTGTTCCTTTCTTCAGCCATGTAACTCCATAATTTTAAAAATATCATTGTATATAATTTAAGGACTTCTATTGAATACAAATGCAGAAATGCAGTTACCGATAGGATAGTGTATAAATACAATCATATCATATATTGTCCTAGGGTTTACATTTCCAGAAGTGGTGAACCTAAAGCTGTGTCTTGTCTTCATTAACACTTTCTATTATCTTCCCTAAAAAGAAAACTTATTGTTATTAATAGTAGCCAATATTGTGATGTCAACTTCACATTTTAATTTGCTTTGCTTCGATGTTCACAAACATTGAATACCTTTTCATTTCTTTATTAGCTACTCAGAAATGTTTTTTTTTCTAAGTTGTTTTTTAGGACAAAAATATATTTTATATTTTGTTGTCTTCATTGTGCATCCTTTTGTTTTTCATTTTAGAAATAAATATTCATATAGGCCCTTTGTAGAATACATGCTTGGGAAATATCTGACCTACTCCTAGAATTTACTTTCTCTTTTTCTATTAGATATTGGTAATATGAAGTATTTACTATTTATGACTCTAATTAATCAATATTTTCCTTACTACTTACTTTGGTATTCTGTTTCTTTAACAATTTTCTGTATCCCAAGGCTGTGCAGACTTTCTTCTATATTATTTTTAGAAATTTGATTCTCTTGTCTTTTATATTTAGGTGTAAAATGAATCTAGACTTGATTTTTAAAAATGTTTTCTGTGAGATATCACTTTTGTTTTTCCATATAGATATCTGGTTGGCACAGCACTATTTAATGAAAATTTATTTCTTGCACTGCTTCAAGGCAGTATTGTTTTAGTTGTAAATCATGTGTTGTATGTGTGGGTGTGACACTGGGCTTTTCATTTTTTCCCACTTGTGTATCAGAAGGAAAATCTTTCAATTACTCAAAAACAAAATTTTATCTTTGGAAATGTGACTTTTTTAAAGATTGTTTTATTTTTAATCAACCACAATAATGATACATACTTATGAAGTACAATGTGATGTTTTAACACATGTATACAATGGGGAATGATGAAATCAGATTAACTAGCATATCTATCACCTCAACTACTTATCATTTCTTTGGAAATCCCAAATGGAATCAAGATATTTTTATATACACCTTTCAGGAGAAAGGGGGACATGAGGAATGTAAGTAATCCTGTTTAGAGGCAATAAATGTTTTCTAGGGAGGATGAATTGAGACTTGGGAGAATGAATGGATTGAGGGGGAGATAGGCTGATTTGTAAATTTACCAGAGAGACAGGAATTATGTTTAAAATGATTTGGGCCAGGTATTGTCATATTCCTGATTTTATTTTCTGCAATATATTGAGATAATAGGTAAAGGAAGGGAAGTCAATTGTTCTTTTGATCCCTCAGTCCAATTTATGCAGATAAACAGCAAACGCTTTGTAATGCTTTTTGATCTTGAAGGGCCTTTATATGAAAATATTCTTTATACTAAGGAATCATATTTTGGGGTGAAATTTCTTGAACTCCATTAGTGAACATACATTGAATTTTTAAATCAATGGAGAATTGATATTTTTAAATACTGAGTTTTCTAAACCATTACTATTGCATACTCCTGCTTCTATGTGGGTTTTCTTTGTTGTTGTTGTTTTCAATAGTATATGATGGTGATTTTGTTTTTGAGTTTAAAATTTTGTACACTTTCATTAGAATTTTTAGCACATGTATCCATACTATTGGTGTGGAGTTCTGCTGAATTGGAGAAAGCTGAGATACCAGGCATTGGAGTAGGCATTTTAAGCAACAAGCTGAAAATGAAAGTATAGGTAAGCCTTTAGTCACTTACTGTGACAGTATAAGTAACATGCTAAACTAGAAAGTGTGGTACCTCTCCCCACTCCATTTTCTCCATGGGTTAGCAGATGGGTAGAGGGTCAGGTGAATCACCATACATGTGGGATTGTGGCTGGTCATCTTACTGTCAAGGGAGTCCTCAAACTAATCTCCCTGCAATTTTACAGGCCCTGCATCCAGATGGGGGGCAAGGGGAAAGAGCAAGAAGTGGAAAAGTACTGAATCATAATGGAAGACATATTTTCACATTGCCACAATAAGAAAATCTCTAACTTGAGCTCCCTCACACATGTATACATTGGGAAATGATCCAATGTCCCATAAGAAGATGGATAGTCCGGGCGTCCTGAGTTCTTGGCTGAAATTCCCTTAGAGACATGGCAATGCACTGGCTGTGCATACCATGTATTGTGGGAAAAAGAAGTTGTTTTCTGTGATGACTGCCTGGTAAAGCCTTTGTAAATTGACCATGGTTGGGCTTGAAAACTCACACATGAGTTTTTGGCCAAAAGCTGGACTCGACAACTATCAGCATGCCTTTTCACTGCTGACACTAACATCTGTTACCTGCCTGAGCTAGTGTCTGTCAGGTTCTTTTTTGTAAAATTCGCCTTTTGTTCTTGCTTTCTACATTTTCTTTGGAAGTAAATCACTATATCCATCCCACTCTTGGACTGGGAAGTTCTTCCACAGAAAAGATTTGTCAGTTTTTCCTCATTTATTCAATTATATGGTGAATACATTAATCTTATATTGCAAACCCAACATTCATTCCCTGGAATGAAATTTCCTTAGTTATAATGCATTACCCTTTATATTTATTGGTGAATTTACCTTGTTGATATAAATATATATATATGTGTGTGTGTGTGTGTGTGTATGTATATATATGTTAGGGTTTTCATTTAGATTCATAAGAGAGATTAGTCTGTAATTTCTGATTTCTTGAAATGTCCTCTTCTGGCTTTTTACCTTAAATTATAGTTATTTAGGAAGAAGTGTCATTTCCCTGACATACTTTAGGATCCTGCAAGAAGAGATCTACAAGCTGTTCAGCTATATATTCATCCTTCTCCCTGATACTCACTTTTGAAGATCACTATGAATATTATATAGTAATTTTTACTAAGTAAATGAAAGAGAACCATAAAGGCATTTAGACCAAGGAATGAAAAATTGGCTGTGGTGTTATCTGTTACCATTCCTAATAATCTTTACATTTTAAGAGTGTTCCTAAATTGCTAATGCTGTGGCTATTAATGTTAGCATTTACTTTAGCTCACAAATCTTTCCTATTATTTTTCAATTAATACCAGATAAATTGGTTTATCTTCTTATGTCTAATGTGGTCTATCATAATAACAGTACAAATGATACTTAAAATTAAAAATTTCCCTAAAGATATCTACAAATCATCCACTGTCTAAAACCACTTCTCATTTTAGTCTCTGATACATATCTATACCACCATTATTAACAGGGTTCTCATTGTTATTTTTCAGGGGAAAAAAAGCTCAGAAACAGTGAAAGCTTATTTGATGTTGTACAGTTAGTGATTAACAGTGTCATGTTCCAATTACATACTTTCTGACTTAGCCATCATTTTCTTTTCCACACTTCCTTTCATTAAGATGAAATCATCATTGGAAGTATTTCTAGAATGATTTAGAATCTTTTTATTCTTATACCAATGAGCATCTTACACTTCCTTTTAAAATTATTTCCAAGAAAATTATAGGCCCTAAAATATAAGAACATGTTTTTTCTCATATCTCTTTCAAATGAGAGAATGTGCTCATCGGCTGTCAACAGTCTCTTGGAAAAACAGTATATGATAAATGATAGCTTCCCGTCACCAAAATATTCATGTTTCCAGTTGTCAATAGTGTTTTAACCCAAGCAGGATGTGAGCTGGAGTTCAGGGCTGAGTTCTTCTAGCACTGTGGTTGTATGACCCAAATACAAAGCTAATTTTATTCAATATAATATGCAGTTTAAGTCACTGCATCAGGGTATTAAGAAAGAAGAGAGAAAAAATGGCTGACCAGAGAAATCGGCTGTGTTATGTCTCAGATAGAAGGAAAAGTTTTATATAAAGGGGGGGAGAAAACAAAAATATAAACAAAGATCGGGTATATTTCCAAGGAAAAAGTACCAGAAACTGTGAGAAATTCCAGGAGAAGAAGTTGCAGAGCAAACTAGAGAAAGCAGCAGACATTAATCCAAAAAGGCTCAGAGGCTGACAGAAAGAGTCGGGGTGGGTCTTTCCCCCTCCCTCATATCTCTGGCAGTCATCAGGTTCCTGAGCAGCTGGAAAACCTTCTACCTTCATGACCCTCCAAACGGCTGCCACCAGTAAACTGGCAGCTTCTTGAGGACAAAAGCCCAGGCTGCCAGACACCTTGGCATCACTTCTGTTTGCCACAAACCCAAGCTGAGACAGCAGGGGTGCCATATTTGTTCTCCACTCCCCTGTGCAAATGTGTGCCTCCCAGGGGACGTTAGCCCCTCAGTTATAATCTTGATTCTTTCCATACAAACATTTTCCAAATCCAGCACAGACAGTGGGAGCTATAGGGCCAGTAGGCCCCTGAGGATCTGTATGATCCCAGAGCCTGGACATTTGTTGGGCTGGCTCCTGGATGAAGGGACAGAGATGAGTAGAGTGCTAATTTTCCTCCATTCTGACTCTGTTCCTGTCCTTTCCAGCACCTGTGAATGCCAAATGATTGAGCCAGGCTGTCAGGAACAGCTACTTCCCCTCTCATGTACACCCACCACACCAAAGTTTCCGCAGAGAGTGGCTCAAACCTTTCCTCTCAAAGACTCACAGCAAGATAAGGAGTATTCAGACTCTGAACTCCTGGCTCACCAGCCCTCCCTGGTGACTGTTCTCCCAGCTGCCCCATCAGAGCAGGGCACATCCTGAAGACTAGGAACATGGAACCTCTTTGAACACCCTGTAGGCAACTCAGGACCAGCATGCTTCTCCGTGGCATGGTCAAGAATTAATTGATCTTTGAAGACCCAATATAGGCCCTCAGGCCAGAGCCTCTACCTCTAGGACTTGATTGTGTTGTTTAAGAACATGGAGGGGAGATTTGTGAAGTAATCTCAGGAGACAAGAGATCCCAAGTAGACAGAACTAAAAAGATAGTGCAGGGTGAGTTCCAGCCACAGCACACTGTAGAGCACTCCTGCTCCAGAGTAAGGCCATGTTCCAGGCCTGGGGTGGGATCCTGGACAAGAAAGCTCCCAGCCCATAGAGCCATTGCTGTGGAGCTCAGCTAGTGTAGACTCTGCCTGCCACCATGGGCCAGAGGGAGACTACAGAGGAGAAGAGTGAAACCCACTCCCGACTGACAGATGGTGAATCTCAGATGGTCCCACAGCCACAGGCAGACTTACTGGCTTGGTGAGATACTTTAGCCTCTTTGCTGGCTATTTCCAGAAACTTGACAGGGACCTTTGACCCATATGAGAGAGCTACCTTACCAAAATATGATATTGGTACAAAAATGGAGACAGACTAGTGGAACAGAACACAATTCAAACATAAAACCATCTATTATAACCCACTGATCTTTGACAAAGCAGAGAACAATATATGCTGGGGAAAGAAGCCCTGTTCAATAAATGATGCTAGGAAATTTGGATAGCTACGTGCAAAAGAATGAAATAGGATTCATATCTCAAAACAGTTAATTCAAGACAGAGAAAATACTTGAATGAAACCACAAGAATTCTAAAGGAAAAGGTAGGAAAAAATTCTAGATATCTCTCCAGGCAAGACCCCAATGGCAATCATGGCAATAAAATCAAAAATAAATAAATGAGACTTGATTAAATGAAAACACTTCTTTATAGCTAAGGAAAGAATCACCAGAGCAAATAGATAACCTACAGAATGAGAGAAAATATTCCTAAGCTATATATTTGATCAAGGGTTAATGAGCAAAATCTACAAATAACTCAAGAAAATGAGCAAGATAAAGACAAACAACCTCATTAAAAACTTGGCAAAAATATGAATAGAAGGTTTTCAAAGGAAAATAAACAGATGCCAAATAAATATTTGCAAAAAAATGCTCATTATCACTAATAATCAAGGAAATTCAAATTAAAACCTCAATGAGATACCACTTTACCCCTATTAGAATTGATCTTATTAAAAAAAAACCTAAAAAAACAGGTGGTGACTTGGATGTGAAGAGACGTGAACATTTATACCCTATTGGTGGGACTGTAAATCAATATGATATTTATGGAAAACTTCATGGATATTCTTCACAAAACTAAAAGCATACCGAGCATTTAATCTAGTAATCCCACTATCAGGTAATTACTCAAAGGAAAAAATGTTATTTACTTTAAAAAGGTACCAGTACTCAAGTGTTTATTGCAGCATAATTCACAATTGCAAAGATGTGGAATAAATTCAAATATCCATCAGTTTACATACAGATGAACAAAAGGTGACGTACCTATACCATGGAATACTACTTAGCCATATAAGAGTGATTTAATACCTTCTGCATTTTTGATGGAACTAGAAACCATGATGGTAAGTGAAGTATCTAAAGCAGTGGTTCTGGTTCTCAACCTTCCTAATGCCTCCTAATGCCATGACCCTTTAATACAGTTCCTCACATTGTGGTGACCCCCCAACCATAAAATTATTTTTGTTGCTACTTCATAACTGTAATTTTGCTACTGTTATGAATCATAATGTAAATATCTGATATGCAGGATGTATTTGCATTGTTACAAAGGGGTCGCGACCCACAGGTTGAGAACCGCTGAAAAGAATGGACCAAGCACCACCTGTATTTGCTATTAAATTGAAATTAACCAATGGGCACATATGTGCACAGAGGGAAGTAAAGCGCGATGAAAATCAAGGATGGGAGAGGTGGGAGAAAGGGACGGACAAGACCTAACAGACACAGTAAACATAATGTGGGTGATGGGCCACTGAAAGCCGTGACTCAAGCCTCACAAAAGTGATCTATGTAACCAAAAATACGTGTACCTTCTTAATATTTTGAAATAAAAATATGAATAAATAAAGAACTGCATCAATTCACCATCATTTATTGATCACCTGCTAAGTTCTCAGCACACTGGAAAAAAGTACGCTACACTTAAAATTCCACTGCATTCTATCTGCATTCCATCTCCTGTTGAAGTATAATATTTCCAATGTTCTGTCCTGACCAAGTGTTTAAAGTCTTGACTGCAATCTCCCCACCCCACCTATCCGAACCATTTCTCTTACTAGGCTTACACTTTACACGCTACTAAGTGTTCTCCACAAACATATCACCCTTTCTCATTTATTGGGTGTCATATCCAAGGCCAGAAACCAGAGAGCTAGAAATAGACTGTAGGAACAGGGGCCTCTGAAATTATTCAAATTAACCAATATTGTCTGGGAGCCAAGGGAAAGCTAGCTAACCCCACTCCACGTCTAAGCAGGATGTAAGGTGTCTTCTAAAACTATGTAAATGCACTCTTTCTCATTAATATTTCACCTGTAGTCTTCACATCCATTGATTATTTTTTAACACAGTCATTCTCACTGTATTTATGACTTGGTATTCATTTATTCAGAAGACATCTCTATTTCTATGCCGCATTTTTGTTTTTATTCACTTATTTGTATATTACAATGTCCTTATGATTCTCATTTTACACTATGATTCATAAGCTGTTATTATTATCATTTATTTTATTGCTCAAATTGCCCTCATCTTTTAACTTTCCCTTGTTTCTGGAACATGTTTTTTGTTTGTTAGCTTGTTTTGTCACATCTGTTAATTTTTATAAATTTTTATACTGGATATTTTGAATGGTATATTGCAAAGACTCTGGAATCTATACAATGTCTCTGAAAAGTACTGATTTTGTTGTCACAGTTTAAAGGGCTTCGACTCTAAACTCTGGTTGGCTTTCCCTATAGTTCTGCCAGCCTTCAATCTATGGTTTTCTGTTGTTGCCTTTAGATTCTCTAAGAATGTACATAGGTCTGAGCAGAATTTACATGCAAATTTCAAAGATGCTCTTCTCTGGCTCCCTGTTTTTGGGGCGCTCTTCATTTGATTTGCAGCAGCTTTGATGGCTCTGAACTACATCTCCACTCCCAATCCAGAAACACTGGGATTTCTGCTAGACTTCTAGCCGTCCATTGCCTAGTAGACTGAGTAAATGTATTGAGGTAAGAAGAAATGAAATGCAAATCTTATCCAACATAGTTCCTTTTTATCAAGAGTTGAATATCCTACCGTAGTTATTTTTACTGACAATTTGTTCAGTGTTAGAACTATTGTCTCTGAGAGGGTTTAGTTTGATACATACTATTCCACAGTTATCACAATTGAACACTTTCTGGCATAGAACATTTAATGAAAAAGTAGAAAGCATAATTGTACAGTAAATCCTCAAAGTCGGTAACTGACATTCATCCAAACATTTTGATATATCCTTTTTGCCTTACCTTCCTTGGAACTCAACAAATGTTTGAGATCTTTAGAACTTCTCTATTAGAATCACCTGTATTGCTAGTTAAACGTTCTCACCCCCGGGTCCTCAGTAAATCAAATCTAGAAAGTTGGGTCCCAGACATCTACATGCTAAGGAATTTCTCATACGATATTTATACTTACCAGAGTAACTGCGCTGATGAGACTCAGCAAAATCTCTGGAACCCAGTCTGATTACAAAGTACAGATAAATAATTAGAAGCTCTGAAATGGGCAGCGATGAAACTAGAAAGAAATTCAGTTTCCCACAGGCACAGAGTGTCTATTTCTCAGTTGTAGTTTTGACAGGAGCTGCTCAAAATCTGGAAGGGACTCTGTCATGACATTTGGAAGTTGCTTTCAAAGGTATTCAAATTTGCAAATTTGAACTTCAATTTTGTCATATACTGTAGACAACTTCTATGCTCCTAAGCAGTTTTGTGAGTTGTAAAATTATTTTAGCCACAGAATCAGCTTTTCTGCTAGGAACTTAACCAAATTTAGTTCAATCACATGAGAAGGTCTTTTACTGAATATTAAAAAAAAAAGATTCACACTTTCCTAGGAGCTGAAATGCTAGCCTGCATAATATTGAAAAGCAATATTTCAGAAATGGGATCTCGTTTGATAAAATATATTTGTTGCAATTTCTATTAGGCTTGACACCTTTATACAGGTTCAGAGGCTGCCAGAGAAGTTTTTTTTTTTTTTTATGATAAAAGTTTATAAAGATAAGCACTATATTTTCTAAGAGCTTTCTTCAGTAACATAGGCTATGTGTTTACATATTCCAAAGGTATTCAAGACTATTTTCTCTGAATTTAATTTGTAATACAGGGACATTCGAGCAGGAGGGAAGCAGGTAGAGATGTTTTATAATAAGCAAATGAGATATGAGGTTTGAACATGAAATTTCACTTTGCTGATATGCCATATCACAGCTTGGAATCATGCTATGATGTCATAATTTGGGATTTTATTCTATAGGGTGAATGTTGTAATTTTAAGACTTGTTTATTCAAACCCTTGTCACACGTTCTGCTAATGTACGCCACTATGTTAATTTGTTAATGCTTTTCTGCCTTATGTGACACAACTTTTTGACCTCTCCAGGGGTATTATCAGTTCTGTTATTTCTCAAAAAAATACTTAAAAATAAGATAATTATGGATAAAGCAACTATTATTTATAACATCCATGAAAATCATGGCCATTATGAAAAATGCAGTAGAAATCTGTGTTGAGGGTGGTAGATTTGAACCTGGCCTGGGCCTGCCAAACAACAATGACAACTACAATAAAAAAAAATAGCTGGATGTTGTGGTGGGCAACTGTAGTCTCAGCTACTTGGGAGGCTGAGGCAAGAGAATTGCTTAAGCCCAAGAGAGTTTGAGGATGCTGTGAGCTGCGAAGCCACAGCACTCTACTGAGGGCAACATAATGAGATTCTTCCCCCCCCCCCAAAAAAAAAGAAAAAAAAGAAAAGAAAAAAATATGTGTTGGATGGTTAGTTTTCCACATAAATAACACAAGATTTAATTGATTGTTATAAACTGTAAGAATTAACATATTCTTATGTGAGAAGTTGTCTTGATCCAGGATAGGAGAAGGATGATACTTGCTAATAAATATCTTCAAAGACTGAGTTCTGCTCTTTGTTCCACTCTATCACCCTCTAGGTGTCACATTGTCACAAAATGCCACCTCAAGACAGAAAAAAAGAGAATCATGTTATCTGTGCACATTTCATTTTTATTGAGAAAGAAAACCATTCCTGCAATTCCTTCCATTCACAGATTTTCTTACGTGCTCCATTGACCAGACTTGTATCATTTCCAAATGCTCTGGCCCCAGGGAAGCTGTGAGAGAAGGAACATAGGAATTTCTATAGCAGGGCCAGTAGATCTCTCAGCAAGAAGAATCATGCACTGGGGGTGAGGAAAAGAAAGGATAGACACCAAGATAATAACCAATAAGACCTATCTCACAGAATTAGACTTTTTAAACCCTCAGTAAAATTGTCTTTTATGTTGATTAGTTATTTATGAAACACTTGCAAACAAATTATCTCAATCTTTAAGACTAACATACCTAATGTAGACATTATATCTACTGAAAAAAGAACCAACTAGCATAATGTATGTTTCCCTACAGATAGCTATACCCATAGTGCAATAACCCAAGAAGAAGGCATATTAATTAGGGCATTTATGTTCACTGACATCCCTCCTCCACTAGATATCTAGTATTGGAGCCATCCACTGTTGAGAATGACAATTCTAGCAGAATTGATACATAACAAGCTGGAGAGAGAAGGACTAAGGCAGGAAGACTAGCTACAAGGCTGTAACAAGAAAAAGAATTAAACAAGAGTGGTGGTAACTAAAATCATTAAAATCAGTGACTCCAATATATTTCACAAGGGGGAATAAATAGGATTAGATGACAGACTGTATAGCAGAGAATTAAGAAAGGGAAAAGGAATAAAATTAAAATTCTTCTGTAAGAGAGTAATAACAGAATAACTCATTGACTATAAACTAACTTGACGTAGGCCGACTTGAGGACATACACTTCCACTTCCACACCTTTAGTAAACATCATGCAGAACTGGGATCAAGGGGAAAATCCCTTAAGACTGATCTTTAAAGGATGTATTTTTAGGAGGATGTAAAATAAACAACAAGAGCATGATTGCAACATAGCAAAGGACACACGCAACTTAGGAAAAAGTTTTGAGTGATGTCGCTGTCCCTCAATCAAAGCTCATTTGAATCAGTGAAAACTGGGGCTTATCAGTTTTATTCTTCAGATTTGAAGATCTAAAACAAAAAAATAAGTGAATTTCCAGTTACCTGAAGTTTTTGAAGGAAAGCACCTGTGCTGGCACCTGTCTCTCTGCTAGTCCCACGCTTTGCTCCCGCCACATTGCTTTTTTGTCTGTCACCTAAAACACTCAGCTTGCTGCAACTGCTGTTCCCTCTACCTGGATTTTCTGCTTGAATCCCAGTGCTATTGCTTTCCAGCTGTGTGAACTTAAGGAAGTTATTTAGGATTTCTGTGGCTCATTTTCCAAATCTGTAAAGGCTTATATTATCTATCAGAGAGCATTATTAGCAGTATATAAATTAATGCACACAAAGTTCTCAAAGTTGCATTCATACACAAGGCAAGCTCGAAAAATTCTCAAACATTAAGCTCAACTATATCTATTTTCACACTGTGTAGTTGCTCAACCGTATATAGTAAAGCTGTAAGGAAGATAAGAAAAGTTTAGAAAAATCAAGCTGTGTGAGAGTCTCCAGTTGGTTTTTTGGTCAATCTAGCATGATGTATTTGACATCAGTCCCTGCCTGCTTCTGCAGCTCCTCCTTGACCCCAACCACTTCTTCCCAATTATTGTCTCACCCAAGACTCGCCAGGCTGAAATTGATTTCTCCCATGGCAGAAACTCCACTTAAGTCCAGAACCCAAGGCAAAGCTCTGCCTCCCTTGTCAGTGTTCCTCCTCGTTAGTGGTGACTTGTGTTGATTTCTCTGCCTCATTTTCCCTGCTCCCTTGCTTTATGCACATTGCCTGGTTCCTCTTTGCCCAGTTCTTTCAACTGGGCAGTTTGTTTGATGGTGTCTAGGACGATCTGGTCACTAATTGTTTTGCACGGCAGCTACTTAATTTTGAATATCATCCCTCGTGTGGGGCTTGATTCTGATTTCAGTCCCTGGATAAATGCTATTTTGAACCACTTCAGGGGTTGACATTAACTTCTGCTTGTTTCAGACTAGATTGTCCAGTCTGATTGATCTAAGCACCAACATAACCATATATATTTCTTATCACAGAGGCTTTCATTTCTTGGGAGTATATGTGTTCTTTTGTTTTATTATTGTCCTTGTTGCATATCTATGTAAGTTTAGCTACTGATTTCCTTCCTTTTTGAGAACTCACTGCAGAAATCAGTATATAAAAGATAAATACACTTCTTTGCTTGAATTGAGAGGGATAGACTGGGAGTTTCTTGTCCTCTTTCCCCCTTCCCCATAATGAATTCATCTACTTTCCCAAACTACCAAGGGAAAATGGGCATCTGATTATCTCACAAGTACTTTAAATGTAGTAATTTATTTTTATGCTACATGTGTATGTATATATTTAAAGCTTGTACTTATATAGCAAGCATATTCATATTTTTCAAAGCACATTATCTAATTTAGCTTTTACAACCGTGCTATTTATTCATTAATTCAGTTGTTCATCAGGAAATTTCTATTGAGGGTCTGCTACTTGTCAAACTTCATTCTAGAAGCTGGACATACAAGATTGAGACCATGAGGTACAGGTATAGATGTTTTTGTTTTCTTCATTAACAGATAATATAGTTGTGAGTCTCAGGAGTTGCATAACTTACCCAACTTTACATAACTATATGTAGCAAAGCTAGAAATACAAATATTCCTTCAAAGGCTTGTTCTATCCTCTGTGCTAAAATTAAGATGTAAGTCAGATCCAGAGTAGTTTATATTTTCTCTATTGTTAGTTCTCCTTTCATGCGAATTTCTATATCAGACACTCTTAAATGGGTGTATAGAGTAATTCCATATTCTATGATAAATTGACTCAACCGTTTAGGTCTATAATATGATTGTAGGTAGTCATGTTTACTTATATGTAATATAATGATGACAAGAACAATTAAGTAACCAATGGCTATAAAAGAAAACAATTTGAAAAAACCTACATCATCCTTCCATTTATATTTTAGGAGATAGCCAATTATTGTAAGTTATGCTTACATTGTCATTACTGACTAAAATATGGATTGTTGAATAAATTAACTTGGATGTTAACCTATTTTCTATAACAAGAAATGGCAACAGTTAATACTTTAATCTACAACAGTAGTCTCAACTGTTTATTCCCAAAGATATTTGGCTGCATGTGGAGACCTTTTGGTTCTGCTAAGGGCATTTAGTGAGGGGGCCCAGGGAAGCTCCAACAATATATTTTATCCAGGTCAAAATATCAATACCACAGATGATAAACAAGTCCTTATCTAGAATCATGTCTGATAAAATGTGTGAAAAGCCTAAATTTTAAAAATAGATTCTATAAATCAAGTGTTACAAGAAGAATATTTTGCAAAATAACTCATAATATTGTCTGATAACCATCATTTGGTCTCTAGTGAAAATAGTTTATATAATATATAGTCGTTACATATTTTTATTTATTGTAGCATTAGTAGTAATACCACAAGTGGAAATATAATAAATCCCCAGCAGTAGAAAAATGGTTGATCAAATTATAATAGAAACACAGTATGGAACATCATTCAGTGCTTAAAGAGTGAATTAGTTCTAACTCCCTGAACTGGTGAGAGTTCAGGGGTCAGCACCTCTTCCTCACTTCTTTCCTGTCTCTCTTTGTTAATTTTTCATTTTGAACTAATTTAAGATCAAAAGATTGTAAAATGTGGCAGAAGTTTTCTGTAAATGTTTCACCTAGCTTCCTCTAAAGGTAATATCTTACTTTACCACAATTATCAAAACCAAGAAATTAATACTGATGCAATACTAAGCTAAGCTGGTGACCAGTAATTTTTTTTGTTGTTGTTATTGTTAAGAATAAGACAATATTTTTTTTTACAGATTTGCTTGCATTCTTTGTATATTCTGAATATTAGCCCTTTAATGAACATATAGTTTGGAAATATTTTCTCCCATTCTGTAGTTTGTCTATTAGCTCTGTTGATTATCTCTTTAGCTGTGCAGAGCTTTATAATTTAGTCAAGTTCCATTTATTTATTTTTGTTGTTGCTGTAATTGCCATTAGAGTCTTAGTCATAAATTATTTGCTGAGAAGACCAATATCTAGAAGAGTTTTCCCTACATTTTCTTCTAGAATTCTTATGGTTTCATGTGAAGAGAGAAAGCAAGGCTTACACACTGTTGGTGAGACTGCAAATTAGTACATGCCCTGCGGAAAACAGTATGGGGATTTCTTGAAGACCTGAAAGTAGACCTACCATTTGATCCAGCAATCCCACTACTGAGTATCTACACCTCTAAAACTAGGTCACTTTATCCAAAATTCACCTGCATTTGAATTGCAGCACAATTCACAATTGCAAAGGTCTGGAATCAACCCAAGTGCCCTCAGTTCATGAATGAATTCACAAAATGTGGCTTATGTATACTGCGGAGTGCTGCTCATCCATGAAAGGATGAATTAATGCCAATTGCAGAAATTCAGACCAAATCGGGGACCATCATCCTGAGCAAAGTGTCTCTAAAATGGAAAACAAACACCCCATATACTTTCTAATAAATTGGGACTTCCCAGTGGGTACAGAGGGAAGTTAATAGTCATGAAGCAGGTGACGAGGGGCAGGGGAGGGGAGGGATTTAACAGGTACAGTGAACACTATTTGGGCACATCTATAGCCTTGAACCAAGCCGTGCAACTGAAACATTTGTTATCTTCTTAAAATAGTAGAAGCTCCACAGGTGACCACTTCCTTAAGTTGACCTACTTTTCATAGACTGGTCACTCACCACATGTACATATTAGTATACTAGGCCTAGTTCCTTATGGTGACTGCCTCTGGGTATTGACCAGTTTATTACAGTCTCTTGAATGGTCAACTTACAGGAGTTTTACTGCATTTTGAAATAATAAAAAGAAGAAACAAGGTAATAAATATTTTGGGCTTTTTAGTCCTATGGTGTCTGTTGCATCTTCTCCACTCTACCAAGGAGTGAGAGAAGTCACATTAAACATGGAAGTGAATAAATGTGGCCCTGTTCAATAGTTTTACAGAAACACACAATGCTGCAGCTGATCTCTGGAAAGAACGTATTCTGATTTCTTATTCTAGTTTTTCCTTTCATATCCCTTCCCATGCTAGGATACTATCTAGAACCCTATATGGCATTTAGAAGTTGTTTCTCTTTTATCTCCTACTATCTTCAAAAACTTCTTAGTTGTTCCTTTCCTTGAAAAATTTAAAGATTGTTGACCAGTTATTTTTGTCAAATATCCCTGCATTTACATTTATCTGGTGTTTTCTCATTATTTTTCTGAAATTTGTACTTGTGCAGACCTGACTAGAATATGAATATTACAGAAATGCCGTGTCCTCGGGGCATCATATCACATGAATCATGATGCCAATGTATCTTGTTACTGGTGATGCTGAACTTCATCACTTAGTTTAAATGACTTCTACTGAGTCTCTTCACTTAAGGCGAAGTATTCCCCTTTGTAGGCAAGAAATATCTTGGGGTATCACAGTTCTCCTCTTGAGACTGTGCAAATCTTGTTTCTCCTCAAACTTTCTTCCTCAAATTTTAACATCCATAAGTATATCTTGCCTGACAAAAAAATGTTACTAAAGTGTTTGGCTGATGGTAATTTTCTATGTCTTTCATTCCTTCTACATTTAATTGAAATTCTACTATAAGGAGGGGTTCTCCTCCTCATTCTTTCACTTATTTAATTTTATCAGAATTGACTCATAGATATCTATTTTATTCTATGGTTTATAATCTAACAATATAAATTATTTTGTTGTTCAAATTGTTCAGATCGGCTCTTGTATTCTTTCAAGAAGCTCTCATTTTAGAAAAATATCGTTTTTACTTTGTAACACCACAAGGCATTTCAAACTCATATTATTTATCCTGGGCTTAGACTCAACCACTTATCCAAGCAGCCCTGGTTCTTTATATGGAGACTGGTGCTTTGAAACCAAGAGCTAGGCACTAAGAGTTCTCATTGCTAATGGTGTGTCCTGGTTTTAGGGTTTCTCAGCAGGGGAAACAGGTCCTAGAAAATGCATGCATGCATTCTAACTCATACGAACACACAATGCACATGTATTGATTACAACCCAACACCACAGTACTTATTTTTGTTTCCCCTTTCTGTGTTTGTAACTTTTTTCTCACTGTGTGAGAAGCTGACTCTTATTATTGACACAATATTTACATATCTAAAACCTGTACACACATAACATTAGGAATTGCTAACACGTATCCTTGGGAAAAACACATTTATTAAATGGATGACAGTATTTATTTCCAGTTCCTTTCCCCTTTATTTTTACAGTATTCAGGCAAGGTTGTATTTTTTAAAATTACTTAAGTTTTTTTCCCCATGCCTTTCAGTGTGACTTTGTTATTCATTTTTAATACAATTAGATTCATTTGTTCTCACATCCAGGTTGCTCTTCTTATTTATTATTTTGTTTACTTTTCGGGTATGTGAAAGGTATAACTGAAGAGTCAGAGCTATTCGAAGAGTCACTCCTGCGTCATCCTTGCTATCTATTCCCCTCCTTCCATCCTTTACTTATTCAGCCCTGTAGGTCACCAATTCTTTTAGTTTCTGGTTTATTCTTCTTATACTTCTTTTGCATGAATGCACATATCATATGTATTTTTATATATGCTATTTTTTCTTACATCAAGGACAACATATTACACAGTCTCTGTACTTTCAAGAGTTATTCTTCAAAAAAAATAATTTTGACTCAAAATCAGATGTTATGCTCAATGGGAAACTGTGATGAGAATGTAAAGTTATCTTTTAAAGGAAAAGACAGCTTTTGCTGTGAAGAAGCCTATGCATGAAGCAAATTATGACCTTAGATAAAAATTACATGGTAAGAATGCTAATGAAAAGATAAACAAGATGTACATGAGTGCAATTCAAAAAAGAAACTAAAAAGTTTAAACGTATCTTAAAATATTCTCACATAAATCTCTGGAATGAATTTTTAAATAACTTGGAGGGTTTTTGTTCATTGACTAATAAATTTAAAATAACGGGTATCTAATATCACCTGATTGAAAAAATATGGAAATAATCACTCCTTGCTATTAATGGAATTTGTACATTGCTGTGATATGTATGTAATTTAACAATGTCTACCAAAATTTAAGAAAACACAAAGACATTTATTTTAAAATTTTGCATTGGCCAAGAAGTTCTACTAATATATAATATATGTGAATGAAAAGGTGCATGCTTATTGTAATAAATATTCATAAAATAAACCCGGTAGAGTACTCTAGTGCTATAATATATACTGCAGCAGGTTAAAAAATGAGGTAAATCTACACATGCTAACTTGTAAAAATATTCAAGATATGCTTTTAAATTAAAAAAAAATCACCCAACTATGCAAGGATTTATTCCCTTAACAAACAATAATGCAATCTATATTGATATAATATAGATACAACTGTTGGGTCATTCAAGTTAAAACATCTGTAACATATGTTCATTTTTATACAGTAGTTACCTTAGAGTAACAGACTGTGACTATGAACAGAAGACTTCTTTTACTTCTTATCTACATCCTTCTTTATGTTTCTTTAAGTCACTTTGTGTGTTAGTCCATTTTACATGGCTAGAAGGACATACCTGTAACTGGGTAACTTATAAAGAAAAGAGATTTATTTGGCCCAAGTTCTGCAGACCGTCCAAGAAGGCTGCCAGTGTCTGCTGCTGGTGAGGCCTTCTGGAGCTTCTCAATAAAGTGGAGGGGAAGCAGGCAGTCACAGGGAGAGAAAAGGAACAAGAAAGACAAGGGGAGGGGGGATGCCATATTCTTATGTGAACTAATCAAGGAAGAATTCACTTATTGCCAGGAGAGCATCAAGCCATTCATGAGATCACCCCATGATCCAAACACCTCACATCTTTAATGTTGGGAAACAAATTTTAACATGAGATTTGGAAGGGACATACATCCAAAGTATATCAGCTTGTATTAATATATGTCTTGTGCAATTTCGTACAATGAGTGTGTGTTAGTAGGACCAAGAAGGTTCATTTTCCAGACATCTGAATAGACTGGTAGAGTATCAGACAGCTAATCGTAGTCTAGAGAAAGAGTAGCAAAGAGTGAGAAGCTGTCTCAGGCTGAGTAGAGGACCCTGGAATAAATCTTAACTCCAGAGGAAAAGTTTAATTACTGGTAGGTCTGAAGGCACAGATGTGCTGGTCTTAATTTGAGAGCTATCTAAGGCTACTCAGCTATCACAATGAGGCAGGCACTATGCTCTGATTTTTTCTACATCCTACATGCTCTCCATTAAGCTACAGTCAGATACTCATACTTAAAAACACTCTCCTTTATTCTCATCTCACCTGGACAAGTCTCTTACCACCGTTAGGCTATTGTGAACAAATGCATGTCTTTTCTCCTTTGGATTAAAAATATGAAAAACAATGTTAGTTTGTACTGCAACACATAGCTAAGGCAGAAAGCAGGAGTGGCCAAGTGACAATGAAGTCCATGAAGAGACAGGACTAGTGGGAGATATCCTCATGTTCGCGTAGCAGAGTTGCAGGAAAAGGTGCAGACACACGTTGATCTATGTGCTAAGACAAGACTTAAGGGGAAATAATCTTATTGGAACTATAGTTTGTTTTGTGAGACAGAAGTTGACATATCAGAGGGGAAGAGGAAACGTGCTCTTACAAGAAAAGACTACCACTACCACACTGAAGGCAAATGGTGGCGCCAGAGCTCTTGAAGACTAGGTTCATTGTCTGAAAAGAAGACAATCTCTTTCATCCTCTATGACTGTACCTATACCATTCTTGATCCCTTCTTTTCCTCTCTACGCTCCTCACCACTTTTTGACTCAGAGCTTTTAGTCTCACTGACTGCAGTGTTATATCCAGCTGTCTCTTCCATGCATGTAGGACACTCGTTGTTAGTAGAAAATTATTCACTCACTAGGAGATGAATGTAGTGGCTGGATGGTCACTATTTGCTCTATGGGTGCTTTTTCGTAGGTGTATAATCTCAAGCATTATGTGGTTTTTCACAGAGTGTTGTAATACGCGGAGCAGGGGGGAATCACAGTCTTCACCTTCATCTGGATTGACAAATTTGAATCTCCATCAGTTCATGTTTTAAAATTTAATCTTGATTGGATTTCTGATAAAAGGGACAGCCATGTAATTTAGAACCTTGTCAGTGTCCAAGATATATTTTAAAAATTGTTTTTGCAACTATCTCTCTCTCAATTTTAATTTGATATTTAAATAAGAAGATGCTATAGATACCTTGTTATGCAAATGAGAAAAATGGTAGTGACATGTGGATATTTTCCACCAGATATTACTTTTTATGAAATAATCAAGACAGATTTAAGCTACATATAGGTGCAGTTAAGAGTTTTCCTCTTAGAACAAAAGATGAACCCTGACTCTAGAAGAAATTTCCTCTAATAAACAAGATAAATATTATGCTTAGACAGAAATCTTCAACAGATCACTTCTACTTTTTGATTCTAAACTGTCCTCAGAAAAGCACTCTAAAATAAGATTTTCCTAAGTAGTGATTATAAGTAGAAGCAATGACAAGAGGTGTCTTTCTTTTTAAGTGTTCACTGCCATTGTTTGACCTTCAAACATATGGAGCGAATCTGGATTTGTAGTCTGTACTTTTTGACATAAACTATGCTGAACACATGGTCTTTCCAAAAATACTACAGGAAACCATTCTCTGAGTATCATTCATCATCTCGTTCCTCAGTGACATCTCATTGCAAAGAAAGGTGAAAATTGTTGCTATGAGGTGTTGAGTTGATGGAGAATAGAAAAATAGTTAACTTGGCAGCTAATAAAAGGGCCCTTACACATACTGATGCTGATATATTCTGAGTATAATCATGCACCAGAGATGGCCTGGAAAGCTAGGGATTTATAAACACAAGCAAAGGAGCACATCTGCTTACTTTTTTGTGACTTATTTGAGATAATGCTTCCAGTGACAAAAGGAGATCTATTCAAACACAATGAAAATTAGTTTCAAAGTCCTATCATAGATTTCCATATGTATAAATCACACTTTTTTGGCTATTTTTTTTTTTTTTGAGACAGAGCCTCAAGCTGTCCCCCTGGGCAGAGTGCCATGGCATTACAGCTCACAGCAACCTCCAACTCCTGGGCTTAAGCGAGTCTCCTGCCTCCGCCTCCCAAGTAGCTGGGACCACAGGCGCCCGCCACAACGCCCGGCTATTTTTTGGTTGCAGCCGTCGTTGTTTGGCGGGTCCAGGCTGGGGATTCGAACCCGCCACCTTAGGTGTACGTGGCTGGCGCCTTAGCCGGTTGAGCTATAGGCGCCGAGCCACTTTTTTGGCTATAGATTTAAAAAATATTTTGCCTGAAATACCAGTATTCTTTACATTTTCAGTCTTTTCTCAGGGAAGAAAATAGAGTATTATTCTCCGTCAACTTAAACCAAATATGTAACTTTATTTTGGCATATTTAGAACAAGTATATGTTCTATATTTTTCCCTAAAGAAATTAAAAGTATTTTTCAGTAATTATCACGTGTGAGCTTCATTTTTAATTTGTTATTTCAAACCTTCAATATACTTCCTTTTTAAGTAGTCTTTTCAGACCTTCAATTTCTGGATCAGTATATTAAACCTTTACTCTGTCTACAATTTCACATGGTGTTAGAAAGTCTGACCTGAGATTCAAAGTGGGGATTTGGCCAATGGGACTAAATATCAGATAGTATTAGTGCTCAATTTGAAAGAGAATCTCACAATCAGAGGAAATCACTGGCCAATATCTGTGTACAGAACATTCTTTTCCTGTTGATGACCTTGAATTAAAATCAGGAAAGGAGATCTTATTACAGATGTAACCTAGACTCACTTTCTCCTACCCCCTTTCTTTCACTTAATTATAATTATGTCCCTACATCATTTTGCACATACTCCTTTATTCCATTTGCAAATGAAGTTAACATACAAATAACTCTACAATCAAATAGGCATTGATTTAAACATTTTTACCTAAGGTAACAACATTATATTAAATCAATAAGTGCAAATAAATGTTGATGGGGACCATCATTTTGGTATTTTCTCTGGTGGTACAGGTTCTTAGTATAACTGAGTTGCCAGAGAGTGTGTATTCAGGCAAAAATGCTAACATCATACTAGTTGATTATTTCCATTAAGAAAAATAAAACAACTTATTTTCAACAGAATAAGAGCTCTCTCTCTCAAGGTCAAGTCTTCTAGTTGAATCACACACATGAATGGTAAGAATCCAGAAAAGGTTCTTAAATATTGGCTAGAGGAAAAATTGTATTTATAGATTTTTTTAATCCACTATAAACCAAAAAATTACATCTTAAGTTACAATTCACAATCTACTCAAATCATAAGACCATTGAGCATTGCCTCTATTTCCACCAAAATTTAGATATTTTTATAATGGAGGTCAGCAAAGAACACTTTGAATCTTATTATTTTTCAATCAATTTATTTTCTTGTTTTTTCTCTTGATCAATTAATTAATCAGACAAAAAATGACCACGTCATAGAAACCTAGGAAACTTTGAGACACTACCACATCCAGAGGAGCTGTGTGATATGCAAACTTGGATACGATTCTGGGACAGAACAAAAGACCTTAGGTAAAAATTAAGAAAATGTACATGCAAATAAAATATGAAATGTAGTTGATAATATAAAAATACTGTTTAACTATTTGTGACAATTTTTATGTAAGATATTGACAATGGGAGAAATTAGGAGCGGAATATACACAACTTTGTATTCTCTTTGCAACTTTTCTATAAAACTAAACTATTTAAAAATAAATAGTTCTTTACTTAGATATGGAGATGTATTGAGAGAAAATTGTTTATTCAGATAATGTAGAACTGAAATAAATTATGTCACCTGAAAAAACTAAAAAAAGGATTGTAATAAATCTTTGTCATCCTCTTAAACTTCACTCTCTACATTCTTTTGAATTCTGCTTCTTTTCAAGTTATGCTGCTGACTCAGAGAAAATATGGCATATGTTTAATTTTTCCCCTAAATATGGACAGAATTTGGTAGTAATCCAATCATTCCCTTACTCAAATTGCATTTTGAGAAGTGTTTTGCACATTCAATATTCCTGAGATAGACAGCGGGCATGCTGGGGTCAAGTGAAGCAAATGATTGAGAATAAAGTCACGGCTACATGGAAGTCACCACCTTCATTTGCTCAAAGAGCCTCTAAGAAGCTGAATGAATAAACAAGTCATCTGTCCTCTCACTCTCACAATAAACAGGTAAAAAACATTCCATTCCAATTTAGAGAAATTGAAATAAATGGGCAGCATCATGGCTTCCTTTACTTCTGCAACCTTCCACTTCCAATACACAATTCTACTCCCAAAATGGTGTACTTCTAGATAGCCAATATAACATTTTTAATTATTAAAAGCAGAGTAGTTGGGCAAGCATTGTTTCAGGCAGCTGTCATCCCATTTTCCCGACATAACTTGTCATGAAACAATATTGTAAAAAAGAAAAAATGAGAAAAGAGCAAAGCAAGGTCCCTCTTATCCTGTACCCTACATTATTATTTAATGTTTTCTTCTTAAGAGAAAGAAATCAGTGTTACTCTAAAATCAAATTTAATTTATAATGACTTTATATTATTTTACCTGCAAGTGTCATTCAGAATGGGAAGAAAAGTAAGCAAAGGCTATTTCTGATGCCTTTTGACCTTCCTCAGGCAGACAGTTTAATCACAATAATGTCTGTATCTCAAAGGTCCCTAATCTTATTGTTTTATTCTCTGCCTTTTGCCCTCCTTCATTGTTCTACCTCTCAAAACATACCTGTCAGTAACACCTAATACTGTTCTTTCACTTTCTTGCCATGGCACTTTCAATTTCAAGATAAAATATGAAAACTAGAGAGTACCATAATGTATTTTTGTTTCATACTGCCTTTCAGCTCTATGGGAATAGGTTAGACCATATCTCAAGTCTTAAACAATGAATATCATAATGCTTCTAACAAAGATATCTTATAACAGTCTAAACCCCATGATTAGAAATCTGAGCAAGAAGTTCCTGGTATTTTAATTTATAGCATCCCAGTTAGGCTGCTCAAAATCCAGGTACATTTATTGTTCTGATATTTTAATAAATGAATTATATACATCCCTTATTACACATATAAAAAAGTTATTAACCATTTCTTTGCTTACTTATATGCTATTCTAGGGATCTGTAATCATTTTGTCTAATAATCAGCTAGAGACGCTTATTAAAAATACAGAAACTTTGGACTCACATCTCAGGATTTTTATTAGATTAGTGTAGAGTTATAAGCATCTGCATTTTAATAAGCACCCCATGAAATTATGCACCAGATGGTTAATGGAATGTGCTTTTGGAAATACCTCTTTCCTCTCTGATGTCTTAACAAACCTAGGGAAAGTGAAAATTCAAAATATTTCCAAGAAGAGTCACTTTAGGACATTATGCAAGCAAACAAAAAAGAAAGAAAGAAAAAGAAAAGAAAAGTATACTTATCCTTCCACTATGAACAACTAAAACAATGGGAGAAATATGTAACATATTTGTTCGGAGATTTGAACACTGGCAAAGCAGGACTGTGAAACCTGAAACAATGGAAATGTAGTAACCCTTACAACAGACTTGTTTTCTCTCTGGAAGCAATTTTTAGATGATGGACTCAAGGTGAAGAGTCTAAAGAAGAGCCCATCAAGTTCTGAATCCTGAATCTCAGAATGTTTGGAGATATAAATTAAAGTTGGGGAGGCTGAGATGACTGGTCATTGTAGGAAAGAATCCCAGAACCAAAATGACTATTTAGCAGAACATCCCCCCAAATCTGTATAGATTTTGTTAAGTGATAGGCTACATATCTGTTGCATTAAACCCTACAAAGCTATGTAGTGAAAAACAGGAGTGAATGCCAAGCAATTCACACAACACAGAGAATTAAGTGGGTTCTACTTCATCCTGCCAGAGTGGAGAGTGATTAATGATCACTGAGGTATTAGTAGAGGTCCTACAGAAGTCATACCCTGATAGTGGGGCTAAACCATCCCTGGAGTGCAGACACTCTTGACTCATTTAAGCAGACAGTTATGACAACCCAAGAACATTTTAAAACAAATATCAAAAAAGATCAAACTCATCCACAAGTAACTTGGCTGTATAGCATACAAATCTTTCTCCTTACCTTTCCGGAGAATATATTCTGCATAAATTTCTTTAATGAGTTTTTTTCTCTTTTAAGTCATTGCAATAAATTTTATATCTGAAACAAAGAAATCAGATGGCACTTCTTCAGTAGTTACCTTTATAGTGCAGCTGCGTCAACTGCTTCGAAGGTACTTGGAACATGTCATGATTTCTCATACTTTTTTAAATTAGCACATACCATTTCCTGGCTGAAGAATTATAGTCATCCTTTAAAATCTTGTTTAAATATTGACTGCTCTTTGGAGATTTTTATTTTTTGTTAGAACTTCCCTTGGTGTCTTTTCATAGCACTATAATTATGTGGCTCTTATAGTATAGACTTAAGATGTAAAGATTTTATTCTCATACACAATGAGAGTTTTAAGATGTACAATGATATCTTTTGCTTTTTATATTATCTTAGGGACTAAAAAAGGAGCTGAAACCAAATATTGGCAATAGCAGCAGTAATATTACTAGTAGAAATAACAATACAGGGGAACTCCATAGTGTCCACCTCCCTACATTGACTACCTCTTTAAGTTGACCTAATTTTCAAAGACAAAACTTGTACCACATGTACAAATCAGTACAGTGGGACTTGCTTATGTTGACCATCTCTGTATTTTGACCAGTTTATTACAGTCCCTTGAGCAGTCAACTTACAGAAGTTTTGTTATAATTATAAATATAATACTGTATAACTACAAACAGAATGTGCCACATACACTCTTCCAAGCACTTGTCATGTAATATTTAATTTAAATCTTAGAGAAATTATATAATTTAAATATTCCTGTCTGTGTTTCATTGAAAAGGAAAGAGAAATGAAAAGACTGATTTTTAGAAAAAAATTGGAATAAATTAAAAACGTTTAACTTAATACTTAGAACCAGACAAAAGTTAGTTTCTAGGGGCAAAGTGGCCCTATCTTTTCAATGATAACATTTCACGTAATCGCTTTTTTCTCTCTCTGACTAATAGTTGGCACTAACCTATCTCTACTTCTTCTTGGCACGCTAACCACATAATGTTCTCTTACCACTTTGTGAAGTAGCACATAATATTTCCTATTTCTGAAGGGTTCCTACTGAGGGCAATTAAAATGTTAAATATAAAAGCATGCCCTAAGAATGAAACATCACCATCACTCTTCCACCCTCATGCAAAAAAACGGTGAATCTTCTAGCCATGAAAAGAGTGAAATAATATATCTTTTCACTTTATAAAAGAAATGCTAGCATTATTTCTAAATCAATAATAATAATTTATCAGCTTGTTGAAAATCGTAAGTTCTACAATATAATGAAATCATGATATTCATCCAAATGAGCATGCCTGTGTGTGGTCAGAAACACAAGGAATGCTCATTAGTAAAGTCTACCTGCCTCCTCATTTTTTTTTAAATGTAGGAGAATTTGAAGTGTGTGTTCTGAGTTAAAAAAAAGAGATCATTTCTTATATTTTATGCCCTGGTATTATAAATTACACTATATTGCTATAAATTATACATTATAAAGGAAGTCGATACAGTTGTTAAAGATCAGGTTACAGAGGGAAAGAGTAGCCTATGGAGATCAGTAAAATTAGAGTGTGTCGTTGTGGAGTACGTATAATTGACTACATTGATCTCAATATTAATTCCACAGCTTAAGTCATATTTTAGAATAAATATTATTGACCGAACCCCTGGCATATCAGCAGAATTTTTGAACAATTTTCAGTTTTTAATGTTATTATCAATAGATAATACCTACAAAAATTATTTCAGGGGTCTCTAAATGTATTGTTAACCAGAAGAGTGCTCTCAGAGCCCATAGTTCTCTATTCTGAGAATCTTAACAAAGGTACTATGAGGAAACTCAAAAAGGTCTTTGGGGAAATATCTCAATGTTCAGCAGAGAAAATAAAAGGTGTACTTGAAAGATTTAGAAGAGCCCTGATGCTGAGAAAATTGGAAATTAGTGTGAGTTTCTGCTTTTTTGATTATTCTTGGTAAAATTCTGATCCTGAGGCCCACACTGCAGATTTACCTTTCCCCTTTCCCTTCCCCACACACCTGGTGTGTGATGAAGCTTCTTGTGCTGGAGCTGCGGGGTTACAGTAGAGCTCTGTAACACCAGGGGGAGTCAACTCAACCCCTTCTCTCCAGTCACCTTTAGAATAATCATGATTTTCTCTAAATCCCCATGCCGTTTATTTTAAATGGTATTGATTTATAGTGGCAAAAGCCGTTATGTGTGTTTCCTGTATCATTTGGGTGAGTCTATCCAATAATACCTGAATTCTTAGAGAGCACAGACCACATCCTTTTATTCCTGAATATTTACCCGCTAGCAGATAACCTGAAATGAAGTGAAAACCTGATGTCTATTAAGTGTTAAATCCTGAAGCAATACATTTTATTATAGAATTCAGAATATTTTCAATAAAGTCTTTTTTTTTTTTTTTTAGAGACAGTCTCACTTTATCGCCCTTGGTAGAGTGGTAGAGTGCCATGGGATCACAGCTCAGAGCAACCTCCAATTCCTGGGCTTGGGCAATGCTCTTGCTTCAGCCTCCTGAGTAGCTGGGACTACAGGCACCTGCTACAACGCCCAGCTATTTTTTGTTGCAGTTTGGCCCGGGTGGGATTTGAACCTGTCACCCTCGGTATATGGAGCTGGAGCCCTACCTACTGAGCCACAGGCACCACCCACCTGTGTTAAAAATTTTAAGACCAAGACCAAATAATACAAGCAAGCCAGCTGAAACAGTTGAAATTCTTTATTTCTAGATTTCATCTTACTTTCTCTTTCTTTTTATGTTCTTTTTGTTTGTGTCATTTCTGTTTAGTTTTATTTTAATTTTGGGTATTCTACGTAGCCTATTCTACTGTACTTATTAATGAAGTTGTTAGAACTGCAACTAATTGACTACACTAAACCGGACTGAGTGAGCTCTATCAAGGTAGCTCATAATTTAACTTTACTGCTCATGAACACACAGTTTGCTATAAATTCTTTCTTACTTCTCCTTTAATATTTCATTGTCTCTTGTGTTCAGCAAAGATGAATCACTGAACATGTAGATGTTTACACCCAATAAAAATATTATTGCGTTGCCAAATAAGTGATGGCCAAAACAGAACAAAATATTTCAATTAATTCCACATCATGTTCTGCTTAAATATATTAATGGAAATGTGTGGCTATTCACCTGGTATTATTTATATCTATTTGAATTTTCAAATACAAAATTTTAATCACAAATCTAGCCAATGGTAAAAACTCATCATTCACATTCCAGTCACTCCTCCCATGACCACCGTGATTCTGGCACTTAGTGTACTCTGCTTTTTAGTAGATCATTTTTCCTGGTAGAGCATTATTGCCTCAATTGCTATACTCATGCATTATTTAATTTTGAATTGAAAACTTAATGAAGATTATATTTTCAGTAATATTTTGTTGCTTTAATCTTAAGAAATGCAAAATTTACCATTATGTGCCAAGTGTCATAATTTTTTAAGTACTTACTTTTCATATTTTTCCATATCTTCCCTTTATTTCTTCTTTCATAAATGTGCTAAGTGTTCAGTGACTCATACAAGTTAGTGAGGGGAAGGAGATGAGAAAGAAAGGAAAGATGCCTGGATGTCAATTTGAGAATGAGGTAATAGGGATGCAGATTTGTCTGAGTGAGATATCTTAGCAAATTACCTTTATCATCAAACAATAACAAGAAAGGGAATTTAATCTTTTTGCACTGAAATAGTATCATCTACCCATTTCAGACATTAGCTCAGAGTGTAATACCCACACTTGATCATGTCTCAGGCCACAAAACATGGCTCAAAAATTCAAATGGATATAAATAATACCTATTTATTTAAAATTTTAATCACAAATTTTATGAATGCAGATTGTGTCATATTACAAAAAGAACTTTTTATAAAAATGGAGTAGAATTTTGTGAAAATTTATTGGATGTAATTGATAGAGTATTTGTCTAGAAAACTTTAAAACACACATCAGAAATTCAATTTTTCAGAATATATAGAAAGCACATTGGAACCTTTTCTTAAATAATCCTAAAGCATTTGATTTAAGCTGTGTGCATTGGGTCATGTCTATGATCCCAACATTGTGGGAGGCCAAGGCAGAAGGACTGCTTGAGGCCAGAAATTCCAGATAAGCCTGTTGACATAGTGAAGTCCTATCTCTATAAAATATAAAAACTAATTAGACAGGCATGATGGTGCATATCTATCTTCCCAGCTACTTGTGAGGCTGAGGCAGGAGGAGGCTGAGGCTCCCCTTGCCTAAGATTGCAGTGAGCTATAATTCAGGCACTGTACTCTAGCCTGGGCAACAGAGCATGTGAACCTGTCTATAAAAATAAATGAACTGATAAAGCAGCCAATTCAATATTTTTTTTAAGTCATACTGAAATAATAAAGGCTTTCTTTTCTTGAACACAAATATACAAAAGACTGAAAACTTATGTTTTTATCAGTTCAGAGAGTAGAACTTATATTACTCAATACTAAAATGTCACAAATAACTAACCAAAACAAAATGTGGTAAATATTCACATTTGACAGATTAATAAAACAAAGCTTATAGCATTCAAGTTATAATGTTTGTATACAATGAGGTTGGGAATTTACCTATATCTACACATCACCAAATTTCAAGCTTTCTGCTGCACTTAATAATTAGCCAATAAAAAAACTATTAATAGGACATAATTATTGTAGTTCATTTACAGACCATGTGGATCCTTGATTCAGTCAATTTTTAAAGCATCTTTTGAGTCGGTTCAATGGTCCAAGTGCTATTTAGTGTAAAAATATAATTAATTCAGGTTCTGCCCTCCAAGATCACACTCCAGCAGGAGAAATAGACGCATGACAGGGATCTAGTATAAGAGTGAACAGAGAATGAAAGTGTAGGGTTAGTTAGGAGAAGAAAGAGATTATCAAAACCTATTGAAATTATAAACTAGAAAATGTTAACAGTCCAAATATCTTTAAAGAATTCAAGAGGACTAGTCAATATGCACAAATCCTGAGATAGGAAAGAGAGAGTAAAGATGTCCTGTAGTGTACACTTCCAAGCACAGAGGAATCAAGAACAGAAAGCAGACTATGTTGGTAGACGAGATTATGAACAGCATCTGTCCCAGAATAACAGCCAAATTCCACCTGGGAAGGTCAATGGTATGTTGTATTTCCTCCAGTCAATATTACACAAAATTTTGGACAACCGCAGAAAGATAGATAAAATATTCAGACATTTAAAAAGTGATATTTTAGCATCAAAGAAAGTGCTAAGTATAGACTAATTAGAGGAATTTCTCAACTGTGAAATTGTCATCCTTTATCCAAAATATAGTAGCCTTTAGAACTGTAAATTGCCAACCAGTACTGACCGAAGGATGAATGATCTTAACAAAACCAGTTATTCCATTCTTCACTAACTTTGGTTCTATCCAAATAATGCCCAAATAGCTGAGACGGAAGAAGAGATTTAAATACTGGAAAGAAAGCATGTCATCAATGTAAGCTATGTCAGAAGATAGGGAGTTAGTCAGTGATTATGCAACAAAAATAGACCAGTGAGGCTGCTTTAAACATCCATAATATGTAGTGTTTTAGAGTCCCCTGAAGGTTAGTGGGTATATTTTTTCCGTAAAAAAGATACCTGAATATAATTTTCTCCTCTCTACTAAAAAGCATTTCCAGCTATTTTTAGACCTCAATTAATATGGAAAGAAAAGGCTCCTTCCTTCTCTTCCATTTGACGAGACATTTCCTTCCTGGTAATAATGAGATAGACATAGTTGACCTATACAGAAACCCGATTCATAATACTCCCTTGAAAGGGCTTTAGAGGCTCACAGAGTTGTACTAATTTGTACAACTTCAGCATCCCACATGGTGACAGCCTAGTGGTCAAAAGACGGGAGTCTAGTAGACATTCAGACAATTTCTCAGCAAAGATATCTTCTGTGCAGTGTGAGGGACAGCTAACTCTTGAAAACTGCTGCTCAATCATAGCTTTTTCCAAAAGTATAACAAATTATCCACTTTTTTCCTTCCTTTCTAAGTCAGGGTTGCAGGGCACCAATTTCTGGTACCATACAGTAGGCACCAGGAGAGGTATAGAGAGGAGAAAGGAGAGAATAAGACAGGAGATGTGGAACACTGAACCCCTGTCCATCTCTACCATCTGCACAGAGTCTTAGACAGAAGAACTCTCCTTCCTCATAATAAAAGGACAATACCATTAACTATAAAGCTTAGGGAACTAAATGAAATAGAAATGTTATCAATTTTGTGTCATAAATAAGGATAGTGAATCATGAGACGGATAAAATTTGACATCACAGATGAGTTTTGTTATTCTGTGTGAGTTGTCATCCCTCTCTAAAATTCATTCGTTTTACTGCAATAATGAAGACAAAAGAATTTCCAAGGTACTGTTCACTTTTCAAAGGAGAGTTATCTATTGCTAATGATATTTAGGGACCAGAGGGTCAATGGATCTAAATCATGTACCTTTTGTAATGCATAACACTAAACCGTGTATATTGGTTTTTAACAAGAAAAAAATATAAATATATGTGATTAATTGGGATATGTTAATATTTTACTGATATACTTAGTATAAAGTATTTTTTT
>NW_003852426.1:18722060-18729458 GCF_000181295.1 Otolemur garnettii
TGGTAGTTATGATGATAACACTGTGGAGACCACAGTAAATCTCACCTCTGTGAATGGGATCCATATTTGAGTATTGTGTCTAACTATTTTTAATAGGATGCTAATAAATCCGTATTTGAACCCTGTAGACCATGATTATTTTGTGTCTTCAGAATGCCTTTATGTGCTCTTAATTAAATTTGTTTTCATTTTTAAATCTTGCAAAATTTTGTTCTCAGTCACTCTAGCTATGTTAACTGATCACTAACAACTATAGAATTTTCTAGTAGTTTCAGCAGGTAAGAATATGTTTTGCTTTTAATTTTGGTTGTTAAGGTCTTTCCTGCAGGCGTACCAGCATGATCTCAAAGTTTCCTTTCTTTAATCCCTGATGAACATGTCATCAAAGGGAATGTTTTTAATGTATTATAGTTGAGAAATTCTGATATTCTTTTCCTTGGTGCCTTTTATTGTTTAAATAAACAATTTGATAGCAATTGCATAAAATCATAGAACACTAAGATTCTAAGGGTCTTAAAGATCAAGTACCCTATGAGAACTTAAACTTTTCCTGCAGAAATCTTTTAATTGGTCATTTAATTTATATTTTGAAAGTTTTGCAAACAGATCTGTATGTTTCAACAATGAAACACATTAAATCATGTTTAATTTTGTATCTATAAAATTTTTGTTTCATAACTTAAACCATTTGTCTTTTTGTTATTCTAAAAAAAAAAATAAAAGGCCATTTTTTTTTATTTTTGTAAGGTAGGCATCAAGATTTTTTAAACTTTGTGTCGTTTGGACTAAGAAAAGTGCTTGGAATGACTCATTTGTATAAAGAAAGCAAATGTCATTGAACACATAATTGGATTATCCAAGGATGCATTACATCTTTGATCTTTCTGACATAATGAAACCAATGACAGACTAACATTTCTCCACCACAGGTATATTTGACAAGACAAATGATAAACATTATCTCTATGATGAGATTTCCTGTATTTGGGTAGACAACAATTTACCCAGTCTCTAATTTATTTATGAGTTATTGGAATAGCCTAAAACTCTAGTATTCCCAAAAGCTCTATTAAATATTTATTAAGTAAATAATGGAATATGTTTGTGGAGATTAGGAATTTGCTATGTAGCAAATACATTAGCACTATGATTGTAAAGCATAAACACAAACTTGAGATGATATACATCAGAGTCTGCAGATAAAAAGATAGCAAGGTAGTCAGTGTGTTTCAGGTTTAGAAATTTTAAAAAATTATCACTATGCATGGGAGGAAAATGGTTGCCATACAGGTGCCAACTCTACCTGATATAACTACAGGTAGAGATATACTACAGATATAACTACAGATATACTACAGATATAACTACCTGATATAACCACTCATACTTGTTATGAGTGGACAGAGTATGAGTGGACTCTGGATTCAACTCAATTCTTAAAAGAAAAGTGTGAGAGTTCAAGCTTGTGTTAGGTATCCATTTCTATAGAATCGGCTGCATTTATTTCTACAGTAAAGTGAGTTGAGACAATGGTAATAAAAAACAATTTTTGAACTTTAAAAAAAAATTTTTAGTAAAAATTTTACTCAAGCATAAGAAAAGAGAGATTTTAATGAAAATTGCATTAAATCTTTAAATCAACAATTTTCATGATTTTCAAGTTTTTGGTCTCAAGACCCCTTTATATTTTAAAAATTTGCTACGACCCCAACTTGATTTTCTTTATGTTGGTGATCACTATCAACATTTGCCAAATTAAAAATTAAAACTGAGGCTCTCGGTACCCGTAGCTAAGTGATTAGGGCCCTGGGCACATGCACCAGGGCTGGTGAGTTTCAACCTGGCCAGGCCTGCTAAACAACAATGACAACAACAAGAAAAAAATAGCTGAGTATTGTGGAAGGCACCCACAGTCCCAGATACTTGGGAGGCTGAGGCAAGAGAATCACTTAAGCCCAACAGCTTAAGGTTGCTATGAGCTGTGACACCATGGCACTCTACCAACTCTACTTGAGACTCAGTCAAAAAAAAAAACAACCAAAACTTAAAACTGATATAATGTTAAATTATTATTTATAAATTATTATAATATTAATGATAACCACAATTAATAAACAAAAAAATCTCATACATACCATAATTTTCTAAAGAATAGTCATAGTTTGGGAAAAAAATACATGGTGATAAGAGTGTCATTATTTCACATGTCCACAAATGTCTTTATTTTCTGACTTAAAAGATAGCTCTGTTCTCATGTCTATTTTTGTATTAAATCTGTCATAATATCCCATATCAGATGTCCTCCAAAATATGCTATTATACGCTCATGAAAGTCAAAAGCAAAAAAGAAAACATCTTAATATTATTCAGGGAAACATTTGACCTTTCAAAACACCCAAGTTGGTCTCTGGCAATCACATTAATGAAAGATTTCATTTTAAGAAGAGTTGCTATAGAACAATTCTTAGAGAATTGAACTTTTAACAATACTGAGTCTTCCAATCCATGGGCATTATATACTTTTCCATTTATTTAAGTCTTCTTTAATTTCTCTCAACACAATTTTATAATTTTCAAGCCAATGGTTTGGCAGATTTTGTTTCAATTTACCATCAAGAATTTATGGGTTCTTTTAACAGTATTATAAATGTATTTGCTTTTTTGTTTTATTTTCAAATTATGCCCTACTAATATATAGAACTATAATAGATTCTTGCATATTTTTTATCACGTACTTCACTTTTTCTAAATGTATATGTTAATTCTAATAGATTTGAGGAATTATTATTTGAGATTTGTCATGGGCCAATCATGCCATCTAAAAATAAATGCAGTTTTATTTATATTCTTTCCCAGTCTTTATGCATTGTATTTCTCTTGCTTTAATACACTAGCTAACACCTTCAGTAAACAAGTGAACAAATTTCCTACCATTGAATTTTTATTGTAAGTTACTGAATTTTTATCATGAATTGGTGTTGAGTTTTTCCAAATGTTATTTTCCACACATTGAAAAAATCATATGATTTTTCTCCTTTTTTTATTAAGATTTCAAACCATAAAAGTGATATTCAAGTATTAAACCAAAATTGAACCTACATTTCTAGGACAAATCCCACTTATCGTGTTATATTAAAATTTAGCTCTCTCCTGCCTCACTCTGCCTTCCTTCTCTGCTCTCTCTCTCTCTCACCCCCCCACCCCCCACCCTGTCTTTCTCCTTGCTCTTCTCTACTCTCTCTCTCTTCTCTTCCCCACTCTCTGCTTATCTCTCTCACCTCTTTTCTCTCCTCCTTGGTGCTGCTCTGCAGCCTCCCTCCTCCCACCAATAAAGACCTTTCATACAAAAAAAAAAAATTTAGATAGTGCTATTTTAAATAACTTATATTTGCTTTTCTGGTCATGAAGAATATCAGTATTAATTTTTTTCTTAGATGAGTCTATTAATCTTCTTTGGTGTTACTATCAAAAACAATGAAGGCAAGTTTAATGTTTTTTTCATTTTTAAATGTTGATGTCTTTCTAATAAATGGATTCTGTCATAATTAAAAACGTCTCTCATAATCTCTGAACTTTATTTTGTTGGGTATTGATGGAGCCATAGCTACATATTTAATATTTTCAAGGTATATCTATGTTTAATTTTTACAAGGTATATCTTTTGCTATCTGTCTGCTTTTGCTTACGTAAGCATTTAAAGTACTTTTCTGAACAGATATTTTGTGTTATTTTATTAAACTAGTCTATGGGCTTTTTAGCTCTACATCTTTGTTATTTTTAAATAGCTATTAGTTTTAATGGTTGCACTGGGAATTATTGTCTGTAGATACATTATCATACTACTCCGTTCAAAATGCAAGACCCTGATAAAGATTTAAACCCTTTTATCCTTTCATCCTTTTGACAAGAATTCTCCTGGATTTACTTCTATATGAATTATAAATCCTATAATATGGTGCCTTGTTTTGTTTATTTATTTTATGCAGTTATTTTATAAAATAACGAAATATTTGTCTGCTTATACAATGCCTGGCATTTCTGGTGACCTCCATTTCATTTTGTTGTTCCAAGTTTTCAACTAATGTAATTTCAGCTGCAAGAGCTTTCTTCAACTTTTTTTTTTAAGTTAAGATCTACTTACAAAATTCCATTAGCTTTTAATTTTTAATAATATTTAATTCAACTTTTTGAAAGATAGTTTCACTGAATATAGAATTTTGAGTTGATTTTTTTCAAAACTTTCACTTTTTTTCCCACTGGCTTTAGTCGTTTTACTGATGAGAAATGAGCTAATATCCCAATCCTTTTCTTCTTGTATGAGTGTCTCCATTTTTCTCCTTTTGCTTTCAACATTTTCTTTGTGTTTAGTTTTCACTGTGATGTACGTAGGGGAGGTTTTCTATATATTAATTATTTGGTAGGGGGTTGCTAAACTTCATGTGTATTAATATTTTTAACCAAGATTTAGAGACTTTAAGTTGTTTTCAAAATAATGCATTCTGTATTTTCTTATCTATCTTTCTGGGACACCATTTATACCTCAAGTTATTGAGACATTTTATTTACTTATTTTTCCTACCTGATCTTCAGAAAAATTCTATTGATACCTCTCCAGGCATCCTGATGTTTCCCTTTGCAATATCCAGTCTGTTGTTGTGTTTGCTCAACAAACTTTTTATTCCCAGTATTGTTCATGTTAGTTGTAGGAGTTCCATACAGTTCTTCTTTACATTTCCTAATCATCTTACGAGATTCTCTTTATACCTTACAGGGAATATCTGTCCTCCTAATATCACTTAATGTATTTTTAATTTGGTTTAAAGTCAGTGTTGCTAATCTCAACACCTGGGTAATCTCATAGTTCGTTTCAATTGAGTCGGTTTACACTTTGTCAGTCATATCATTCAGGGTTTTGGTTTTGCTTTTTTATGTGTCTAGTGATTTTTTATTGCATGTTAGAAAATGTGGATGTACATGAGAGGGAGTTTGAGTAATGTTACTTTCCTTTATGTGTATTTTTTTTTTTTCCTGAGCAGTCATAAAGTTACCGGTGATGCTTTTAAGTTTATTAAGCCCACTTTTAATTTTGTCTGGGTGCATCTATTTCAGCTTTGTTTCCAGGTTTATGGAATACCTCAGGGTATGGCTTTTAAGATAAGAACTTCACGGGCTCTCAGGTGATACCAGAGGTGTTCACCACAGTGTCGCTACTGCAGCGTGGGTAACAATACATCATTTCTCCTCACTGCATGTGTTTGCCTGTCAGGGGCATGCAGCAGATACCCTAGGGGCTTCTAGGGTCTCCAGAGTCTTGTCCCACATACCCAACACTCAGCTCTTGCTCACGCATGTATGGGAAATTCACATATAGGCTTCTCAAATTTCACAGCTCATTCTACTCCTTTACGTTGCCCTAAAAATTCTAGGTTTTCTGCATCCCTAACCTTCATTCCTCGCCTCCTCAATTCAGTGAGCCTACCATTTCTTCTCAAGATCTACCCAATGAAACTGCAGTCTGGAAAAGACCAGCAGCAAAAACCCAATTCAAACATGAGACTCACCTCGTATTTTCCCCTACCTGAAGGATCTTGCGCCATCTGTTGTGAAATAATTGAGAACTTTTCTTCCTATATTTTTGTCCAGAGGTTCATTTCATGTGGACTCTCATGCTGTATAAATGCCACTCAGGATACGTCTTTCTGACATTTGACTTAAATCAATGTCTACACTCTGGTTACTTGCTGAATTGATTTCTAAGGATTGTTATGATAAGTGTTTAAGGGTTCTGGAAAATATCTTTTTTTAAAATAAAGGGAAAACTTGGAAATCAGATCTTTAAAAATAAAAAAATTACACATATTTATTAGGCTCATAGTTACTGATTATGAATTTGCATGTTTTATATTTAATCTCTACTTGCATTGGGAGAAAATACCCAAATACTTACAAAATATAGCAACTAAATAAAAGTAAGTCAGTAATATAGCAACACAATAAAAGTAAGAACATGCATGAGGAAGACTGAATCACTGAAGTTTAGTGGATGTCTCAGTAAAATTTTAAATGGAGGGAAACTGTTATATAATTAGTAGTAAATGTTAAAACAATGATAAGAAGAAAATAAATACTTTGTATAAATCAAAAGAATAAAGAGAAGGTAATGCAAAAATTGTACAAAAAAGTCAACTGAGTGGATAACTAGTTGGAATAAACAGAAGAGTTTTAAACTGAACTCACACATAATTCTCCAAGCAATAGCATATTTCCAAATTTGGATTCAGAGATCATTTAGTGCTATTCAAAACAGTCAAAAATAATCAAAATGATAATTATCTTACCCTCTAGATAATTTTAACAACCTATCATTACTGTCCCAAATATATCATAAAATGGCACCAGTGATTTATAATCTGTTTAAAAACTTGTTCAGAATAAGGTTACATCTGGTAACTGAATCAAAACCAAGCGTGAACAGTAAGCAAACTTGTTTTGGCAAAGTACAGATCTCCATTTCCTCTTTTTCTTTTAAACCGAATTCATTTATTTACAAAAGGTACTTCCTACTAACTACAGGCATTCTTTGCACAGTATCACAATGTAATAAAAATAACTGTGTATACTGAAACCATGCAAAAAAATCTTAAAAATCATGTTTTGTGACCTTTAAAATTATTGTCACAACACTACAAATTCTTACCAACCATTCTAAATGCATAAGAAAAATGGGAAAAACAGTATTGTTTAATACACTGTAATTTAAATGCCTAAAAATATTGGAAATTATGAATTTTTAATTTATTTTTGGAAACAGTAAGAGTGAGCGTCTTCTCTATGCCTTGGGTGAGTTATCATTACTATGTTATTTTCTAAATTGAGGTTAGCATCCAATATTTTATCCTTTGCATTTCAATGCTATGAAATGTGAAGGTTGTTATCAGCATCAGCTCCTCTGTAAAATCTTCAGCCTTTTATAACAATTACTTTTCTTGTTTATATCAATAAGTTCACATTTACTAAGTTCCCTTGTGCCAATGAAGTGAAATGGCCCCAACCTTCCCACAGTCAGTTATTTCTTCCATAACTCCATTTGTGTTCAATTTGAACACAAATTAACAATTTTTGATCAAATTATCAAATTTCTTGCTGAACTGTTCTTTCATTCATCAACTCTCTTTTTCAATTATCTGCTTTTGTAAAATATACGTAGATCTATCAGTCAGGGACAAGGAGGTAATGCAATTGCAGGCTTTTCTGTCTGAACAGATGCCCGAGACCAATCACTGACTGACTGGTTATGCACAGAATGGTTTTTAATTAAAGAGTTATCAGGCAAGTTTGTACTTTATGTAATGTGTCCTAGTTCATGTATAATAGTAACTAAAATTTAAATCATGTTTG
>NW_003852426.1:18729746-18730641 GCF_000181295.1 Otolemur garnettii
AAGTTCCTACCAAAGGGCCATTTCAGTCTCAAAGATGATTTTTAATTAACCTGTCAAAAAAGATGTGGAGAAAGCTTTCTAAGCAGATGGAACACAAGACATGTAAAAAAATTGTGAGGGAGCCATTCATTCCACAAAGCCGAGAAAAGCCCTGAGACTGAGCAGCTACACAAACGTGTGTCTGTGATGGGAATCGATGAAACACAGGAGTTGAGGAAGCCGGCAGAGGCAGACATACTGGATATTGGTGGTGTGTTATCAAAATACATTGAAGGTAACATAAGAATTTTGAACTGGGAAATGATGAATTTCTATTGAAAAGAAAAACTTTGCCTTGTCAAATTAGCTTATTTTTTGACTAAAAATGACAACAACCCAAGATTGATTGCTATGATTCTGGATGAAAGGCAAGTTTAAGAAATGAACCTGGTGTTCATCAGTCTTCCCTTTTGAAGGTGTTTTTAAAGCCTCAATTCCTGGAAATAAGGCCCAAACAATTTCAATCTTGCTCAAGAATTAAGAGTTTAGGACCGTGAAAACATTCTCATATTTTTGGGAGTAGGGAAAGGACAGTGGAAAAAAGGGAGAGTTTTAATATACTGGACTAAATTCTAAACTGTGCATGTGTAACCCCAGAAATCTGAGGAGCTATTTTCAGAAGCCACAAAGGCCTGAAGAGATGATGGAATTCAGGCAAAGCAAGAGTAGTTGCTGGTTGTTCGGCAAAGCCATACCCCAGTAGAAAAATCTCATACTCTAGAGGTCAAGGTAAGGATGAACTAAACTCCCCTTTATTGTGCAAAAAAAGTAAGTTTGGTAAGATCAAAGTAAGTTGCCATAATTTAACTATCTGTCAGAACAAAACTCAATATATTTCAGAGGAAAATAATGTAAT
>NW_003852426.1:18731668-18733001 GCF_000181295.1 Otolemur garnettii
AAAAAAAAAAAAGAAACTGAGTAGATTCTTCCCCAAAGAAAATGTATATATGGAAAATAATCACATGGTAAGAGTTCAACATCATTTCATTATTAGAGAAATACAAATTAAAACAATAATAAGATATAGAATATCACCAGAAGGCCAAAGATTAAAAAAACGTGAACATATCCAGGGCTGGAGAAGAGGTAGAGACAATGGGACTTTCATAATTTACTGCTTTGAATGTAAAATCCTAATGGTAATGGATAAACAGTTAGTGGTATATCTGTACAATGGAATGCTGTTCATCAAGACAGAGGAATAAAATATTGTTTCACACAATAACACAAGTAAATCTCAAAATAATTACCCTAAGTCAAAGTCAGACCCAGGAAGGACACACTGTCCAGTTTCATTTATGTACAATTCTAGGGTGTCCATGCAAACTCACATGACAGGAAGCAGATCAGTGGTTTCCTGGAGTGGAAGGAGTGGATAAGGAGGGAAAAAAAACCAAAAGACATAAGTAAAATTTGACAAGTTGTTTTTATGACCACTATTGTGATTATTTTAATCGTTTCAGGGGGTATGTATAGGTCAAAATGTATCAAATTTTATGTGTCAAATATGTGTAGTTTATGGTATGTTTATCATATACTAAAGCTGTCTGAAAATAAGGAAAGAACAGCATTTTTCTGTGTTCAGTATCTGGTGATACTTTCTGGTGGAGAAATGAAAGTAAAAAGGGAATTGAGCGTGCTTGATTTATTGATTGTAGGGTACATACAGAAGTAAGAGATATTTGGAGAGGAAGTACGTAGCCTTCAGTGGTAGACTGGATGTGGGGGTGGTGAGGGTGAGGAAGAAGAAAGATTAAAGGATGACTCTTAAGGTTGTCTGTTTTGTTTAGCTAGAAGAACTGAGGTTCTTTTCTCTGCTGCAGGGAAATCTGAACCAGGACCAAGTTTGTAGGAGGAAACTGTTAAATTCAATTTTGGAAATTTAATTTAAGACTTCCTTGAAGGTTCACAGTTGGAGAAGGTGTGTGGGAGTCTAGGCACAGGGGGCATGGTTTGGATATATAAATGTGGGAGTCATTGGCCCCTTGATGAAAAAAAATAAAGCTTTAAAAATAAGAAAGAGAGACAAATAAAGAGGAGACTGGGAAAGAGATGTGGCAACTTCTTTTCTGTAGAGATAAACCAAGAAAACACTGAAAATGAGTCTCTAAAACTTACAGGGACCATTTTATCATATTTATGCTCAGTGAATGACTGAACAAGTAATGACTTTAGGAAGACCTCTATTCTCAACGGCTCTCAAAGACCGTCCGTTCAATCCCATCATGTTG
>NW_003852426.1:18737212-18742325 GCF_000181295.1 Otolemur garnettii
ATCCATTTAGAACCCTTTCAAAATGAAAATAAGGTATATAAAATGTGTACGTATTGTCAGTAATTGCATACACAAAAGACCTGCACCCTCCATAGAAGTCTGCTGAAGCTAGGCCACGGTAAAAACAATTTTACAAATTGGTACCATTTATAAGTCATGATGATGAAATGGATATAGGTAAATCCATGTGAAAAAAGATGTGGTTTGGAAACAGATTTTATGCTTTGGCAGCATTTTGATTACTTTTCAAATAAAATATAGAAACATTTGTGCATTGGTTAGCATAACAATGAATCTGAATTTAGCATCCTACTTTAAAAAGCTTTATTGAGAGTGACACAAGTAGAACTCTGGGGAAAATGACAAGATGCATCTTGAAAGGTGGAGATTGAAAAGGAAGAAGAAAGCCTGGTATAATGAAGGACTCTTCACATCCTGACCTTACTGTGCTCTGCTGAAAGGGTGTATTATGCTGTGGCTTCGCGTTTTCATTCCAGAAAACTCCCTGTTCCTTCTGCACCGTCCAGTGGATGACTGCAGAATCAGAACCCCTAAGATTACAGAGAACCTTGAGTCCTACACTGAGAAAATTACAAGCATCTGCTGAAAGATGAAACCCAACCTCAAGAGTCCCCTCTGTACTTAGGTCTTCTGAAATAGATTTAACATCTCTATGCTCTGTTCATTAAATGGTGGGGAGTGTGAATGAGTGTGTGTGCATGTCTGAATTTCCTATTGGACATTGATATACGATGCTGTGACAGGGTGTCAGTATACCAAAGGTGACCACCAAAGTGAAAGGAAGACACCAAAGTTGCATGAAGATGGGCAAATAAAGTTGTGTGCATGTCATCTCTATACTACTGTGTGCACAGGAAATCCTAACGCACTATTTCCTGGTATGCATCTGATCTCCATTATTTCAGCATTATAAGGATCAAACCATCTAAATTGATGTGCATAATTTAAATTATAATGTAATTCACAATTATGTAAAATTCCAAAGTTCTTCTTCATTGTCTAACTTAAAACTCATGACAAACCTATACCTAAACTAAATAATTTAGGGCACTCATAAAAGTAGCAAATGTTTCCTAGAGGCTAAACCCTAAAGATGACTGGATTATAGATTCTGTCTAAAGAAGGCTGAATTCTTTAATTCAATTGTTTCCTATTAATCTTAAACTGTTATAGATTCATATTATTTTATATCAAATATATTGTACTCTAATCACCGTAAGTAATGATCCCTGTCATGGTTTGAATCTGTCCCCTTGAAAATTTAGGTGTTAAAACAAAAAAAAAACCCAATGTTATGGCGTTATGAAGAGAAGCCTTTAAGAGTGATTACGCTGGTTCAGTGCCTGTGGCTCAAGTGGCTAAGGTGCCAGCCACATACACATAAGGTGGTGGGTTTGAATCCATCCTGGGCACGCCAAACAACAATGAAGGCTGCAACCAAAAAAACAGCCAGGCGTTGTGGCAGGCACCTGTGGTCCCAGCTACTTGGGAGGCAGAGGAGAGTCACTTGAGCCCAGAAGTTGGAGGTTGTTGTGAACTGTGGTGCCACAGCACTCTACCCAGTGGGACAGCTTGAGGCTCTGTCTCAAAAAAAAAAAAGAGAGAGAGATGATTACACCATGAAGCCTTCTCCCTCCTGAATTGGATTCGGACTTTTATTAATGACTTAATAAAAATTAAAAAGGGGGAAAATATAAAGGAGGTTTCAAGTCATGTTTAGCTACTTGCTCTTTTGCCTTAGGTTGGGACATGTGAGGACATAGGAAGTTTTGAAAGTATGATGAGAATTTAGTTTTAGACCTACTAATTATGAGATCTCTTTTAGTGAAGTAAAGATGTCTAGTGAGGTTACATATATAAATCTTGAGTTCATTGAACAATCTTGGCAGGAGCTGTACATGTTAGAGGTTCTTTTAACACCTAAATTTATACCCCCTCATTTGGAGGATGTAGCCACAAGACCCTATCGTGGAAGCAGACAGCAGCCCTGACCAGACAACCACATGTGCTGCCACTTGACCTTGGACTTTCCAACCTTCTCCAGAGCTATGAAAAAATAAATTTCTGTTCTTTATAAATTGCAGTCCCAAGTATTTTTGTTCCAGCATCATAATTGAACTAAAAACATCCCTTTTGTTGTTTTTCATTTTTTTAACTACTGCAACTCTCCAGAGTTCAGTGTTTGCCCCACTCACCTGCTATGTTAGATTCACGCCTTCCTCATCTTGTGCAATTGCATAACTGTAAATATCAGCTCAATTTCTGTAACTCTAACATGTAAACCTCCTGCCAAGATTGTTTAAGGAACTCCAGATTTGTATGTGTAACCTAATTAGACACCTTTACTTCACTAGAAGATATTTCATAATTAGTATGTCCAAAAGTTAAATTCTGACAATACCTTCAAAACTTGCTCACTCTCAGCCTCCTCCATTTCAATTAATTCCATCTCTTCTTTCCAGCCGCTTGGGTCAACTGCTTAAGTCTTAGCCTCTCATACCTTTATCTAATTTGGCATGAAATGTTGTAAAAATACTGTAGAATATGCCCAGGATCATATTCCACTTTTTATCAATTTGGCGGGTTATTTTCATAACCTCCTATTCCTATGCCACCAATATCACTTACCTGGAAACCACAATAGCTTCCGAAATGATTCGTCTCTGAACTTTCTTCAATCTGTTCCTATATGGAAGCCACAGTATAGTTCCTATTCTGAAATATAATTTGTGTCATTTTATGCCTCTGAATAGGTAGGTCCCTGCAGTGGCTCCTCATTTTCCTTTGTGCCCCATTTTCACAAAAGGCTTTCCATGGTCCGCCCTATCTTTAACTTTGAGGACCACACTTCCTACTACCACTTTCACACCACTCACTCTCCTCAGTCACACTGGCCTCTTGCCACTCCTTGAACTGAATAATCTAGCACATTCCCACCCTGGAGTCTTGTTTTAGCCATCACACCTGTCTGGAAAACTCCTCCCTCAGGATCTGCATGGCCAACTTCTTCACCTACATAATGTCTCTGCCTCAATGTCACCTTCAGGCTGAGACCTATCCTGGCTACTTAAATCCTATGCAAAGTTGCAGTTTGCACCTGGATGCTCACCATGCATGTCACATTCCCTTTGCCTTGTTCTTTTCATCATTCATTCGTACTTTACCCTCTTCTAGTTTGCTGTATAGTGCACTGACTCCGTTGATTGCTTATTGACTCACGGCACACACACACACACACACTTCTGTGTAATCTATATGAGGACAGGGAGTTTTTTCTCTTGTGTATATCACAGGCATTTAAGATAGTTTCTGCACACAGGGGATACTAAATATTTTCTACTCACAACTTTCAAGTATACCTAATCAAAATTTTTAGGAAAAAAATTACTTTTTCCCCTTTAGTAGCTTAGGAAGAAAATCAGGTATTGTGGAAGGGTCACAGGAAGCAATGTTTGAGACATGAAAGGGAAAAAATGATATCACAGACTTCTTATTAAACCATTTTAAATGGTTTTAGTGATATGTCATGCAAAATGTACAAAGAAAACACTTTAATTCCATGCCCCTGGAACCGTGGTGTTGGCAATATCAATGACTATACCATAATTTTCAAGAGGTACTCAGCCTACGAAATAAAGTCTGCTCATCTCCTAAACCAAGTTCTTGTGAAAACTTTGGATAAAAGTACATTTTATTCCAATGCAAACATAGTATTGTGAATTGTACAATAGAAAAAAACTGAATTATTGGACAAAAAGGGAAGAATTTAAAAAACAATATTTCATTCTCCCATGTAAATAGACCCTTTGGTCTAGACAATCAGACCCTATGATATGCAATTAATTTTGTTCTGAAATTAAAGGCATTAGAGATTTGGAATACTTTTCTATGTAAGAAGATCTCTTGACTATATTTTGGTATTTTGACTCCTTTCTTATTTTTTTTTAAAGTATAATCATGTATTTTATCATTTATTTATTTTGTATACAGGTTTTTAATGTACCACTTTAGTGTTTGACAGACATAAACGATGATTAAATGTTGGCTACGTGTTTGCTATTATTCACATAATCTTTTTTGAGAACATCAAATACCATGAACACTAAATATTAGAAAGAAATAAAAATGCCCTTGATATTTTACACCTTATTGACCATAAAAAGTGGTTTATTATTAAAATGAAATGACTCATATTTTCTTGAATTACAAATAGTGTAAGCCAAAGGAAAATGATATTTATTATTATGTTCATCGTAATAATTGGGTCCATAAAATTAACATAAAATACAGGTCTTCAAAGCCATCATTGCTCACTAAATAAGCATCAATATTTCATCTTAGAAGAATGAAAATAGCTGCCTGATTATGAGTAGACTTCATTGGAAGTAATATCCAAACCATGAAATTACCAAAGAACTGAATGAAAAAGTACTAAGTTGATGCTATTGATATTCAAATCATTTTACCTTTCCCTCCTTCCCATCATGGAGCATATATCCAGTCCACAAAACTGCCTCTTGCCTCTTAGAAACAGATCCTGTTTGAACGACTGCTAAGGATTAGGGTTTAATTCTGTTGGTTTCACATGTGCCAGCTGAGTGTCATAATAATTTTGTACTTTATTGCTTGATGAGCCAAACTGTTCTGACAATCCTTTGCATCTTCAGTCATCAGGGGATTAGACATGGGCTGTTATCCAAACCTCATTTAGAAAATATGTATCTCTTCTAAAATAACTCATCCAAACTTGTTGAACAGCTTTCTGCATCCTAATAAGTAAGACACGGAATTGCACGTGGTCTCCGTTCCCCAGGAACTTACCTTCCAAAAAAAGAAAACATGGTTTGGCCTGTGAAACAGTGGCATTTTTCAGGACTCCAAAAATCACATTTTATGGATGACTTATTGGCACTTTTGGACTTGCAGGAAGAAAATACTAAGCAAATTTCTCTTGTGGGAGGAATATTTTTTAAAAGGAAAAAGGAATATTCATTTCTTACTTCTGCTTAGTCAAGACTATACCAGGGATATAGCAGATTTTCATGGATCATAGTTTCTAATCTGTTAAGATTTGGGTCCCAGATATGGATTC
>NW_003852426.1:18743534-18744866 GCF_000181295.1 Otolemur garnettii
ACAAAAGACATAGAGTAGAATTAAAAGTGGGAGCTCAGGGGTTCATTGCCCACTGTGGGATTCTGGCAATGGCACTGAGTGTTTGCTCCACTCTGCTTTTATTGGAGTCTATTTGCCCAGAGGGTAAGATGAGGGAGGGAATAAAGACATCAGCAGTTTCTTGAGTGATCATATCAGCTCCTATTGTTATTATTATTAACCTTAAGGGTAGCCTTCAGAAATCTGAAATCTGAGCCTTTATTGGGAGAACCTCCTGCTTGAGGTCACACACCCAGATTTCTAGGGAGATGTTAAGCTCTGCTAGTTCTCTGTGGAGTAAAATGCCACTAGTGTTAATCTCCTCTGGGAGGGTGGGACTGGGAGGCAGGCATTTTCCTCCCATCACTAACTATCACAGAAGATTTTCCTCTGCAATAAGGGATATAAGGTCTTTTGCCCATATCTCAGAGCTCAAGCTATTCCCTTGGTCTCTGCCCGAGGGTAATGCAAATCTCCAAAATGGGTATCTGCTTTGCCTCTTTAATGGACAGGAAATGCCCTTGAAGATGTATCTTTTCCTAGGACATTGTCATAGCCTCTTCTATGACCATTACTCTCCTCAGAGCACTCACAGACCCAACAGGGTGTTTGTAAGCTGTATACTCAACAGGCTAGAATTTCAGAAAAGGCAAGAAGCTTGCTAACAATGGCTAGCTTAAATGTAAACAAGCTGACTTTTCTTTGTTCCAACTCACTCAGCTGACTCTTTAGTTTTCCTCTTTTTTCTGGGGATGATTTCCTTTGCCAAGAATGGGGTCTCCGGTCCCCATTCTCCCAGCAGTTTTTACTAAAGTATAATCTTGTTACTGGAGTATAATTCCCAGGCCTCTATTAGCATTAACCTAGAAAAGTACATTTATCAACTGTTGGTACAAAGCAACATCTCAGATCTTTTTTCAGATATATTCCACAATCAAACATTAATGAATTGGGATGAAACATTAAGCTCATTTGGGATGTTGAGGCAATTGGTAGTATCAGTGAATCCTATGAGATTATTGTTTTATTTATTTTGCTACTAAATGGATTTTTTCAGAAGCAGGGAGGAAAGGAAAGGTAGGGACGGTTAATGGTGCAAAAATATAGTTAGAATGGACAAGATCTCATATTTGATGGCCAGAAGTTTGTGTATTATCAACAATTAATTATTGCATATTTTAAAATGACTAAAATAATAGCATTAGAATTTTTCTAGCACAAAGAAATCATAAATGCTTGAAGTAATGGATAACCCAATTACTTTTATTTAATTATTACATATTGTATGGTTACAGGAAATGATGTACTCCCTAA
>NW_003852426.1:18745698-18746457 GCF_000181295.1 Otolemur garnettii
CCCTTCACTCTAATATGGAGACCACATTTAGAATAGCAACTTTGACTGGCACACTGACGGGTGTAATTGATGACAACTTACTGTCAATTCTAAGACACGCACAATCTTCTACTGATGACTTTAACACTTGGTTCATATCTTCTTATGACATTTACTGTCATCATCCTGAGTCATTTCTATGCCCATCTATTCCTTCAACATGTTTAAATCCTCAGCTTCACTGGCAAACACATTCACACTATTTCAGCCACATGTAAATTAACATTTCCCAGAAATATTAAATTCAAATATATCTCATTGTTGACACAATATCTTAATGTTCTTGTTATCCCCAGATAGTTTATTTTAATTTTATTTTTAATTGCCCCAAATTATATATACACATATTTATTGTGTACAGCATGATGTTTTAAAAAATGGTGTACATTCTGAAATGTCTAAATCAAGCCAATTAAATATGTGTTATCTCGTATGCTTACTATTTGTGTGTATCTATGTGAGAGAGAGAAAGAGAGGACTTAAAACCTATTCACTTAGAAATTTTCAAGGACGTGATGCATTGTTATTAGCTATAGTGGACATATTTTACAACAGATCCCTTGAAGTTATTCCTTTATCAGCTGAAATATTTTATTCTTTGACTAACAAAGGAGAGGTGCATGTATACATGCCTTCTTTTCTATTAGTGACCCTGCTGGCCCAACACTACCCAACTTACTTTCTCATTACATGTAAGTCCCCATTTTATTCAACACTTTT
>NW_003852426.1:18746789-18749137 GCF_000181295.1 Otolemur garnettii
CAGGTGGGCAGATTGCCTGAGGTGAGGCCGAGGATGGAGGATCTCCTGAGCTCATGAGTTTGAGACCAGCCTGAGCTAGAGTGAGATGCAATCTCTAAAAATAGCCAGACCTTGTGGTGGGTGCCTGTAGTCCCAACAACTTGGGAGGCTGAGGCAAGAGACTTTCTTTAGCCCAAGAGTCTAAGGTTGCTTTGAGCTGTGATGCCACAGCACTCTACCAAGGGTAACAAAGTGATAATCTGTCTCAAAAAGAAAAGAAAACAAAACAAAACATAACAAACACATCAATGGATCATTAGGCTTATCTTTTTTAACATCTGGGTTATGAGGTATCAGTAAAGAAAATAACAAAATACAAATAGACGTGTCTTTTTAAAATTCATGAACTGAAAATATTTTTCTGAGTTTTTAGAACTCTAAAAATTCTAAAATCTGAGTTTTTAACACAATGTAGAAATTCTTCAATGATGCCAAATATTTCTTTCTCCAATACTATTAGGAGAAATACTAATTTAATCTTTTTAGAATACTATTTAATCTTTTTAAAACAAAATCACCATTTTTCTTACCCATCTGTTTTCTACTCTCCTTCACATGTAAACAGTATGATTCGAACACCTTCAAATTTCTCCCACCATAGAAATTTTCACCATCAATAGCAAATGTTTTGAAAATACCAAGGATATATGAACTCTTGATGGGAATCACTGATGAGAGCTGATTACAACTCAACTGTTTTGCTTGAATAGTTTGATGAGTGGTTCCTTTCCCATGTCACTAACAAACAAAGTAAGTACAATTTTCATATGAAGAGATTTTTATATAAAATTTTACATCAATTATTTATGGCAGCAAGGGAAATATTTGAGAGGGTGACCTATTTATCATCATTTCTGGCTAAAGAAGCTCATAGTTTTTTCCCATAAAAGTGAGGAACATGAAGTAACCAATGAGTGTAAGTTTCAGGACTATAAAGAAAATTTTATTGTTTCCCAAAACACTTGCTAAGCAGGGTACTTATCCCACAGAGATAATGGTTTTTAGAAGTGATAAACAAGAGCTGGATTCCCGCTTTAGACACACACACACACATATACACACACACACATACACACACCTTTGGACTGGTATACCTTATTTCCAAGAGCTTCAGTAGAATCATCTTGTTAAAAGGAGCTAATAACAGAACCTTTTCTAAGAAGACAGAAGAATGACCAACAAACACATGAGAAAATGCTCATCATCCCTAATCATTAGAGAAATGCAAATCAAAACCACTGTGAGATACACCTAACCCCAGTGCAAATAGCCCACATCACAAGGTCCCAAAGCTGCAGATACTGGCAGGGTTGTGTGCAGTGGTTTACACTGTTGGTGGGGTTGGAAACTAGTACAGACTTTCTGGAAAGAGGTATGGAGAGAATCCTCAAAAAGTAGAACTCCCATTTGGATCCACAATCCCATTACAAGGTATCCATTCAGAAGGAAAAATAAATCATTTTAACATAAGGACATTTGCACTCAAATGTTTATAGGCACTCAATTCCCAATGGCCAAAGTGTGGAAACAACCCAAGTTCCCATCACCTTTGAATGGATCAATAAACAATTGTATATGTATATCATAGAATACATACATAGAATACTGTAAAAAGATTGGAGACTTTGCGTCTTTTGTATTTACCTGGATGGATTTACATTCCCCTAAGTAAAGTATCTCTCAAATGGAAAAATAAGCATCTCATGCACTCAGTTTTAATTTGAGACTGATAGATTAACAACTATAGGCCCAGACTAGAGAAAAACACAATTGAATTCAAGAAGGGGGTTTTGGAGGCTTGTTAAACTAAGGTATAAGGTTGGGGTATACAGCCCACCTCCTGGGTGAAGGAGGTAGCTACAATTGGGACTTTAGACTTTACCTTACAAACACAAATAACATAATCTAATCATATGTACCCTCATACTAACCTGAAATAAAAAATAAATAAAATGAAATGAACTAATAACACCTTCCTCATTACATGACTGTGAGGATTATACAAGGTTACACATGCAAAGCTCCTCACACACAATTTGTGCTCAGTACAGAAGTTTGGTTTTGTTTATGTGTAGGTAAAGGTTAGAGATAAAAGTCAAACAAAATAATTAGGTCATGTTATCTTGAGCCAAGATCTTAGTTGTAGATCTGACAGCCTAAAAGGCAAGCTTTCAAGAATATTAAGGCAGACACCGCACTCTTTATTAACACTCCTATCTTTTATTAGCTGGATGGTAACAAAATTCCCAGTTAAATGTTCACTCTCTCATCCTAAAACAGCATTTGACACTGGCTAAAATCAGGTGGGC
>NW_003852426.1:18751360-18756473 GCF_000181295.1 Otolemur garnettii
GGATTTATATTATAGAAGGGAAAGCTAAAACTTACCAGGACGATGAAGCAAGCAATTCACATAAATGATAGATATTTTCTTTTGAAAACCAGAAGACTTTAGTTTATTTTGAAATCATTTTTAGGGGCATAACAATAGAAAATCACCTCATTAAAATGCATCCCATCTGATCTATTATTCTCTAATTTTATCTGGATCTTACCCATCCAGATTTTGTATAGCTGATAATAAGTGTATGCCAGCGGCTGGTCATGGCTCTTTGTTCTTACTTCAGCATTTCATATTGAAAATAAACAAACAAAACAAAGCCAGGCTGGAGTCCAGATCCTTTTACTTGTTTCATGGGCTTCAAACCTGCGTGCAACGTAGGTTGTGGTTACATACAGTTTGTTTAGTTAGCAGGTTGAATTCAAGTTTTCGATAGTAACTATTTTCAGGCACAAAAGAAATCTCCATTTCTCCTTTCCTTTCACTAACGCTGATGCCTTTCCCTCACCTTTATCTGTCTGGTTTCTTCCTTGATAATGGATGTGTTCGTTTATCTATATATTATTTGATTCAGTTTTGCTCTTTGAGTGCTTTGGTTTTAATTAAAAGTTGGCAGCAACTTTTCTGACACTGAAAAATAACAAAATTCTGGCATGAAATGCAAGCAACTAAACATAGGAAGCCCCACGACTACCTGCTGGTAGTGGGTGTAACAAAGTGGGGGAGGGGGTTGCATGCACTATACCACACAGCAAGTTCTATAGTTTAAAAATAACCTCCCAACAGAAAGAGAATAAGAAACCATTTCTGCCTTCCACATATAAAAAATTTGAAAACATAACACCTAAAATCACCTAATCTCGACATACCCTGCTTGGGATTTCCAAATAGGAACAGCAAACACCACACAAAGTGTTGATCTAATAAAAGATCTGCCTGACTATTAAAACTTCAAACACAAACAGTGTGATTTATAGTTCACTGGCTCCTGCCTTTCTTATCACAGTCAAGCATATGAGGACGGAAAAGCTTGTAATGCAGAGACATTTCGCTGGATTGCTTAATCTTCTCTCGCTCTTTATCCTTGAGAGAATTCTAAATGCGCTCTGTAATGCATAGATTTTGGATTAGGGAAACTGGAGGAGCAATACATACAAATTGTTTTTCTTAATAGGATAGAGAATCTGTTTGTTTTCCTATTTTCAGCAAACATTAAACAAGGCAGCATCAACACTGAAACTAGTGTGATAATCTGGATTTTCTTGAGTTAGCTGGCCTTTCCTCCTCTGGTGTTTACAGTGGATGGCTATCTACCAGAAGTATCTGAGTAAGACTCCCGAGTCACAGGGGAAAAGATAGCTCAAGAGAGCCACCTACTGTTTATAAGGATATCCAGGGCAGGGGAAAATGCGGTTTTGTTATAAAATTAGCATCAAGTTCATATTTTTGTCAAGTCAAAACAAAAATACTACTGTGGCTATGTTAAGAAACAATAGATAATAAAAATGAACAACGTATTATGTTTAGATTCATTCCGCTATCCTTGCCTCTTAGTATTTTTGAGGGATTGCCCAAGCACAGTTTACTGAGTAAAACACGTGTGCAATGGTCCCAAGGTCCAGATTTAGGTTCTGAGTCTTTTATCGCCTCTTTGTACTATTATAAAAAGTTTCCTTTTTCTGCCATTCTAAAAATAAAAATAAAATATAAAAACAGAAGTTGGAAGTGTGTACCCCAAAACAAAGGACTTAAAGGTTAGGCCAGTGTAATGACAATGACAAGCTAATCTCAGGATTGTCACTTTTATTCATGCTGCCAACGGTTCTTCCTTCTATGGTGCTCTAGGTTTCAACATCATAGGCTTGTGCAACTTTTACAATCGCATCTGTTCTTGTCTTTGAAACATCAGAAGGTGAGGCATCTTCTTCAAGGTAATACCGAGCCAGAACATGACTAGATCACAGGGTTTCTGATGCTTTTCTGGTGTATTATTAGGCCTACCGTATTCTTCTCAATTAACTACCATTAACCACCTTTGACCTGTAGGGCTACGAGTGAAGTAAGGTTGAGAAATTAATTCAAATGAGTACTATGCAGCCCTGTAAAGAGGGAACTGGCAAGCGGCATAGGGTGGAACCTAGATGTGAATCACACAAAGCCTAGTTCAAATTCCAGATTTCCTTACTTACTATTATTCATTGGACTTTTAGTGAAGAGGCTGAAATCTTGTGAACTTGGATTTCCTAATACGAAAATAAAAAATACAGAAATGCTATCTTTCTTAGAGGATTATTTTGAATAGAGTATAAATACAGGTTAAGTGCTTTGCTCAAGTGGCCGGTTCATGGGAAAGTTGGCTCATGTTATAGGGAAATAAAGTGCTAGAGTGTGAAGTAAGAAGAAATGAGAAGCACCAGAAAGTGCGTTCAATGCCATGGACATTTGATACACCTCTGTTCGTATGATGGAGATGTTTATACTGGACATGTCCCCTGGGTAGAAATGCAGACGCTCAAGATTGGAAGACACATTACAATGCAATCCGGACACCCTCTGCTGTCATTTGACCATTACTACTCTCAAGGTATTTTCCTTGTGACTTCATATTTTCTCTTATAGCCTACATATTATTTTTCAGTAAGTTTTCACTTATTTAATCCCACAGATGAAGCAGTGAACAAATAACAAAACAAGTCCCCTTACCTTCAGAGAGCATTCACCATATGCGACTATGTAACTTTCACTCTATCAGTAAAGTGATACATCAGCTCCATTTCCTTGAACACCCTGAAAAGTAACCTACCACTGACCAAATGCCTATTACATGCGTACTGGGAATGCTACAACATCATTATACATTTCATTATCCAATATCATTATCCAATATTACAAATGTAATTTCTAAGTTTATATTATGGGCTCACATGAATTAAGATTAAGGTTTATCTTTATCAATTTCTCTTTAGGAAGAAAACTAAATATATATGGAAATACATAATCGTACACAGAGAAAATCTTTTCCGGTATCTTTAAGAATAAATTTAATTTTTAAATCATCCATAATTATCTATGAAAGATTTCACACCTTGTGTAGTGATAGCTTTTATCTCTTGATGGATTTTCCTAGCTTTACTAACTTTTTAATAGTACTTTCTTAGCTATAGGGTCAATTTCTTTCATTTTTTAAAAATTATTCTCCATAATGAACTTTACATTGGAGGTATCATCATTAGATGGTATAAGAGCTATTAGGACATTAGGAAATCATTATTAGAAGAAATTATAATTAGGAAATAATAACTATGAGGTTAGTAAAGAGTCTCAGAAAGCAGATACACTTAAAATAAAAAACTTTGGGGTGAAAAAATTAATTTGCACTTAAATAAGGAAGAGCATTTACAAATGTTGATTTTCATTAACAGAACGTTCTAGACTACTTTGTTTGTTTGTTTGTTTGTTTTGTAGAGGCAGAGTCTTACTTTATCACCCTCGGTAGAGTGTCACGGCCTCACAGCTCACAGCAACCTCCAACTCCTGGGCTTAGGCGATTCTCTTGCCTGAGCCTCCCCAGCAGGCCAGGACCACAGGTGCCTGCCACAATGCCTGACTATTTTTTTGTTTGCAGTTTGGCTGGGCCAGGTTCGAACCAGCCTCTCTCTGTATATGGGGTCAGTGCCCTGCCCACTGAGCCACAGGTGCCGCCTTAGACTACATTTCTATTATTCCCAAAACTCATTCTTTAAAGGTGTTAAAGAATATTATATACAGTATTATGAATGGTATTTGGTAGAAAAAGCACTGGGAGAGAAGACTAATCACCTTCCCATTATTTACTAGTTTTTGTAATTAGCTAGTATTTCTTAGCTATTATATATATCTCTCATTTCAATTTGGAAGACTTTGTATGGTAGGGGTAGTGGTGGATACATGTCAGTTTCATTCTGCCCACACAAATAATATGAAATAAAAATGAAAGAGGTTACAAAGTAATTTTGTAAGTGTAAAATTCCATCTTAAGAGAAAAATATGGTGTTACAGAAAGTATAATTCAATGCGTCAGTTTCTTCTGGGTCCCTCTGTTGTACACATAGAATTATCTAGAACCATAAAATCCTCATGTCCATCTTCTTTTAAATCACTGGCAAAAAAATTGACCACACGATGGTTATATAAGTGACTATAAACTTAGCATTTTCAGCATTCCAAAGATAGCAAGACTTGAGAGCTCTTTCAGCTAAGATAATAAAACCATTCCCTCCTTATTAACTACCTTTTAACCTCTGGGAAAACTTGGAATTAAAAATAGACTAAGGTGTCAATCAAAATTATTGGATTAATACTTTTTTTGAAAAGTGTAGCAAAATGCTCGTTCATTTTGGGCTCTATACTTTGTGCAAAATGAAATCTCGTTACTCATCAAGTGAAGAACAGTGTTGAGCTAGTGCAGGTCGAGTGTCTAATTCTGTGGCCTGAATGTTTTGTCTCCTCTATGACATTGGGAATGAGGAACCACATAGCGGCTCTCTTTCCAGCTTTGCAGATTTGCAAATATGTAAAAAATATTAAATGAGAAAATGTTTAAAATATTACTTTTGTAAAAAGGTCACTATGATTTCATTTCCTTTTTCAATTTCCTGGTTAGTGGGATTAAATAATTCGTCCAGGATATCATTTGCATAACACTGATTCAAGAGTGTGGGAAAGAAAAATAAGATAAAAATCTAATTTTACATCCACTTTTTTTTTTTTCAGACAGAGCCTCAAGCTGTCCGCCTGGGTAGAGTGCTCTACCATCACAGCTTACAGCAACCTCCAACTCCTAGGCTCAAGCAAATCTCTTGCCTCAGCCTCCCAAGTAGCTGGGACCACAGGCACCCAACACAACGTCTGGCTATTTTTTGGTTGCAGCTGTCATTGTTGTTTGGCGACCCGGGCTGGATTCGAACCCACCAGCTTAGGTGTATGTGGCTGGTGCCTTAGCCACTTGAGCCACAGGTGCCGAGCCAACATCCACTATTTTATGATAATAACAGTTAAGACATTTATGTATTTATCCCTTTCTGAAAATCTTAGAGTAAGAAGACATCAGCAGCTTAAACATTCAAGACATTATTGTGGGAGGCAA
>NW_003852426.1:18757281-18761607 GCF_000181295.1 Otolemur garnettii
TATATATATATATAAAGAGAAGAGCAAACGGAGAAAAAGCAACATGTCACAACTTCACAAAATAGGATATATGATGGTCACAACCAACCAATTTTTTGATATTTAAAATTAAATTATTTTAGTTTTTAAATGGGTAATGCTTTTTATATGATTCAAAAGTAAAAACTTTATAGAAGACATATGCATAAAACTCTTGTCTTAAACACAGCAGTTTCACCATTTCCACTTACCAACCATGTATATGAGGTCTGACAATTAAGTTCGCAAACTCTTCCTAGAAAAAGTGCCGCATACTTCATTTCTGACTATGATCTCCATTGAAGTATGCCTCTCGGGAAGCTATGCATTTATACCAGCACCTAGCTCACCCTTCAGAGAAATTTTGGGCCTATTTTCTGGAGTGGAAATCAGAACTGTCATTGTACAACACACAAAAAACAACAACAAGAATGAATGCCACTGAGCAAGACATCATCACACCTTGAGAGGCACACAGCTGTGAGACTCTGATCCGCCAAGGTTATGAGACCTCACCAAGTTGTATGTACAGTGCTGCCAAGTAAGTGCACGGTGGCAAATTCATGAACTCGTCAGTGCTCTTACCATTTTTAATAGCTTAAAATATTTTTGCATATTGTGCATATCGCACAACTCATGCTTTTCTAGTATATAATTAAATGATTCTTTAGTAAATTTAGGGAGTTGTGCCACCATGACCATAAATTATCGGAACACTTCCTCATCCCAGTAAGACGTGCACACTTTTGTTAATCCTCATGCTCCAGAGCTGTTCCCCACTTCTGGCTCCCACTAATAAACTTCAGTCTCTTTAGCTTTGACTTAATGGGTGCTTCATACACATGGAATGACATAGCATGGGGGCTCTGGTGTCAACTTCTTTCATTGCCCGTGGTCTTGAGATTTATTCCTACAGTAGCACGCATGCATATCTCTTTTCTTTGGTTACTGAATTGTATTTCATTGTATGCATATACCACAAGTTGCCTCTGCATTAACCAACATTTAGATTGTTTCTAATTTGGGGTCATTTTGAAAACAGGGTACTGAAAATATCCGTGTACAAGTTTCTAATGCAGATACATAATTTTATTTTTCTTGAGTAGATACAAAAGAGTGGAATGCTATGTTGTATGATAAATTTATGTTTAACATATTGAGAAACTGCCACAATGTTTTACAAAGTGATCTCATCATTTAGATTCCTACCAGCAGGATGTGAGGATCCTTCCTAGGCAACATTTTATTGATTGTATTATTATTATACTTACTCTACTGGATATGAAATGGTATCTTACTGTAGTTTTAGTTTGCATCTCCCTAATTGTTAAGAGGCTGAATAACCCTTTATGTGATTAATATTTATTGTATATCTTCTTCGGTGAAAGGCTTATTTAAATCTTTTGCCATTTGTTAATTGGTTGGTTTCTTTTTTTTATTTAGGTGTAAGAGTTCTTTGTATATTCTTGTTGTGAATCATTCATTATGAGATAGGAAAATGGCAGGCTTTGCTCAATAAAAGTCATTAAGACCTGAACCAAAGTCTCAGATAAAATAGTAGGAAGCAGGAAAGTTGGCCCAAACAACCTAGAACCCACATGGCCATGACAGACACCATTTCAGGTCACCCCACTGCTTACTATACTGCTTATGATGCATACTGAAAATAACTCCTACCAGCACCATGAATTTACCAAGACCATAGTAATTTCAGGAAGTTACTATATATGATTTAGAAAAGTGAGGGACCCTCAGATCTGAGATTACTTCACCTCTTTCCTGGAAATCTTATACCTAATCCTCACTTAATATAAAATTAAATAGAAGGTATAAAATAAGACTCTGGAAACTCACAAGTGTCCTCTCTGTTTCGCTGCCACTGTTCTGTCCACGGGGCAGCCACTTTTCATTTTTTCTTTTCTATCTCAGTAAACTTGCTTTGTCTTGCTCTGTTGGCTCACTGTTGAATACTTACCACATGAAGCCTAGAACATACTTGAACTTCAGGCTGAATGTCAGTTTGGGGGTTCATTTTCCTGTATTAATCAGATGTGTCTTCTGCAGATATATTCATCTGCCTGCAGCTTGACCTTTCATTTTATAAATGGAGTGTTTTTATTTCCTTCTTTTTTTCACTTTTTTTTTTTAAATTTCAGGTTAATGTGAGGGTAGAAAAAAACCAAATCACAATATTTGAATTTGTTGGAATCCCTCTTGTAGTTGTGTCCTGTACCCAAAAGTTGTGCCATATGCCCCTACCTTGTGCCCATTCAGTGGGAGGACCCCAAACCCTTTCTCTCCTCTCTCTCCTCCCTCATTCCTCCAACCCCAAACTTAAATTGAAGTGAGTTTCTTTCCTATGTGGGAGTGAATTAGATCCTCTACTGGCTTCGTATTAGTATTTAGTACATTGGATTCTTGCTTTTTCCATTCTTGTGATACTTTACTGACAAGAATGTGTTTCAAATCCATTCAGGTTAATAAAAAAAAAAATGAAGTCACCATCTTTTTTACAGCTGAATTGTAGTCCATGGTATACATATACCACAGTTTATTAATTCATTCATGGGCCGATGTGCATTTAGGTTGTTTCTACATCTTGGTGAGTAAATTGAACCATCTGAACAATCTAGTGCATATGTCCTTATGATAAAATTATTTTTTTTCTTCTGCATAGATGCCAAGTAGTGGGATTGTAGGGTCAAACAGGTGATCCAATTTGAGTTCTTTGAGGATTCTCTATTCTTCTTTCCAAAGAGGCTGTATTAGTTTGCAGTATCCCACCAACAGTATAAAAGTGTTCCCCTCTGCACATCCATGCCAACATCTGAAACTCTGGGATTTTGTAATGTGGGCTATTCTCACTGGGGTTAGTTGATATCTCAGAGTGGTTTTGATTTGCATTTCTCTGATGATTAGGGGAGATAAGCTTTTTTTCATGTTTGTTAGCCATTCGTCTGTCTTCTTCAGAGAAGGTTCTGTTCATGTGTCTTGCCCATAAACCCAACAAAAGCATACACTGGGGTAAAGAATCCCTATTCAATAAATTGTGCTGGAACAACCAGATAACCACATGTAAAAGACTGAATCTTTACCCACATCTTTCACCACTTAACAAAAGTTGATTCAAGTTGGAAAAAAGATTTAAGTCTAATGCACAAAACGATAAAATTCCTAGAAGAAAGTGTGGGAAAAACTCTTGAAGATGTCAGCTTCAGGCAACATTTTATGAAAAGAACTTCTGTGGAAATTGCAACAACAACAAAAATTAACAAATGGTACTTAATTAAACTAAAAAGTTACTGCACAACTAAGGAAATAACAATCAAAGCAAATAGATGACCTTCAGAATGGAAAAATATGTTTGCATAGTATGAATCTGACAAAGGCTTAATAACTAGGATCTATAGAGAACTCAAATTAATCAACAAAAAAGATCTAATAAATGGAGTTTTTTGAAGCTAAATAGTTTTGAATTTTGATGAGGCCAAGTTCATTAATTATTAAAAATGTGTGAATTGTGCTTTTGTTGTCATATATAAGAGATACTTGTCTAATCCATAATCTCAAAGAATTTCTTTTATATTTTCTTTGACAAGTTTCACGTTTTAACCTTTACCCCAGGTGATCATTTTTGTTAATTTCTTTTTCATAACTATAATGAGTTTGCACATTTGCATACATATAAATACATGTATTTCTACAAAGTCACAAGATCTGTGACTTTATAGAAATATATTTTCACTAATCTGTAGGTTAGTTTGCCATTCTCTTATGTTATAAATGAAGACGCAAACAGTAGTATTAGCAGTTCCTATACCTTTGTTACTAGCAGTGATCAAAGACAATTTGCATCATATTATATATGCATATATCTCCATACCACTATACACATAAATAAAAAAGCAGAGTTTAATTTGCTAATAAAAAAGCAAATAAAATGCTTTATTAAATTTTTAATATATTTTGTTATCCTTTCTAACATTACATATTTTACCTTATGAATGAATTTCAATCATTTTTCTGAAATGAAATCATTTATCCAATTGTAAAAGGAACCTATGACAAGCATAAAATCTTTTACATATTTGAGACTTTTAAGATGTTTTCTACTGCTTTCCATTGTTTAAATGTATCATTTTTCTGGATAATCAATAACAGCTACATAGAGAAACAAGAGAAGAATTTTGGTGGAAAATATATGAATTTATATGTATATATTATATGTAGTATAAAAATATTTGATATGTATATATATGTGTATGTGTGTGTGTGTGTGTATGTGTGTGTGTGTGTGTGTGTGTGTGT
>NW_003852426.1:18762506-18767264 GCF_000181295.1 Otolemur garnettii
CTTTCTCTTTCTCCGTCTCATTCTTTCTCTCTTTATTTAATTTTTAGAAGATATTTACAATATTTGGACTTAGATGCCTGCCACTATCTTTGTGACACAAAATATTAACCTTATGAATGTTAATCTTCATGGTACGCCTACCCCTGAACACAATGCCTGCCATATAGGAGGAGCTGACAAATTCATCTAAAATTTTTTGTAATTTTTGTCCTCCCTCCTCAAAACAAAGAAACAATGCCCCTTGCCCCCAAATGAAGCCTACTTTTCACTATGGTACTGTAAGCTCTTTAGAGTATTGCTCTCTGCACCAATCCTCCACTGCATTTAAAATGGCCCATTTATTTGCTCCTGAATATGGTATATTTATTGCTGACTCAATTTCTTCTCAAAATTCTTACTTTTCCATTAAAGTCCTTCTCCACGATTGATTTCTCTAAGTTTTATCATTTCATTATGTTTCTAGTTAGATTTCAATTACTCTTGAAATCTTCTCTAACTTTCACATCTTTGGCATATTTTCTTTTTCAGAATTTGAGCAGAATGTAATGCCTGTATCTCTCACTTGAAAGTCAGCTTATAGTGATAATATATTCTGATTTCCATCGTTCCAACTTTGCCAAACCAAATCATCACTGAAGACACTGCGACAGCTTTCAATAGACTGAAAAGTTCCTAGGACCTTGAATAACATCCTTGGTAAAGGACCTCATTCAGCATCATTTTCAAAGTCTGTATAGCCCCAAAGATATTTAGTGACAAATTGAATACACCTCTATTCCAATCTTTAACAGATACAAGTTAATATAAAAGTATAATATTTTCAAGATGGATTTAGATTTGAAATATGGATCTTGTCATATTCATGTATTTGTTACAAAATTCTTAAAGGGGAGGATTATCCGATGTCAATATTGTACATATTCATGGTGGAGAAAATTCTTTTTCAAACACGTTCATAATGATAGATTTTATTCAGTATTTTGACATTCACTTTCAAAATTCCTTAGAGAATGAATGTTAATATCATTTCAAACAAATCTCATGAAATACCACCAATTATATGTGAAAAGGACACCAAAATTATGCTTTGGAATAAATGTTGTAAAGATACTAAGATGACTTTAATTTTTGTCACAGAATATTTTAGCTCTTTAAAATCTTTGAACTGAACCACAAGCCCTAAGGTCAAAACATTTAAAAACAATAATTAAGTAAACATGACGATTGGTACATATTAACCAGTGCAATGCAAGCATTCATAATTGTATATGAAATCAGCACACCGTACCCCATACATGCATTAATGTATACGTGATCTACGTGTTTATGATTTAATAAAAATAAATAAATAAATAAATTTAAAAACAGAATAAGCATTCTATACAATTTTCATGACTCACACTTTTCTGAAAACAAATACTAAAAGGGATTGTACCTTTGACTTGTGGTTCACATCCCAACAGAAAATAATGACTACAGTTTGCATTGTATTCAACTTTCCCCCACACCCAAATTTTACAAAAACACTTTGATTGTGATCAAGGCCAAAATCTCACTGGAGGTTAAAAAAATACTTTTCATTTCCATTTTGTCACTAGCAATATTTCAGGAGTAATAAAGTTAGTTTATATCAAAGAATGACTGTTTTCCTGCTATCAGGAACTTCTTCTTTAGCTAAGAGAAGTAAGAACAAGGAGATTCTTTGCCACTTTGAGAATTCTTTAAGCCAACATTTGCTGTGTCTATTGTGCCTGAAAGGTAGGGGTGCCGTCCTATGACTAGAATCCCCCACAGTCCCATGGGCGTTTTTTATCCTCTATGTGACTAAGAAGATAAATTCCGTGGTTCCTTATCTAAAAGATGATTAGATAGTTACATAGTTCCTACCCCCCTGTACTTAATTTAATGTGATCTTGTCTTCCAATAAAATTTTCCTTTCTCATTTACTGACTAGAATGTTTCCACCTTGCCCCTACAGTGTACTCGTACATGTGCTGTGGTACTTACATAGATGTGCACTTTCATACTGCTTTATACCCCCCACAGAAGCACTTCATCTTTTTTTGATACAATACTTAATCCAGTGCCCATTTCTGTTTAGGTTAATGTTTACTAGCCCTTTCACTTGCAAGTATTGAGCCTGGGTCTACATTTTATCCATCCTTCTTAACTGCTTTTGTTTGTGTGTGTGCTATTCAGCAATTTGCTGAGGCAATTTGAACTTCATTTATTTTTATACAAAACAAACTGTAGATAACAACATGCATCTGAGAGTATTTTTTAAGTGATTATATGAAATAATACATGTACAGTGCAGAGTGCCAGGCATAGAACGTAACAGTGCTAGATGAAATCATCTATTCCCTTATTTACTCAGACATTCAATAAAGATTTATCAATCATGTAAAATACTCCAGCAATTTATCAGATAGTAAAGATACAGTCATCAAGAATTATTATACAAATCAGGCAGGGTGACTCACATCTGTAATCCTAGCACTCTGGAAGGCCAAGGTGGATGGATAGCCTGAGCTCAGGAGTTCAAGACCAGCCTAAGCAACAGTGAGACCTTGTCTCTACTAAAAACAGGCATTGTGGGTATTTCTACTCAGGAGGCTGAGGCAAGAGGAACCCTTGAGTCCAAGAGTTGGAGGTTGCTGAGAGCTATGAGGCCATGGTGTTCTACCCAGGGAGGCAGAGTGAGACTTTGTTTTAAAAAAGAAAATAAATAAACAGCTAGATAAATTAAGTTATTATACAGTGAAAACTAATGATATCAGAATGTTATGGACTATACAAAATGATTTTTGTTCGTGTTATGTGTCTTCTGATGTGTGATAGAGTTGGCTGGGATCTCTGATCTACATCATGCTCTCTCTGGAAACCAGACAGTCACCAATTCACATATAGCTATTAATTGCAGCAGGGGAAAAGAGAATCAGAAGTATTTCATTCAGTCTCATAACATTTCTTTCTGGAAGTCAACTATATCATTTCTGTGATTGGGCAAAGTAAGAAATTGGGGGACAATGGTCTCCAATGTGGCAGGAGCATCTCACAACACGTCTGGAAGGAGGAGAACAAGAATATTAGAAAAGGGACCTAACCACGACTTACGGACAACAGACAGAACAGTACAAAATCTCTAACTTTATTATTTGTATATTCTTTCAAAAGGGAGAGATTATAAATAGGTCAGAAATGTAAATTATATTAAATAATAGTGATATAACTTAAAGAAAAAATGCGTTATTCTCACTCATAGAACAAAAAGTTTTGAACATCCCTCACAGAAAGAATAAGTGGAAAATATAGATGAAATATATGTACTTTTTACCCATTGTGAACACAGAATTGAGAAACTAAGGAATTGAAGAAAGATTTTGATTGATTCATGAGTTTGAGGATACAATTAGAGCTTAGGCCATGCCAAGTAAGAAGCGCTCTGGCAAATACCCAGATTTTCCATTATAACATCAAAATACTGCTATCTTCCAGAAATTATACCAGCCATCCCAGTGACTAGTATCCAACTTTGAATCATCCACATCTTTGATATATTTATGTTGTTGTGGTGTTAATAGATACACAACTGTCTTTCAGAAGATATATTTTCCAGAGTTTCCAATTCTTGGTCCAATTTTTTATATGACCAGACAAAAATAACCAGGTATATGACAGACAAGTCATGTCTGAACCAAAAAATTTTTAAAGCTAGCACAAAGAACCAACAGGTGATACCAAGACTTTATCAAATGTGGATTTTAAAAATTTAGGTTAATTCATTCAAAGAATTAAATACAGGCTGACAATTTTATCAAAGACTTGGAAACTAAAGAATATTTGAAATAAACAGGCTTAAAATCATATAATCTTACAATATGTGTGAGAAGACAAGTACAGAATTAGAAATTAGGCTAGAAGAAAAATAAAATCCAGGTTAAACCAGAGAGATAAAAAGAGGTGGAAAACACACACAACAGAGAATTTGAGAGATATTTGTAATGTAGTGATAGGATCTGATATAAATCCAGTTGAAACACAGATGAAAAGGAGAGAGGAAGTAAATGAATTTGAAGATAATCGCTAAGAATTTGGCAAAGATGATTAAAGATAATGGCCAAAGATTTAGAGGCTCTATGTATATAAAGCATGACAAATTAAAAATGTTATTCTTATATATTAAGTATATCATATTAAAAGGGCTCAATATTTAAAAAATAGTAGATAAAGAGATTTTTTTTTAACATAGCACAAAGCCACATATGCCTCAGGCTGAACTGGAAAATCACTCTACATTTCTTATTATATTTTTGCTAGTGATTTTTGTCTTTAACTTCTTAAGCATTTATTCATTCATTTAATGTCCTGGGCTCTAAATGAAGGGCCCAGTTTCAAGTTTCTATCTTAGGTGTGTAGGCAGAATGCATTCCTTCCCGTCACCATGTCAGCAACAAAGCCCAAGCCTCTAACTTAATTCACACTAAAAATCACCTACCAGAGAAATCATAACTTTTCATTCTTTCCTTCTCAAGACCCTGTGCTTTCAGTCAATTTCTTAAAAGAAAAGACATGGTTAAGAGAGGTATTTTTACAGTTTTTCTAATATGTCTGTTTTATCAGGGAGAATTTCCCAAATATTTATATCTATATAGTGCTAGAAACAAAAAGCTTTGTGGTTGCTTTGAACTTAAAAAATGTTTTGAAGATTGGATAGTGCCTGTGGCTCAAAGGAGTAGGGCGCTGGCCCCATATGCC
>NW_003852426.1:18767284-18769986 GCF_000181295.1 Otolemur garnettii
ACTGCAAAAAAAAAAAAAAAAAAAAAGTTTTGAAGATAAAAACAGTAGGTATAAAACATTAAATTCTACTTTTGAACTTACAGCTTATATTTGATTGTTTACTGTTTCTGCTTTGTCTCCTGAGAAGTCAGATGAGTCTGGTGTCCTTTCCTTGATCCAACAATCTTTTCTTTCATATTTCTACGTAACATCTCACTCTTTGCTTTACTAGAATGAACATGTTTCGTTGGTTTTACCTTTTTCAAGTTTTCACCTATTCTTCCATCTATATAATTTTCTTTACATAGTTCTTTTATTTTCCCTATGAAGTCAAGATTGTGATAAATTGCTCAGTAGGGGTTATAGGATTAACCTGAGGATGAAAGAAGAGCGCCCAATGCTATGCCTAGTGTCAAATATAAAGTCAGATCAGCGTAGGAAAAATGTGCAAATTTATCATCATACAGAAAGTACAGATCGCCATCTGAGAGGCTTCAAATCACGTGATCAGCAGCTCCCCTTCCAGGAATTACAGCACAGATTATAAAGTATGAAGGAGGTGAAGGAGGAAATATTTTGACCTTTATTGGGATTCGCTGTTATCACACTAACCTTTATGTAAAGGTAAGCAGGGCTGTTAAACTGGTTTCTATCACCGATTGCCTTAATTTCCCTGAATCATGCTGACAATTAAGTGAAACATGTTTTGTGTTTATGATGAGAAATAGTATTTCAGGAAAACAGTAAGTTTTGATCGAATATGTGGTTAAGGGCAGTTGGCATTTGGGCCATATCTAAATGGTGGCTTACATTTTTATCTTCTAATTTAGAAACTTTACCTAAGAGGTATGTATGAATGCTTGCCACCTTTGAGCTCAGGAGGAATGAAGGATATTGTATATGCTCAAACAGTGAAAGCACATGAAGAGGAAAAGGAATAGCAATGAGGAGGAAGAGGAAACTGCCCTCACCCTCACTTGCTAAATATGCTAATCTAAGTAGAAAGGCCAGGAGAAGATTAGCAAACATGGAATGATATACGGTAATAGATACAAAAATACATAAAAAATACAAAAATTTGATGTGGGTCTGTGGGGGGCTTTGTTGGGAAATATAAAATTCTCCACCAATTCTACGATCAAGAATACCAACTTGGATCAGAATTCTTTATTGCCATTTTACAACTTTGAAACCATAGACATGTCTCTTATTTAACTGAATTATAGTATATCATCTGGTAATCAGGGATTTTAATAGTACTTGGCTCATGGGGTTGCTTGAAAATTAAATAAGAACATACATAAGTAGTTAGGACAGGGCAGAGCACATGGTAGGTACTTACATACTGGCTGATGAGGTTAACTATTTTTATTGTTATTCAAAGCAACATGTTATAGGATGATTTTCCAACTTCACTTGAGATTATGAAAAGGAATATTTTGTACACTATGCTGATGAAGCATATGATTCATATTATAAAATAATGGGCTGGACAAGCAAAGAAAAAAAGAATCTGCCAATAAGTGGACTGGACTCAGGCAATTCAAACTATTGGTGGTCCAGGGTTAACTGTAATTTAGAAAATTTATTTTTAATAGTAGCAAACCACTTAGAATGATACACAAAGGTTTTCATGGGTGAAAATTAGAGTGCAGTCATGCTGAAAGCAGTATTCGGGCATAATTTGGGAGTTTCAATCAAACTATTGGATAAAAGGAACATACACATTGATATTTATTGAATTTTGAAGGTCAGAAAGATTAGAAATGTTGTGTGTAATCATAAAGGAAAATATGGGGGCGGGGGGAGCACTAACACAACCACACACAAACCTTTTCTCCACCCCTCTCCTTACAGTGGTTCCCAACCTTCCTAATGCCATGATGTATTTTCATTGTTACAAACGGTTGGTGACCCACAGGTTGAGAACCACTGTAAGACAAAGACACAAAGGATCTGACTAGACCCACTCCCAGAAGTTCTGGTGCTGAAAGACCCTAACCTGATAGGCAACCTGTGGAATGTGCCCATACCCCATGGCCCCCTATAAAGGTGGTCTTTGCACTGCCCAGGCCGGTCACCCTCCCCTCTCAATAAACCCGGCCTGAACATCTCCTCTGTGGCCTTGTCTCTGGGTGACATCATTTACACCTTTCAGAAAAGCCAGGATTGTTTGATGGCATTAAAATTTCAAATGTCTGACTTTGTAAATTTACTGAAGAATGTTCTTATTGATAGTTGTTACTGGAAATATTACAGGAAAACAGGGCCCATGGAGAGAAAGATTCACCTGAACACCTGTGTTTGAAAGAAGGGGCTATATTCTAACCGGTGGAGCTTCGAAGGACTAGAATCCAAGATGGCAGAGCTCCCCACCAGCTCTGTCCCTCTCCTTTTATAGGACGCAAACAAAGGAATTATTATATTGTCCTTCATGAGGGTTCAAACCATGTGAAGACTTACAGAAGTGAAGCAAGCGGTAGTTTTAAGGTTCTATGAAGGTAAGTTTTTACAAATTCTCAGGAGCTGAGTTACCATGGGGAGGAATTTGCAAGAGTGTCTTTGAGTTTGTATGAGCAGCCTTTTGTCCTTCTAGGTCAGAACATATCCAAGAATCTTCTCTCAAAAGGAATGAGTAATGCTTAACATCAATACTTGCCTTGTGGCAATAGCATATGATGACGATGACGATGATGGCAATAAATTAGGCTAATTTTTATCAG
>NW_003852426.1:18770180-18777127 GCF_000181295.1 Otolemur garnettii
ACATGCTAAATTAGCTAATTAATTTCCATATGACCTTCAAAAAAGAAAGAAACCCTATTTTAGATGTGCTATCTAGGCTTTCATTCCAGTTTGTTTTTGTCTTTTCTTGTTTCAATATCAATCTTTTAAATTCTTATATTTTAGTGAGAAAGCTACCTTTTCATGAATGTTAGAAGTTTATTGACCTAATACTTGCAAATGGTCTGTTTGGACAAGTAAATTTATGTAATGCAGTGTTTGGAACAGGAGAAATTCTTTTCCTTTTTATTTCCTTTTTAAAAAAAATTTATATAATGTCCCTCAATTTATGGCAGGTACCTTGTTCCACTGGATTTCCAAGTGTACTAAGTTTGTTTTTACCATGCAGAAAAATAGTTATAATAATGATCTTCAACTTTACCATTCACGGCTCTACACACATTAGACCAGGTGGTCCACTTTGAAAGCACAAGAATGTCTAGGCCTTTGAACGGTATATGCCATCTCTTAGAAATATATCCGGAGGCTAAATATTCCTTTCCACAAATAACTATCCTCCTTGTTTTAAAAAAAGAAATGCATATTGAAATAGCTTCGTGATTTGTTTGGCCTCATAGGAAGCAAGCTGGTGTTAGGTATTTTTAAATGGTTATGTAAGCAAAAGTAAACTATAAATCTTCATTCAGAAATATTTTTAAGATTATAGAATGGGTGTCAGTAAGACTTGTAGGTGGTGAAAGTGGGTTTGGTTAAATGGGTATTTTATGGCCCTATGATCTATCCTTTCCTTGAAAGTTTTGAAAAAATGGAAAGATCATTTTGTTGCCTTTTCCTATTTCTTGCTTTTAAAAGAACAAATCTCGATCTCTACAAATGGCTTGTATTGAACTTTTCAGTTTCAGTTAAAGACTGTTAAACATGAAAAGAAAAACTAATTCAATATTTTCTTTAAAAAATCCAAACAATAGGTCCCAATAAAAATTTATGTTCAGTACATCCATCGTTAATTATAAACAAATACCTGATTATCAAAAATTGTTTTATAATACTATATACTATAGAGATGAAATGATTTTATTTATCAATTCTCTTATTTCATTTTCTACCTATGATTTATTTCCTCTGTCAACCAGTTTAATGTTTTCAGCAAAATAAAAAGATAGATTTTCAGGGATTGCATGTCAAACAAATTGATATAATAAAGCAGTGAACTTGAACATAACCAAAAGAATTATTGTAAAAGTATTGCATGTTTTGCCATTGTTGTAACAATTATTTTTTTTAAGTTATAAACCACCAGAACAATAAATGAATAACTGGTTTTATGAAAGAAATTAGGTAAAAATGAAAAATTCTTTCAGGTGAGTAAGGCCATCTGTAAAGTTGTATTTCAGCACCCCAGGACACCGTTTTAATTGCTTTCTTAATTAACGTACTTGGTTTGGCCTGTGATTTAGAGGGCATATTGTACATTTCCTTGGGAATGAAATTTTTTTCTAGGCTTTTTACTACTTTTCAATGAAATTCAGAATTTTAAAGTAAGATTTTCTTAATTTAATCCGCTGTGCAATTGGTATTCTAGTCTACTGTGACTTTCTAAACCAAACGGATCATCATTTCAGATGCTGGCATTCAGAATAATCAGAGGCTAATGTCATTTTTGCAAAGTCACAGAGTAATCATTTTGTAAATTGCCTCCTTCCAGAGATTTCTGACTAAATCTGAAGATAAAATGTCTTCTTCAATGTTATCAACAGAGTAAATTGTCTTCCTGCCAATGTTTGTCATTTAAAATATTATTTCATCAACACTGAAAGTCAATTTTCCTAAGGCCTTAGAGGGAGCAACTTTACCTAGTACTTTCACTCTAATTCCATAAGGGAAATGAACTAAGTTCCAGGCAGTCATTTGGAGTACTTTAATTTCATGTTTTATTTTGGAATTTATGGATCAGTTGGTAATCAATTCATAGGAAACAAAAATAGTTTCATTTGAAAATGCAAATTTCTGTATGCTATAAGGTTGTCAGAGGTTAGTACTATTAAGAATGCATGAAAAGTTTCCAGCATGTCATTATTATTTTTTGCAAGACCTTCATGGAATTTAATATAATTTTATGAAAACTGCACTGAGGGAATGACTATGGGTTTAGAGTCGGGAGACACACTTTCACATCACTGTTCTCTACAACCTAATTTCATTCTCTTCAGCAAGATAATTAACCCACATGAACATCAAATTGGTTATCATAAAATGAGGTTACTAATATAATGCTTACCTGACAGAATTATGGTACAGATTAATTGGAATGATGTAAACAAACAGGTTTTTTGAACATGAAAACAACTTGCTCAGATGTTAATCACAAATAAGCATTTCTTATTGTTGATAGCGTTCAATATCCTGCGACTCATGTGTCTTGGGAAATCATTCTCAAATAGTGGAGTAACGAAAGCGAGGTTTTGCATATGTTTTCCATGATAGAAGATTCCAATCCTTGTCAAAGTTTGTACAATTTCAGGAAGAACTTGGTCTCTAAACTCAACTCAACTTTTCTGACAGGAAGAATAGCATGAAGGGAAATAAATGCATGATGAAAAAGTTTAAATGAATATCTTAATTATGTGTCTTATAAATTACCTTCACATATTAGAGAGGACTTAGAATAATTGTACATTGCAACAAATATTTTGAACATATAGTAGAACCTCTGTAAGTTGACTACTCAAGGGACTATGATAGATTGGTCAACATAAGGAACTAGGCCTACTGTACTGACACATATATGAGGTGCATGTCCAGTCTGTGAAAATTAGGTCAACTTAAGGAGGTGGTCAATGTAGGGACATGGTCAACCATGGAGGTTCTACTGTACTTTGAACATATATGCCTCTTTTTTTATTCATTCAATATCTAAAACCTTCATAATCAACTAGACACTTTACTTACTTTAATAACATCCAAATTTCATTATTTCTGAAATTACTTGGAGCCAGAAGTAATTTTCAAATCTGTAGTATAAATGTAGAAGCAGGATATTTCAGCCAGTAATAAGGAGAAAGCAGATAGTTATTCTGCCAGAATTTCATCTGGGCCTTCATTTTTAAATGAATTGCAGTTCTTGTAGCACTAGTCTTTTCCATTAACCACTATAATACAACCTTACTATCCATAGTTGGACCTACTTTTGAGGTTCTAAAAGGTAAATATATCCTACTCTCATTAGTGATATTTCTAGCCATAATCCATTAACCACTCCTATCTAATTTATTTTTTTAAAGATGCAGAGAGAATAATGCTGAACTAAGGATCTTTGGCAGGCAAATGAAAGCATTTATTTGTAATGCCTCACTGAATGACTGGAGATAATATCTGCACCAATAAGCCAAGGATGACACCTGAAGGCTTGTAGAAAAGACTAACAAAGCTGTACATAAAGAGTAAGGATCCTTCAAAAAACTGCTTGCACGTGGATGGGGAGTAGTCAAGAGCAACATACCAGTCAAGGATGAATGGAGGGAAAAGAAGCACCCATAGTTTACTTTGATGTAGTCTTCTCTGAGAAAGAGTTGTTTCAATGGAGAAAAAATGAGCTGTAATGCTGGAAGAGAAGATCTTTATTCAGACCACACTAATAGACATCTGAAGCAGTGTGAAGAATGTGGTAAGGGGAGGAGGTATTCTATTACATTGTCTTGGCTCCTATTTTCTCCTTGTTTTTGTCATTTTCTAAGTTCTCTACGTTCTTGTTGTTTTCTAAGTGTCACAATTATCATTACAGGGTAATAATCTGTTCCTAGTCTAAGTTTCTCTCTTGTGTCACGGGAATCTACCATAGCAGTTGGTATTGTATATCTGGTTGTGTCTCATGTTCATATCCTAATTTACTGGATATTCTCTTTTTTTCTTATTTCTCTTCCTTGCTGGAAGGCTTTGCATGTTTTCAGAGCTTATGGTGGGAATAATAACTACTCAATGGTGATATACATGGAATGCTAACAAGAGATACATCTCTGAGTTCAGGCTCAAGATCAGTTTATTGCTTCAACCATATTCTTGCGCCAGCATCCTAGACACGTGAAAAAAATCCAAGAAATAGAATCACGCATCTGAAACACTTCACTACCAAAATACAATCTTGGAAAGATGATTTCTACCAGGAAAGGTGCAGCAACTATAATTTTGTAAACTAAAATGTGATGCTAGGTAACATACACAACCATATCAAAAGGGATTTTTCCAGTGAAGACACCATTGCCAAAGCCAATCAGCTCCTGTGTGACTTAGAAAAAATCCCTGAAGCTATAACGTCAATACCCTCAAAGTGCCCCAAATCTCTGTCACCAACCTTTTCAGAAAATCATGGATATCACCCAATAGTAACCATTTCTCAACTTAATTTTTCACTTGATAATTTCATATTTGAAAACTTAAGTCATATGCCTACATCTTAGTTTCAAGAGAATCTGAATATATGAAATTTCTGGCTTTTTATGTGCCCAGATGGAAGACTCCTAAGAGGCCCATTGTGAAAAAATCAACAAAATGTAAGAGGTATATCCACTATAACCTTTATCAACATCTTATCACTTCAACCGACACAGCTCAGCCATTACTGTAACACCACTCTTCCCACTGGGGTGTGCATTAGGACCTGCATGGAAACCAGCAGAGTTGCCCACCTCAGCACCTGCTCCAGAGCTGAGCCCAAGTGTATTTTGTTAGCACCTGTCACTCCACAGTGACTACTGGAATACAGGAAAATCAAATAAATTTATTCTCATTTAAATGTTCAAAACTTTGTTCTATATACCTATAAAACATCATTACATAATTTAATAATTGTGTTTATTTGTTTTTCTCTTATTTATAAATTTCAATGCACCAACTCAATTATTCAATTGTTGGTTTGCAAGAAAATATCCAATCCCAAACCTGAATCTATCCTATTCCATCCCAAATTTGAATATAGCATAAACTTTCCTATAGTACATATGTCAAATAATTGTCCAGGTTAAGCTAATTTTTTGTCTTGATGAGAGATTATAGTTATTATAATTATTTTCCTAACATGGATAACACATGTATATCACATCCATTCTAATTCTAATCCTCACAGTCAACAAATAATTGTTTTTGTCTGCAATAACCTGTGAGTATCTAAAAACAAAGTTTAATATGTTTTTTGCAGATCAAACATTCTCTATTCCTTAAATAATTCTTCATTATTTACACTTCCATTTAAAAATGTCTGTGTGTTTCTTAGAGCACAATTCCCATAAATAAAAATTATAGATTTTTAAATTTTCTTTTGAGGTATTTAGCATAATACTGGATAAAATGAAATGAAAGTGTTAATTATTAATTTTATGTGTCAACTTTACTGTGCTAAGGGATGCCCAGTTAGCTGGTAAAACATTATTTCTGGTGTATCTTTGAGAGTATTGTCTTAATCTACTCATACTTCTATAAAAGAATATCATTGTCTGGGTAATTTGTATATATATATATATATATATATAATTTCTCACAGTATTAAATGCTGTGAAGTCTAAGGTCAAGGTGATAGCATATTAGATTGTCTTGTGAGAGTTCTATCCTTTGGACGTGAGGAATGCATTATTCTCACATGGCAGAAAAGCTTAATGGCAAGCTACCCAAAAGCTGTATGAAGCTTCTTTTACAAAGGATCAATCCCAGTCATGGCAGAGGAAACTCTAGGGCCTAATCACATCTCTAAGGCCCTACTTTGAGATGTTCTAAATAAGGTTATCTTATCTGCAACATCTGACTTTTCAAAGGGATATATTCAAACCATATCAGTGTTTCTAGAAGAAATTATTTTAGAAGGGGCATATTCAAAATATAGCAGTGTTTCTAGAAGAGGTTACTCTTTGAATCAGTAGGCTGAGTAAAGATGATCCTCCCTCACTGATGTAGATGGGAATGTCTCATTCTGCTGAGAACCCACATAGAAGGAAAAGGCAGCAGAAGGCAGCAACTTTTAATTCTCTCTCTCTTTCTCTCTCTCTCCCCCTCCTTCCCACCTACCTTGCCCTTTCTTTCTTTTCTTGAACTAGCATGTCCAGTTGTTCCTTCCTTCAGATATTAGAGTTCCTGTTATTAAGGTCTTCAGGCTCTGGGACTTACTCTATCAACCTCTCCCCATCACTTTTCAAGCCTTCAGATTCAAATTAAATTATACCACCAGGCTTCCTGGTTGCAGAAGTCTCACTGTGGGACTTCTGCGCATCCAGAATCATATGAGCCAATTCTCATAATAAACCATCCTTCATACATCTGTATATATCCTGTTGCTTATGTTTCTCTGAAGAACTCCAGTATCAATAGGATATGTCAATATTATTTATTCTCTACTTTAAATTAGGTGTGTATGACCTGCACATCCACTTGTATTTTCTTTTTTAATCTTCCTCAATATTTTTATTTACTTATTAAATATCTAGTTTAAACCATAAACCTCATAACAATTTTGGTCATGTGATTTTAGTGTATAATGAGCTTTTAAGTCTAGTTTTGCTGTATGAAAAGGGAAACTTAGAAATGAGATTACATAAATATCCCTACAAGGGGAGATTTCTTACATCCATAGCTACCTGGAACATTGTCCAGCTCCATGGAAGATATTAAATTCTCACAAAATTTTCTTGTGATTTTGTTCAATATATGTAGTTAAGACAGTCCCCTTTTCCCAAATGCAAACATACTCTCTGGTTAGAATTTCAATATCTTATATTTATATCATGTCTGTATGCTGGAAGGAAATAATTCAGTTCTGGTAAAATGTTGGGAAGAAGAAATTATGAAGAAATTAAAATCAGTACCAAGAAAAAAACTCACAGTATGTGAAGAAGAATAATTGGAAATGCAGGAATTGGTGGGGCAGGGCACTGAGCTAGTTCAATATATGAGAAAAGGTGAATGAGCCCCTTCTCTATCGAGATATA
>NW_003852426.1:18778808-18779968 GCF_000181295.1 Otolemur garnettii
AAACAACCAGAATTACTTTGGGAGGGTAGCTTCACATAAAAAAGCTGAATGTCCTAAAGTAACTTAAAATGGTATTAAATAAGATAACATATATAAAGGATCTTCAATTAATAGTGATTTATAATGGAAAATAGCCACCCACATGTTCTCTCTAATAATTTGGAACTAATTAATGGTAACACATGGGCACAAGTAAAAATCATTGTAAATCCAAAGGAAGGAGGCAGAAGGAGAGGGGTGAAAGCCTACCTAACAGGGACAAGGAACATTATTTGGGTATTGGGCACAGTAATAGCCCTGACTTCACACTTAATAAAACCTATTTCTATAACAAAAACATATGTACTCCCTTAATATTTTGAAATAATATATAAACTGATTTAAAAAATTTAAAGTGAATAATACAGTGAATTCATGCCCATGAAACTAAATAAATATTTAGAGCTAGTTTATTCCCTATCTTTAGGACTAAGACAGTTTTTGTAATCTGCCTCAGTTACAAAATATGCATTTTGGTCAGATACCTCTACTCTTTCATATAATTTGCATTGTTGGATTATACAATTTTAACAATTATTTTTCTGAAATCTTTCTGACCAGAAGAAATGGTTTTTGTTTTTGTTATGTCGTCATTTAGCTACTCAGTTTCAAGTTCATCGTTCATCTCTTCACACTTCAGTCCATCTCCGCCACATACATTTGTACTATTCTTAATTTGCTCTTCCTGTGCACTTTATAACGTCACACGCTTTTATTGTTAAAATTAATAACCATCACATATAGTAACATTATATTATAGTTTAGAAAGGTGATTATTCTCAAAATATTAAATTTAAACACATGTATATTCTACTATTATAGAATTAAAACAATACTGACATTTTATAATTAGGAAATATTGCCTCATATAAGTTTAAAATTTCAAGGTAAACAGTATTTCTGAAACTTATATTGTTCAGTGCCCGAAAATAATCTGCAAATTAATGTCTCGTTAAGCATATCGGGGCCAGCAATAATAAGGTTTCTACCACAAACTCTTTAATATTGATGAGAGAGCAAATTAATGATGGTAAAACAAGTGATTTATTTATATGTTTTGATCTTAGCCTTAGTGAACTTAGTGAACTGGGCATTTCCGAGGATTGATTTGTCTCTTGCTG
>NW_003852426.1:18784037-18789471 GCF_000181295.1 Otolemur garnettii
TAAAAAATATTTTGATAAGATTAAGATTAAACAGAACCTCTCCCTGTTCTCCCTGACAGCGCCTGGGTGTCATTGTTGATGTAGTTTCAGATAAAGGGGAAAGAAAAGCTATAAAATAGAGGCAGAAGAATTTTGATTTTCTGAAGTGAGGCAATTCAGGAAGAGAAAGTGAAGGGAGAAATAAGAATAAGGAAACTCTCCATGAAGTTTGGGAGATTTGTTAAGGGGTGAGTTTCCTGCAAATGATTTTTTTGTAAAACTCAGAATATTGAGCAGCTTCTTCTAAAACTAAGAAATTCTTGGCGAGAGAGGATCTTTTTTGCTAAACCAAAAAAGAACCAAACAATATGGCCTTGGAGAGCAGGTAAGTCAGTTGACACCAAGGTCATTTTAGTTGCAGGAATTCTCTGCTAATAACTATAAACCAATGACATCATGTAATTAATTAATATTTGTTGTGAGCCTTCTATGTGCCAGACATTATATCGTGGATAAGGACCATTAGAACGTTATGGAGGGTTTTCAGGAAAAATTCCCACCTGGGATTCAATTTTCTTCTGAAACTGGCCTTTTACTAATTTATTTATTTATTTATTTATTTTGGAGCAAGGTTTTCTACAGTTATAAACATCATTCTTATTTATGATAGGCCAACAGCCACAGAGCAGTGGCTGGTCAGAATGGCATGGCCTGGGAGAAAACAGAGTATGGCTAAATCTGATGCTTGGTTTGTTTATTTATTCTGATTCCTACCACTTTGCTGTGGCAGAATGATTTCATAAAGACAAAGGAAATACTTTTACATTTGTATTCCAAAGAAGACAAATAGAACACTCTTGGTAAACCACGGCCGTGATGTTGGATGTCATGGATAGAAAACCTAATTGGACTGCGGGACGCCTATATCTAAGTTCTGGAGAATGGAACCTGAAGAACTGAGTGTCCTTTCCCTCACTGGTGAGGAGGTCCTGTGAAGACTTCATAATGAAGGGCCCATCCCATTCACTTGTTCTCCACTCCAGAGTCCCAAGAGGACAGTGCCAGTTCAGGCTTACAGAAAACTTTGAGAGGTTTTACTACCAACATTATTTAGAGAAAAAACTGAGACACATATATGATCGTTTGGGAACTTCCCTCTTAGGTGGAACATAAGCTCGAAGAAACTTTCTGATGAATTTGTATCTAATGATGTCCTAAACTTTTCAGAGTAATTACAGAATCCACCTCAGAGGGTATGGTGTCTCCTGATGGTTTCTGAAGCAGTTAGGCAGAGAGACAATCTCTGGCTTATTTCCAGTCTGGATTGGTAAGAAGAGATTCCAGAGAAAGGCCGGAATATGAAGTGTGTGGTCTATAAGAATATTTGGGGACATTATTTTATTACTTAAATTGGAGTAAAAAAGCATTCCTAGTAATTGTGATATATAGAAAATTCTGTGGTGTAGTAAAATATACACATTATTGTCCAAAATGTGACTCATCTGTGAAAAGAGACACTGACATAATGGCTACGTAATTTATTTCCTAAAATATTGCTTCTGTTATATTGGTGGTCTTATAAAATATTTACATTTAAAAACAATCTTAAGAATGAAATTCTTTCTTAAAAATTGAAACATATCCTGCAATCCCATTACTAGGCATCGACCCAGAAGAAAAAAAAAATCATTTTATCTAAGGACATTTGCACTAGACTGTTTATCGCAGCTGAATTTATAATCACCAAAACATGGAACCAACCCAAATGCCCAACACCCCAGGAATGGATTAACAAACTGTGCTATACCATGGAATACTATTCAGCTATTAAAAAAGATGAGGACTTTACAACTTTTGTATCGACTTGGATGGAGTTGGAACACATTGTTCTTTGTAAAGTCCCACAAGCATGGAGAAGCAAGAATCCAATGTACTCAATTCTAATATGAAGCCAGTGAATGATCTAATACACACCCACATAAGACAAAAACGCCCATCGATTCAAATTAGGGGGCTGGGAAACAAGAGAGCAGCAGGGAGAGGGGAGGTGGGAGGAGGATGAGTGTGCACCCACTTAATGGGCTCAATGTTAGGGTGTATGGCACACCCCTTGGAGGTGGGATACAATTAAAAGAGGGACTTTACTTAACAAATGCAATCGGTATAACCTAATACTTTGTAGCCTCAATGAATCTGAAACAATAAATTTTTTAAAAAATGAAATATATCCATGTGCATCAAAGCAAAAACAATGCTTCATAGTTTTTTGTTATTTCCTTTTTTTAATAAATGAGGGTCTTTCACTGTCACCCAGGCTGGAGTGTAGTGGCCTGATCACAGCTCACTGCAGTGTCAAACTCCTGGGCTCAAGGAATACTCCCCCCTCCGCCTCTCAAGTAGCTGGAACTATGTGCCATCCATGCCCAGCTATTTCATGTTATTTATTTATTTGTATTAAATCATAAACACATAGATCATATGTACATTAATGCATTTATGAGATATTGTGCTGTTTTCATATAGAATTAGGAATGTTACATCATACTGGTTAATATATGCCTCATCTTGTTTACTTAATTATTGTGTTAAGACATTTATACTCTATACTAATAGATCCCACATGTACCCTTGCGTGTTATTTATTTTAGAGCTGGTCTCTCTATATTCCCCAGGCTGCTCTTGACCTCCTGGCCTTAAGCAATCCTCTCACTGTAGCCTCCTGAGAAGCTAGCATTATAGACACAAGCCACCCTGCCCAGTCGTGTTTATTATTTAAACTTCAGACAATAAATAGAAAGTTTTCTGCTTCAGACTTATGGACATTAATCGGATTCTTAATTATATCTACTTCTAATACCGTTTCACGGGCATTTTTATAACAAAGAGTTGTTTTGTAAAATTTGGCTTTGAATTTATAATAGTTTTAAAATACTAAAATCATTCTTTAATCTGTGTGTTTTTATTTAGCAAGTAAAGATGTATATATTTATCATGTACTGCATGAAGTTTTGAGACGTGTGTAAATTTTGAAATGCTAAATCAATCTAATTCACATATATATGACTTTACATAATTTTTTTTGTAGTGAGAATAGTGAATATATTCTCCAAGTGGTTTTCAAAAATACAAAATATGATTTTTTACTCTCGTCACCATGTGGACAACAGATCTCTGGAACTTGTTATTTTCAAAATTTTCAGTCTATGTTTAAAAAATTGGAAATGATCAGAACCTTTAGCTGTTTTCTATAAACTGCAATATTTATTTTTAATAGACAAAATATTTCATTTACAAGTATGGAAATACTTAATAGAAGATTCTAATAAAAGGAAGATATTCTCAATTCCGTATTTTCACATTGACATGTGCAAATATTTCAGCCTAGATATTTTCATTGATATCATTTTCACATGTCTACTTGTGTTACTCATTTGTGAAAATACTTTTATAAAACTTGTTAAATGAATTGCTTGTTTGGAGGTTTTTTGCAAAGTGTTGCCTTATGTAGATGCAGCAAAATTTGCATGGGCCAATTCATTTCATTGCATTGTAGTTGCCATTATAAATTTATCTAAATAAAAAATATGAACTCAATGAAAAGGTTAATTTTAAGCTCAAGATATTCACGTGTAGTTAATAAAACTAAATACTAAATTCCGGTTTTGTACCCTGCTTGAGCACCCACTGTTTATTGTCTATCCATTTCTAACTTCAGAAGCAGGAATAAACTTCAAAACTTACATGTTCGCAATTTTAGCTTTTCAAAAATGACAAAAGCATTAAAGAAATGCTGTCAGGTGAAGATTCTCAACCTCTTTAAAGTAGGAACGCTGTTACAATAGTTTCAACAAGTGGGTAGTGCTCATGGTGGTTTACAAAGTCATTATTCAAAGTCTTAAGCATTTCTAAAACCCTATTAATAAAGGACAACAAAGAAAGTGTATACTGAATAGCAAAACGTGTCAGGGTCAGATCCATCATAAAATTGTGTAATTTAATTACTTTGTATATACTTAATTATTTGCTGTCTGCTCTGCCAAATTACAACTTTTGTTTTGAATAACATGGCTTGGTTGGAGGGATTATTTATGATGTGTGAACACAACCATTTCCAAGTACGTTTTAGTTCTACACTTTCTTCATTTAGTGAGTATATTAGTTTTATGAGGACTATATCTTATTGAAATTTAAAATTATCACTGCAAAAAAAAAAACAAGAAAACTTCAATGGCAAATTTTTAAACAAAATTTATGGTACTCGTCAGAATAACATAACATCTCTAACCTTAAAATTCTTTTGATTTCATGAATTGATTGAAAAATTTGAAGTTTTGGAATAAACTGGTCAACTGTGCTTATTGGATTCTTTAGTAAATTCACTTCTTGCTAACAGAATTAATACACTATGAGTTATAGCTTCATTTTATATATTTTCAAAAAAGAATCTTACAATGAAAATTAAGTAGCATTAAAGTAGAAAATATTCATTTAATATAAGGGAAAAGGAAAAGCCTTGCTTATAAAATGATGTAAAAGTCCACTTTCTGAAAGTCCAGGAAGTAAATTGCCAGCTGTGAGTAAGTCTTCTTAAATAACCACTAAGTTTTACAGGGTGTGGTATTACACAATCCTTTATTCCAGTTCTTTCTGCGGTCAGTGCTCACTGTGGGCTCTTGGGTGGGTGGTAATTGTCAGCATTCTATGAAAGTTATATATTCATTAATATTCTTTTATCTTGTATACCTTTACGGTGTACAGTATGATGTTTGGGTATACATAATGAAATTGCTGTAAAGCAAATTGACATATCCTTCACATAGATAACTTTTTTTTTCTGTAAGAGTATCTAAAATTCTACCCTCTCAGCAAATTTTTGGCATAGAAGACAGTATTATTAACTATAGTCTTTATGATCAGACATTATATTTCCAGGCTTACTCATCCTCTATAACTGTGACTTTGAACTCTCAGACCTCTATCTCCCCATTTCCCCCGACTCTCCACTTTGGCAAGGATAGTTCTACCTGTTTCTGTGTATCCACCTTCCTTAGATTCCACACATAAGTGAGGTCATGCAGTGTTTGTATTCCTGTACCTGCTTTACTTGACTTAACAGAATGTCCTCTAAGTTCATCAGTGTTCTTCCAAATGCCATTATCTCCTCCTCCTTTAAGACTGAACAGTATTCCTGTGCACACACACACGTACACGCACATATGGACAATACACAAATATACCACAGCTTTTTACCCATTCATCTGTCCAGAGATACGAGGGTTATTTCTATATTTTGGCTATGGTGAATAATGCTATACTAAACATGGGAGATAACTGTAGAGAATGTTGATTTTATTTCCTGCAGATACATAATCATAAAAAGGACTGTTGGGTCATATGGTAGTTATACATTTATTTATTTATTGAGACAGAGTCTCACTCTGTTGCCCCAGGCTAG
>NW_003852426.1:18789657-18791140 GCF_000181295.1 Otolemur garnettii
TGGCCTCCCAGAGTGCTAAGATTACAGGCATGAGCCACTGTGCCTGGCCCTATTTTTAATTTTTTGAGGAGACTCCCTACTGTTTTTCATAAGGGCTACACCAATGTGCATTCTTACCAATTTCATGTAACTGCTAACCTTCCCAACTCTTGTTATCTCTTGTCTTTTCATAACAGCCTTCAGAGCAGTACAGGATGCCATCTCATTGTGCTTTTGATTTGTGCTCCTCTGATTATTTGTGATGTCAATACCTTTATATATATCTGTTGGCCTTTTGCATGTCTTTTCTGGAAAAATATATGTTCATATTCTTTCCCAATTTTTATCTAATGAATTATCTTTTCTGCTTTTGGATGGTATGACTATCTTATATATTTGAAAATTAACTCCTTATCAAATACATAGTTTATAAATATTTTTTCCAATCTATAGATTGCCATTTCAGTTTGTTGATTATTTCATTTGTTGTGCAGAGACTTTATAGTCTGAGGTAGTCACGCTTATTTGTTTTTGTCATTGATTTGTTTATTTTTATAATATTCTTGCTTTTTTATTTGTATATTTTCATAACATGCTTGATTCATGGAAATTCAGGAATAGATTTTTGTTAGCGTGAGGTTTCAAACTTTTTAGCTCCTTGATGAAAAACTGGTTTTAATAGAATAAAAAGGATTGCCAAACAATGAAATGAAGCAATTATCTTGGTTTTTGTGGTTTTCTATCTCACAATAAGTTGCAAATGCCCAATAATAAAACATTCAGACTATCCCACGTTCTAGGACAGGGCTGCTTATCCTAGTGCTTGCACTTGTTTCTACACCTAAACTATTAGTTCCCACCATTTCTGACTCCTTCAGAAGACCGGCAGCCTGGGAACCAAACATCTCACCGACTACCCTCGTGGGATGAAATGGCGGCCTGTTACACCAAGCAGCTCCCCAGTGCAGGCGAGAGTACTTTTCTTACCACCAAAGGAGACTGGAAGGAGTTGGTTGTCCTACTCCAGCCTCATCCAAACATACTTTGTTTTATCCATCTGTCTTCTACACAATTCCATTTACAGCAAGGTGCTAATTAAAATCTGTCTAGAAAGGGTAAAAATAAAGACAACTTAGCTCTTGTTCTCTTTCATGTTTTGAAACATGTGAAAGTAGAAACTTGTTCATTGTACATTCATCTCGCACATTACTAGAGAGGCAATGTGTACTTAGCAGAAAAAAAATAGGGAGTATACCAAGCTTATCTGGGTTTATTTCAATGCAATTATGTATAGGAATGCATAAAAATAGAAAATTTGGGGCCAAATTTTAAATTGTATGTGGTTCCGGGCCCAACTCAGACATGTGTCACACTAGCTATAGAACAACACGAAAGTAGAAATTGAAATATAAAAATGAAAGAAAGTGTATAAAAGCCATCTAACACTTGGGGGTTCACTGTATAAATAACAAAGTTGAAGAGAATAGTAAGGGTTTATTTTTTG
>NW_003852426.1:18791688-18793496 GCF_000181295.1 Otolemur garnettii
CTCCAGCCTGTTCATCACCGTGGCTTCCTTCAGCTGTTTTAGAGAGTAGCTTGCACTCAAATGTGGAATGATTAGCCTGCTGAACATAACTTATATTAAAGGGGGCTCTTCCCCCTGCTTTGACAGGGACAACGTATAAGCATTGAATAATATAAATGGGTCACTCAGAGGTGCAGCCGGATTCTATTATCTGGGGAGAGTGGACTGGAGGATTGGGGGTGACAAGCCTAGAGGTGAAGCTTTCACATTCACTGGTGGGTTAACAGGAAACAAAACACACACGTTCACCTTCTGTCCTTGTCTCATAGTCTTGCTTTCACACTGCGGTCACTAACGTCTTTCAGTCACAGTGCTAATAACTATAATGTCAACATATCGCCCATATGGATGATGAAAAGGCTGTGACTGTGAAGACAACGATCAGAGAGAACAATTGCGGCAGCTGCTCTCTCCCCACCTGCACTTCTGGTTGCATTCAGCACATTAGAGAGAGAAATCAAGAGCAGGATGGTGCTATGTCTGTACCAGGCCTTATTACTTCTGAAGATGTAAATGGAAAACTATGATGAAACTGATAAATATCCCTGAGATCCTTGGCACCTGAAGGAGAAATATTTCTGACTGCCTTTATTTTGCAGATGGGCCCTCTGGGAATTTCATTAGGTTTATGATCAAGGGGTTCAGTAGTAGATGTTAGATACATAAGAGATGGAGAAAAATAGGGAGGTGGATAGATGACACATGTGCATACGTAAGTGTAGGCGTTTATGTTTTCTGAGTATTCCATGACTGTTTCACTTTGTGTTGTGTACCAGATGGACAAATATCCTAGAAAAGGCTTGAAACAAAACTACATATTTAGACATCTCTATAAATGTAGAAAACTATAAAGGAGGCTGAGTTTCCAAATTCGTTAAACCAAGATGTTAAGACATTTCCTGGAGCTAGCTCTCTATGGCTTCAAGCTTGCCTATGAGCAGAGTTTGTTAAGCAATGTTTCTTAGTGAATGATACCCTTCTCCATCTAGTTGTGCAGGTAAAAACCTCGGGGCCTTCTCCATCATCCCCAGACAAAGTTCATTTTACTGCTAAATTACCTCCTGGGTCTACCTCAAGAAATGTAGACTACCGTTGGAAATGTAGACTCCCTCTCACCTGAAAGAAGGAGTCATCTAGTTCTCTGTTCTCTGGTGGGTTCATGGCTGATACTGCATGTTCAAAAATTCACTACAAGCTTCTAGTTAAAAAGAAAAAAACTACCCACTCTAGGCTGCATCCCCTAGCGAATCAGAATAAACTTTCAAAAGCAACTTTTTAAAAATCTGTTTGACTGTCAGATGGTACCTGTGGCTCAAAGGAGTCGGGTGCTGGCCCCATATGCTGGAGGTGGTGGGTTCAAACCCAGCACTGGCCAAAAACTGGAAAAAAAAAAAATCTGTTTGACTGTTTTTGATCTCTGTCAATATAAGGAAATAATATCAAGATTTAACTTTCCTCTATTTTAAATCATGTCACCATAGCTTGTTATGTTTTGTTTAAATAGATTTTCTTTTCTATCTATTCTTCCAAGATCCCATGCATCATATATATATGATGTATTATATACATGATAACATTAGATATATGTAATGTTTCTTGTTTTCAAATTGAATGATCTCTTATTTCTCTTTGTCAATATTATTAATGAATCCTCCAAATTCTATCTCTGTTCATATCTAGATGACAGATTTTAAAAATATTTGATAAGACAAGAACTAATATCTTTATGATTTATATTTTTATAGCTCTATTCATGTGATCTGGTAATT
>NW_003852426.1:18793897-18795987 GCF_000181295.1 Otolemur garnettii
ACATAATCTGTTATGCTTTGATGAGAAGGCTTAAAGAAAAGTATGAACTCTATTACCTCAAGCTTCTTATTTTATCAGATGATACATTGTAAAAAAAGAAGAAGTATTCCTTAAAAAATAATGAGTAATGCAGAAATAGAGTTAGACAAAACTTTCCTGACTAACCTAACACACCACCAATCACCTCCCTGCTTATGGCTTCTCTGCACTTTTTTGTTCAGTTCATTTTCATAAGAATTTGCAAGTGGATTTTCTAGTTTTTTCTTGGACAGAATCAAAAGTTTGTTAAGAGTAGGACTGTGGGGCAGTGTCTGTGGCTCAAAGGAGTAGGGCGCCGGCCCCATATGCTAGAGGTGGCGGGTTCAAACCCAGCTTCGTCCAAAAACTTCGAAAAGAAAAAAAAAGAGTAGGGCTGTGTCTTTTTGAAGCGTGTTTAAAAAATTTAAAAAGCAATGAGCATATTAGGATGCCATGGAATACTATTCAGCCATAATGAGAGATGGAGACTTTCTATCTTTTGTATTTATCTGGGTGGAGTTCAAGAACATTCTTCTTAGTAAAGTATCAGAAGAATGGAAAAGCAAGTATCCAAAGTACACAATACTAATATGAAACCTACAGATCAACAACTATATCCCCACAGGAGAGAAAGACAACCCAAGTGGGGAGTGAGAGGGGAGGACAAAAGGGGAGAGCGGAGGAGGGAGAGAGGAAGATTGGTGAGCTCTCACCTAACGGGCACAATGTAGGGGTACATGGCACACCTGGGTGAAGGGCTCCACTACAACTTGAACTTTCCCTAACAAACACAAACAATGTACCCTAATCATCTGTACCCTAATATTAATTGGAAATAAAAATAAATTAAAAAATAAATTATAAAACACAAATAATGAGAAAATCTTAAAAATATCATATAAAAAGATATGGAATCAATACATTATTACTGAAAATTCAATGAAAAATTGTTGACAGAACTGGAAAATAATTTCAAGCTTAATTTCGGCATTCAAAATTATATTTGAAAGATAGAGCTCATCATACAGGAATAGCGCTGAATAAAACACAAACGGCCTCAAAAGGGGGATAAACACAAAAAGAAAACAACTGGATACAAAAGAAGAGAATTAATAGAAGAAATTCACAATATCATACACATGAACACACACACAAAAAAACCACATACTTTGCTTGTCACCTGGCTGCGAAGTGAAGAAAAAGCAGTAATTATACCAAATCTACAAGGAGTTATTAACCACACACTTCTAACGACGGAAAACCCTAGCCCTTAACAACTTTTGTTTCAGATGTCCTTGGGTCTCTGAATTCCTGACATACTAAGAATTCATGTCTGCATAGTTACCACTTCCTTTTGCAAAGAGTTTCACCCAATCAGATTGGCATATTATTTCCATTAGTACAAACAAAAATTATTTAGAAGTAATTAGGTTAAAGTTGGCCTTCTTAACTAGAGAGAAAAAAAGAACTCTGGTTGTCATTTGAATATTTTATTTTAAAAACAGTCTTTAGTATTCAGTATTCAAGGGAATTATCAGTACTATAATAACTCAATCTATTAAAATGAGAATGAAAACAATTGTAAATGCCAGAAAGTCTCATTTCATTTTTTGAAGTCATCCCACAAATTTGGAAATTTAGCTGGGTACAGTGGCTCGTGTCTGTAATCCTACCACTCTGGGAGGCCAAGATGGGTAGATTGCCTAAGATTTGGAGTTACAGACTAGCCTGAGCCAGAGGAAGACTCCGTCTCTAAAAATAGCCTGGAGTTGTGATGGGTGCCTGTAGTCCCAGCTACTGGGGAGGCTGAAGCAAGAGAATTACTTGAGGCCAAGAGTTTGAGGTTAGTGTGAGCTATGATGCCACCTACCGAAGGTGACCAAGTGAGACTCTGTCTCAAAAATTAAAAAAAAAAATAATCAACCAAATTTGGAAATTAGTAAGATCTGACAATCAGCTACAAATCCTATAAGAACTTATTTATTTATCAATTTACTAATAAATGTATTAATGCATATTTGTACTTCACTTTTCATTTCAAGGTAAGGTCTGATGTTTAAAAGGGCATAAAC
>NW_003852426.1:18797057-18798193 GCF_000181295.1 Otolemur garnettii
TTAGCAAAAATATTTAATCTGCATGAAATTATGAAGAAAATAATGGGAAAAAAATTGAGACTTTCTAAAAATAAATAAAACTTTTCTGAATTCTTCAAAATTGTCATAAAATGTTATTAAATACAAGATGGAGGCAATATTTTATATTAGAGAAAATTATAAAGAGGTATAACAGGTAAATCTGATGCATAAAATATGATTGACCTATAAATCAAAGAAAAACAACTACCAAGAATATACTTGGGAAAATTATAAAATTTAAATAGGGACTAAATATTAATATAATACTGAGATAACAATAGTATACACATTTTGCAACCATAAAAAGATACATTTCTTGAGTGTGACCATTTTCTTTAGGTTTGGTAGAATGTCCTTGGCATTAGAAAATACATTCTGATATTTTTAAACAGTAACGTGTTATAATGACTGCCACTCATTTTCAAATAGTTCCATACACAAACAAAATCTTTATCTATTCACCTATCTAGCATAGTCACATGTCAATTATTTATTTGTTTAATTATTGTCTACCTATATTAAGAAAAAAGCCAAAATACTAATTGATGAACTAAGTAGCGGGAATAGGCATGTTTATTGATTTACTCTTTCAGATTTTCTATAGGTTTGAAAAGCAAAAATCTGGAAAAGAAATACTACTGAAAGAAGAATTAAACAAGCAACAGAAATGAAAAGAAATGATTAAGATAACGTAAGGTGAATTTTTCTTTTCTTATTTTTTTTTTTGCAGTTTTTGGTCAGGGCCAGGTTTGAACCCACCACCTTCGGTATATGGGGGCTGGCACTCTACTCCTTTGAGCCACAGGCAACACCCGTGATCACTTGTGCATTTTAACAAGTGTTTAGTTTACAAGTAGAAAGCCAAAAATAAATACAGTTCTTTAAAGAGTTAACATTGCCCCTCAATTTTCGAGATAGAGCTTCTAGAATTATAAAATCTCCATCTCTTCCTATTGACACAGCCATTGCTCTCAGAAGAGCCAAAGCAGTCAGCAGAATCGCTCAATTATGCATCCTTTTCAGACTCATGGAGCGTGTAACACCTCCCCTTCCTGAGCCATTTCTAATTTTAATACTCTTGGCTATCTGCGTTCTGGAGGAGCTTACTGGTTGCT
>NW_003852426.1:18799678-18801984 GCF_000181295.1 Otolemur garnettii
ACTAGATTCTGTATAAAGTCAGAGAAAATAAAAAGCCAGGATGGACTTCAGTATATGAGCACTTAGATAAATCATCACGGTGCATGAAAAATGCTCGCTATAGTGAATATGTGAAAGTTGACTGTTTGGATTTTTACATGTAAACAGTGGCCCAATACGTATTTAATCTCTTAAATAAAGCACACACGGGAAGGGTTTAGAATACTTGGTAAACCTCAGATTCCTGATTAGAGTTAATCAGCTTTATGACTGTGGAAATTAAATGTTACAAAGTTGGAAAACATTAGCAATAATCCCTTACAGATCAGTTTAGGTGAAACACTTCACTTTCTTCCCTCTAAAAGTCATTTTTATTCTTAACTCAGCTTTTCCCTGTCACATAAGATTGTTTTCTTCTTTTTCCTTTTTTTTTTTTTTTCAACTTTTCTAATTATCTTTCAGGACTTTATAAGACAGCCAATTTTTCTCTAACTTTATAACTCTCATGAAATATACATCCTATTCTGTTTTTTAATCTTCAGAATAACTTAAGTGTGACTTTTATTCTGAGATACTATTCCTAAGCATAGTTTTATGGGTTCTGGTGAATAACCCATGCTGTGCAGAGAACATTCATATAAATGAAAGGTGAAGACATAGAAATAAATGGGCCCCTTAGTTTCTACTGTTGTTTTTCCTCTTATCAGCAGGCTGCCCCCGTCCCCCACTGAGAATGGCTGTCCAATCACACATAAAAACTGTAAAATCTCTCAGTGACTTTCTGAGGAAGACAGACACTACGATTGATGCTTAAAATGATTCTGGGCAGTTCTGTGAATGAGGTGCATGGCCATTTGGTTTAAAGTTTCAAAATCCTGTCTCCACCTAGAATCAGAGTGTCATGATGAGAAAGAATTGCTTATGGGGACTTGTCATTTATGAGACGAGAGAGAACAGTTCAGGGTCATCACATCATTTTCCCAGTGTCCTCCAGAACTCAGAAGTTCTGACCCAGCCATTCTCCTGCACCGTACAAGGTTTGCCTAACACTGTACCAGATCTTGTCCCTTGTAAAGATCACATTCCTTATGTCCTTTCAGCCAAATAAAAATACTGCACAGCAGATCATGAACCTATTAGATGAGGCAATGGAATCTCAGGGTGAATCATTGTAACTTTAAGCCTAGGCACACATTTTGAATACAAGTTAAACTTTCTCTTACCAAAAGGAAGGCTCAGTTGCCTTTGACACAGTTTCTAGTTCTACTCAGGACTCAATTGGCTCAAGCCAGTGGACAGAGATAAGAAATTGGGGGCATTTCTCTCACCTCACAGATTGGGCTTCCCTTCCTTTAAAGGACTATTCAGTCATTTGCTTATGACCCTGAAGTAACCCATGTCTTATTCCCTTACGCCCACTGCTACCTGCTGAGCTCTCTTCTCTCTGTTTAGATTTTTCATTCCTGCCTCCTGGGACTTAAGGAGAGAGAGAGGGACCTCTCCTCCCAACTCACTACACCTCCTGGGGGTTTTAGCTTTGCAGGGTGTGTGTTACACAATAAACTTAAACATATTCAGCAGGTATGTGGGAAAGCTATGCATGTTTACAAGGGGAGCTAAGCACATGAGCACTGGATACACACATATGTAACATACATCTCATGTTCATGCAGGGTTTTACCCAACTGGAATTGAGCTCTTTACATGTAACAGTGAATATAAGACATAAAGATAGTTTGTGTGCAAACTCTATAAATTGGCCAAAACTGACTTGAGGTCTGTAAGTTGCTTATGAAAAAAAGATCTTTGTAAAGCTGACCCTCTATCTAATCAGAATTACAATATTCTGTGTTATAAATCAGAGTTGGGAGATATCTGATAGATTGCCTGATAGCTCCTACTGTTCAGTGAGAGTGTTTTTTCTTATAGTCATAGAAATTTGCCCTGTTGGCTGGGCTCTGAACCCTCAACTTGTAGGTAACTTTTGATTCCTGAAGCTTAAGGCTCATCTTAGAAATCTGACAAAGAGAGGCCTGTTCTGATTTTTCAGATGAGGCCGCCACTCCTCCTCTCAGGGAATAATGGGGAAAGCTCAGGGGTCAGAAGCAGTCCACTTAGGTGTCCTGTGACACAGCTTAGGCCGCTTTTCTCTAATTCTAATTGTGTCAAGTCCAGTTCACAGATAGGAAAACAATGGAATTCCAGCTCTGGAGAACTGCTTTCTTAAATCTACATTTATCAGAGACTGTAAATGCATAATTTATCACAGAATTCGCATGTACACCTAGGTATCGCAAATGGGGTGTGTAGCACCTCACACACTCCAG
>NW_003852426.1:18802004-18803158 GCF_000181295.1 Otolemur garnettii
TGATAAAGAAGTAAGCATGTTCAGTGTTATAATAATACTTATAAAACATGAATTTGAGTAAGATCAGAAGGCACACAGTGCTTATTCCATGTCACTGTGTGATTTATCTAAGACTGTGGGAGAAAAGAAAATATGCCTCGGTCTTAGGACAGAAATAAATAATGGTGAGTAATCATAAACCATCTCCTAGTTATATAAACATGGAAAGATCATTTACAGGAAAGGGTAGCAATATGGATTAAATAATATAGCAATAAATCCCCTACTATAAATATTTGATGGTACATAACAAATTTTCGCATGCATAATGGATAGATGTTAAAATCTAGAAAGACAGTAAAATAGAATCAACAATGGGGTGACTCCAGTTTGAAGTATCCACACATCTTATTTCAGCAGGTTATTTTTGCCAAACATTGTTTTGGTTCACTGTTTAGAATGAACCTAAAGAGTTAATGCATTCTGGAGCTAGCTTTGCCATATTTCCAGACAGAGAGCAAGCTTAAGTTTCTCTGAACCCAGGTCTGACAATGACAACTGGTGAGTTCTGGCGTTTCCTCTTCTTGAAAGACAGCACAAGATAGTTCATTAGAGAGTATATATTGATAGTTCTTTCTTGAGCATATACAAAGATAATTTTTTTAAAAAAACAACAAGACAACAATTTAAGCATATCTATGAGAAGTCTATAAATCGATGTCACCTAGTCATTTGTGATGTATGAATTATTGGCTATGTTGTTGAACAGTTATACAGGGAGACATAAAGTTCGTGCAGGAACTTTTGAGTTTGGACTCCAGTTAAATTTTAAACAATAACTGATTTCAAACATTATTCAATAATATAGGAGAATGAAATTTGTACAGAAAAAGGGCACAAGATATAATTCATCCAACCATGAGTGGCTCAATAATGTATACGCCCATATTAAACCAATTAATATTGATCCAAATGCATTTCATCAGAGTTCAGCAATGCCAGCAATCCAATTAAGCTCTAGATTCTATAAAACCTATATTTTATTAATCAAATGACATTTAAAGATGCTTTATTTTGTTCTTTTTATGGAAGAAAAGATTGCAAACTTGGAATTTTTCCAGTAATTTAAAATATTCAATGTCAAATGAGCTCTTGTCCATTAATTAAAAAAAAAA
>NW_003852426.1:18803652-18804586 GCF_000181295.1 Otolemur garnettii
GCTCTCCATTTTAAACAAGACTATTAATCATTTGATCTCCATTTTAATTAAGAATTATAACTTATAAGCTATAATAGGAGTGCTACATTTTATTTTATAGACTATATCAGATTTTAATACATAAACAATAAAATCAATTTTTTTATTTTTACCTTCTTGGAAGAAAGTAGATTTCACAGAGCCATACTGTAGATGTTTTTCACGAGTCATCTCTAATCTTTAGGATTATTAGAAGCATCTGAACAGCCCCAAGAAGGTGGCTATCTAGTTGTTTATGTTGCTGAGGTCCTCAAAATAAATAGTGATATGGTATTAGATGAATGTCCTCATTATAATATTCTGTGAGACTTTTGAAGCCTGATTCTCAGCCCTATGGTTACTCAAATTTGTTTAAATATTCTTCCAATATTGTTTGATATAATTTTATTTTCCTTTATCCAATTAGTATTGGATAGTATGCAATTAGTATTGCATTAACTAATTTTCAACTGTAGCAAAACTTTAGCTTTCAGAATATAAAACTCACTTGCTCTATCAAAGAAATGCTAGTCTTTTTATATACTCCTGGATTCTACTTGCTATGTTTTAAGATTTCTGTCTATGTTTACATGCAGTATTGTTTTCTACTGTGCGTCTGTCAGTATTTGGTTTTGTTAGGCTTGTGCAGTAGTTTGTATAGGATTGATATTATACATTCTCAAACACTTTATGCATTTTATCTACAAAGCCATCTGGAACTCGAGGTTGCTTTTGAGAAAATTTTATTATGAATTCAACATCTTTACTTGTTAAAAGACTACACAGGTAGTATACATATTTCCCAGATGTCATAATATGTATATTTGGAGGAATTTGTCCATTTTCACCTAAGATATCAAACTGATTGACATAAATATTTCGTACTATTTCCATAACATTTTAATGGTGCATAGTC
>NW_003852426.1:18804807-18807801 GCF_000181295.1 Otolemur garnettii
TGCACAGTTAGGTTTTCCAAGTTTAGTCCTCTCTTTTTACCTGTTTCTTTGCTAGGCTTACTTGAGTCTCCCATAATATTACATTATGTAACCAATTTGTCTGGTTTCTTTGTACAAGAAACCAATTTGTCTGGAATCTTTGTACAAGTTTCCTGGCACAGCAATTCTAAAACCCTTGGAATTGCCTGAGGGATAAGAGTTTATTTTTCATGTGAATAAAGTGACTCATGAGAGGTCCCTAAATAACTTCAGGATGGGGACTGATTACCACCATAATGCTGCAGGGTTTTTTCTTCCTTTTTCATTATTTTATGAAGAACACATTACTATCCCTGCTTCATTACCTCTGGTTGACCAAATATTGTTAATCAAATGTGCCCCGAAAGCATTTCAGATCCTGTGTATCATGCCCCAAGGCATCCACAGATATTTACAGATAAACTATAAAATGTTTTCGATAAATTTTAAATTTCCATATCTATGCAAAGCTGGTCTCAAAACTAAGTAACTAATGATTGCAATAGTAAAACTAAGTTATACAAGGCATATGCATAGCCCTAAGCATAAGCTTAGAACATTAGTCTATTTTTCAGGAGCACAAAGCTAGCTGAAGGGTGAGGTGAAAGGCCATTTAAAATGTTTTGGTTTTGTCTTTGTTTTTTGACAGAATTTCGCTCTGTTGCTCCAGGCTAGGGTACCATGGCATCAGCTTAGCTCAGAGCAACCTCAAATTCCTGGGTTCAAGTGATGCTTCTGCCTCAGCTTGCCCAGTAGCTAAGACTACAGGTGCCCAATATGACATTCAGCTATTTTTTCTATTTTAGTAGGGGCAGAGTCTGGCTCTTGCTTAGGCTGATCTCAAGCTCTTGAGCTCAGCTCAAGAGGATCTTACAGCTTCAGCTCCCAGAGTGTTAGGATTACAGGCATGAGCCACCACATCTCACCCATTTTAAATGAATTAATAATACCATTTGTGTTCTTTTGAAATATAAGTTATAATTAGATCTATTTAAATGAATGCGTGCCTTATTTAAATGGGAAAAAACGTTAATAGAAAGTCTAAGATACAAAGGAAGCTTTCTTTTTCTTCTTTTGTTTTCAGCTCACGTAACAATGAAATTTGCTGTATCATTGAAAGGAACTATACATATACATAAACTTCATGACGATTTGAAACAGCTGCTGAGATAGTTATGTTTTCTATCATCATATTAGCACTTCAATTAAAACATGATTCGATTGCAATAAGATGGACTTTCTTTATGAACACACACTCAGTGAGGATTGGGGGAACCTATTTACTACAGGGGACTGTTATGATAAGGGAGCTGCCCGCTCACAAATTCATATCCTTTTCTGGTGACCACGGATATTTACGTTGGTTTTAATTTTATATGTTGAAGGGGATATTAGAAAAAAAAATCTAGTAAATTATTCTATGTCATTTTAGCTCCAGGAGTTCTTTTTAAGGGATTTCTAGTGGTACTTTATAAAAGTAGAGCCTGTACTTAATAAAGTTGAAACCACAGAGACCCTGGAAAATCCCAAACATGCCATACAGTCCCTGGAGATGATTATGAATATGCTTATTCTTAATACGAAGAGATTCTGAAGGTAATTTTAAATTTACTGATTTTAGAACTCCAGTGATACATTTATTAGAAAGATGACACTTAAGGCGAAAGTTTGTTTAACAGCCTCATAGAATTATTTATGGCTTTTAGTAACCAAGGTTCTGAGCAAGGACCAAAATAATAGGTTGACTATACATCCTATTTCTGCTTGGCTGTGATTGCCCAGAGCTTCTATTTCAACCTTTTTTTTCCTCTCGGGGAGTTGCCGCTAATGTGACAATCAATCCATCTGAGCTTCTGGTTATTAAAGGAGAATCTGAAAACCTCGTGAATCAATCACCTCGCTGTGAAAGGAGCGTGAGGACAGAGAGGGGAAAGGGGAAGAATCACCTCAACTCTGAGGACAGGAGTGCCATTTGTGGAGCAGAAGCGCCCCAGGAGTCTGTGACCTAGGGGGAATTCTTACTGTCTCCTTCACTTTTCCCCTTATTTGGAAGTGACTTTGAGTACATATCAGATAACTCAGGCAGGTCAGGAAGCACAATCCTCCTTCCTCAGAGCTTTTAGGGGAGGAAGCACATACCCGAGGTAGTGTGTTTTGTTTGTATCAGCTTTCCACGGTCTAACTTCAGTCAACCTTAGACTGCGTCTTAATCTATACTTTTTGAAGAAATGGAACTCTCTATGTGTGTGTGTGTGTGTGTGTGTATGTGTGTATGTGTGAAATCAGGGTCTAAATTCATTCAACCTTAGACTGCATCTTAATCTATAATTTTTGAAGAAATGGAACTCTGTGTGTGTGTGAAATCACTTTTTCTCTATTTGGGAGACCCGGGTTTTCTTTTTAGTCTTTTATTGATTAGAACCGTGATCAAGGAGTCGTGAGATATTACCTAACTTGGAAACCTGAACTCCTGTTTTGAGTGCTGTTAGTCTTACCCTTTTACTATTTCTAGAGAGTTTAGTTTAACACACTCCAACCCCTGACGCACAAATCTTGTTTTATATATGATAGTGAGATATAAACATACTCTTTTTAGACTTCTTCATGTTCACACGTAATTTAATTTCAACATGGACATGCTTACTTTTTACTCCCCAGCCTGGCACTCATCTGAACTCCTTTATTCACCGCCTATGCAAAAGGCCCTTTCTCCACAGGGCAGTGAGACTTTCTAACATCTTTGCCTCCAGTGAACACCACAGCTCTCGGCCCCGCCACGATATCTTTTTTTATCGGAACTAATCATACTCAGTTTAAGAAAGAATTATATGTCATATATTGTGTGAGTTTCTTATGATGTCCTATCTGTTAGTTTGTCTTTCACAGTTGTAATTTCTCTGAAAATGAGGATCCCTTACGATATACAGTAGGGAGGCGGGGGCTCTGCAGTGCTCTCTGACCCTGTGCTGACTGATT
>NW_003852426.1:18808107-18818467 GCF_000181295.1 Otolemur garnettii
ACGTTTACCCATCACTGAGATCCCACCTGTAAGTGAGAACATGTGGTGTTTGCATTTTGATTCCTGAGATTGTTTATGATAATGGTGTCCAGTTTCACCCAAGTTGCTGCAGCTGACATCTCATTCCTTTCTATGGCTGAATAATACTCCACAAAGCGTGTGTGTGTGTGTGTGTGTGCGTGTGTGTGAGTGTGTGTGGACACGTGTGCATGTACTGTGTTTCCTTTATCACTCATTAGTAGATAAGCACCTTGGTGGATTCCACATTTTAGCAATTTTAAATTGTGCTGCAATAAACATTTGGTCACAGGTGTCTCTGGTAGAATGACCTCTTTTCTTTGGGGGATATACTCCACAGTGGGAAAAATTTTAGTTTTTGAGGCATCTCCATACTGTTTTGTATAGAGGTTGCAGTCCCACCAACAGTGTAGCAGTGTTCCTTTATCTCTGCAACCATGTCAGCATCTTTGATTATTGTTATTAGCCATCTTGATAAGCATGGTATCTCATTATGGTTATAAATTCCATTTCCCTGAAGATTAGTGATTCTGAGCATTTTTTTAATGTCTGTCAGATATTTGTGTATCTTCTTCTGCAAAACCTCTGTTCATGTCTTTTGCCCACATTTTAAAGGTCTTATTCACTTTTATCTGTCTGATTTGAGTACATCGTAGATGTTGGATATCAGCCCTTTGTTGGATATATAGTTGGTGAATATTTTCTCCCATTCTGTGTGTTATTTACTCTATTGATTATTTCCCTTACTATGAAGAATTTTTTTTAATGTCATGACGCCTCATTTATTTATTTTTGTTGTTGCTGTATGTCTTGGTGTTTAGTCATAAATTCCTTGCCTAGGTTAATGTCCAGATTTTTTCCTATAGTTTTTTTCCCAGAAATTTTAATGTTTCACATCTTGCATTTAAGTCTTTAATCTATCTTGAGTTAGTTGATGTATATGGTGATAGAGACTGGTTATCGTCTCTACCTTATCTTCTACAGACAAAGGGAACAAATCTGGAGACATCACACTGCCTGACTTCAAATTATATTATATAGCTTTAGTAACCAAAAGAGTTTAGTATTGGTGTATAAAGGTCAAGGCATAGACCAATTTTGGATTGTGCTCCAGTAAACATTTGGGCACAGGTGTCTTTTTGATAGAATGACTCCTTTTCTTTCAGGTATGTACTCAACAGTGAGAAAACTTTTAGTTTTTGAGGCATCTCCACACTGATAAGAAATAGGCATCTCCATGCTGATACTTTATAGAAAATAGTATGGAGAGGGATTAAAGGGAATATTCAGTCTCAGCTCAGAGTAGGCTGTGACCCAGAGCACACAATAACTCAGAGAAAACTTTGTACTACTGAGTAAGACCCGCTCATCAAAATACTTCCACAGCCCCTGTGGTTAAATTTTGTCTCCTTTAACATGATAAAGTGATTGAGTCCTACTTGGGAGGCTGAGGCAAGAGAATCACTTAAGCCCAAGAGTTTGAGGTTGCTGTGGCTGTGATGCCACAGCACTCTAACAAGGTTGACATAGTGAGACTCTGTCTCAAAAAAAAAAAAAGTGGTTGAGTTGATAGATACTGAACAGCTCTTCTCTTAAGACTGGGTTTTAGGACTAGGAAATCCAGAGAGAGGTCCCTGCTTCCCACAGAGCAATTTAGAAGAGCTCTCTGCTCCAACATACAGAGGCTGCTCCTATATCCTACATCCTCCCTGCAGGATGGACCATAGTCATTCTGTTTGTCTGACCTTTCAAAACCCAACCTTCTTCATTGTTTCCCATCCAGGATTCAGATGGGATAGGGGTTGTTTAAGCTGTGTGTGCTGGGAACACTAAGCGCTTATTCCAGCACAGCCTCAAATGGACGTTTTCCTTAGGACCCAAGGTCCAGGACTGCACCAGGGCAGGACTCGGCACCCCCTCCCTCCAGAGGTGTTCACTTCATAGTGTGCTCCTGTGTGACTTCACACTGCTGGCCTGTCTCTTCTCATCCCTGAATGGTCACTAGAGCCCAGTCATAGGCTCCAAATGGAAAGTGTGACATTTAGACAGGGCTGAGCTCAGAAAACTTACAGCCATATAAAAATGTCAACATTTAAAAATCACTATTTTTTACAACAAGTTATAAAACAACAGACACCATGACAATTACACGAAATCTGTTCTCCTCTTCAATTCTTGTGTTCACCTGGCCCTTTACCCTGTATCAGGGAGCCTTGATCCCTCCCCCATCCCATCCCATCCACAATACACTCCCTGCCCTGTTCCCTCTGCTCCAAAGATGCTAACCAGCCATGGGGGGACACTCAGATAGTTATCCAAAAATGTTTTCCATAAATATTTATTAATGGCCGGGTATTATCCAAAGCACTGCAGCGCACTAACTAACTTTCTCTCTCTCTCTCTCTCTTTCCTTATTTTCTTCTTTCTTCTTATTTATGCATTTATTTTTTTTTTCAGGTTACATTACATATTCCTTGCTTGGCACAAGGAATAAAAAGGCTTGACACAAAATCTCTTTATTCAGTGCCTGGGGACTGAGGAACTCTGCAAGTTGCCTTCCCAAGTAAACCTCTGGTCCGTACTTAGTATTTATTATCATGAAACAGGAAGAGTAGCTGCTTGCTCGACATTAGCACTGACTAGAGAGGATGTGGAGAAGGTCAGATAGAATGTCTCCACCTCAGTTTTTGGAAAACTACAGACCTTGAGAATAACCTCTGCCTCCAGCATCAAGAGACCTTTTGGAATCTAGAGAATCTTTACCATAACCATTAGGCCTGGCAGTGACACACCTCACATATACAGTCTCCCTTGGAGGCATTTTCTGCTCTCCTACACATACACAATTCACATGCCAGTCTCTTGATTTTTTAGGTCTCTCAAGCAGAAAGCAAGTCTTATGCTAAAGATCAGGGCGGCATTGTCCCTACAGATTGCCATTGGCCATTACCGTTTCAAGGGCTGGCTGCTGTCCTCTTTACCTTGTTATCTTATGGGTTTATCTCAACAAATGTTAGCAACTCTTATTATTTTCTCACTAAATAAAAATCTTCAAGCATCTACATGATGGCCAATTCTCTTCATGTCACAACTGCTTTCTTTGATATTCTCAACTCACATATTTTCACTATACGAAGAGAGTTTTGGGTTGTATGACAGAGACAAGAAACTGCCTCCTCTCCAGCTCTTTGCCACTCTATTTTGCAGGCCAAGAAGCAGTTCTGCTGGTACCCAAGGTCTCAGGATTCTGCACCACTTGCCCTCCACCCAATCATATGCACACATCTGTATTTCATCTCTTAATTTTACCCTGAATTTTTGGGACAAGATAAACTGGTCTGTTTTGTCCCTTCCACAAAGGAAATATTTTTATGAGTCGGTCTGAGTATAAGCATTCTTTTTGGGTGTATATAACCAGGTAAGAGGGTTTCTACATCAGCAACATCTATGCCCTGATTCAATCTAGTTCAAATTTTGCTACTTAATGTGCATGTCTATATAATATTGTAATTGATCCTTTACTGAGTACATAGTAGATGGATATAAAAGGCCAAGGTCATTTATGTCCCATAGCCCTCACATACATTTCTGATGGTCCAGGTATTTGTTGGTGCTTGGGATAGGCACCAAGACATCAAGTACTCCAAAGAGCCTTCTGGTTCAGGGATGAGACTTCCAAAATCCCACCTTGTACTGTGGTTCATAGTACCAGATTTTTTGCAGTATTCAAAGAAAGCCATTAGATTCAAAAGAATGAACTCAGCCCTGTAACAGAAACACATTAAGATACAGCAATATGTCCCTCTATGAGGAATTGCCAGATAGGCTTCAAAATAATTAAAGAAACAATTGATAAAATCTTGTCTACTGAATAAAAGAAGAAAATGCATGTATCTGGGTGTCAGGACTTTACTGTCATATCAACATATTATCCTGCCCTTCACCCTCTGTGCTATTTTAAGAAGAATTGTTCCCAGGAAGTGGAGTGTCCATTCTTGTTTGGGTAGCTGTAAGAATAGGTGCGGAAGTCCAAGTTGGTGAAATTGTTTACATAATAAAATGAGGAAGCAATTGCATCTGGGGAATTAGGAGAAAGAACATAGGCACTAAAAATGGTTGGAGAGGGGTTACAAGGCATAGAACTGAAAGAAATGAATCCTATTGACTGATCCCTAGAGACTAGACAATTTTGGAGCTAGACATTCCCATTTAAGAAGTTTACTGTGGGGTACGTGTTGTAAACATCTTCTTACAAACTTATTGCAAGTGGTCATCTGCGCAGTGCTTTTCATTTGAGTGAATTATTTCTGTGTGATGTAAACACATACTGAATTCTGAGTTCGACTTGTACAAAGTGAAAATAGGAGTGTCCACTTGAAGATACATTATTTTGGGGAAAGTAATTGACAGAAATGTAGATTGCATTTGTTTAAAATATACATTTAAAAATACTTGTAAGCCATGTCTTTCACTTCGAAACACATAAAAGATACATGTTTAAAACCTCCTAAAGTTGAATTCTAAATATGCAATCATTTTCACTAACTTGTCCATAAATTATTCAACGCTAGCATTTGCCAAAATGAATTTTTTAAAACGGAATCAATTTTAACCAATTTGGAACAGAACTGACTTTACAAGCAAATAATCACCAGATAATAACATTTTACTAAAATGTACTGAATGGGCAGTATTTGCTCAAGGCAAGAAAGGCATAGATCTAGGAAAAGAGCCAATTTCACTAAATTGTGAATAAGACACGTGTGCCTAAATATTCAGTTTATAACATAGTTACCTAAATATGCATGTTTTGGCCTAATTATTGCTATTTCCATTGTATAATTTGAGAAATTGAGACTCAGAGAGTTTGAGAGCATTGTCCAAGGTCATATAGCTCATCGGCCTATGCCAGACTGTACAAGATTCTGGACAAATTGGAAAAAGTCACTCTCTCTGGACACCTGCAGGCTGAGTTGGCTGGATTCTAGTTCCACACCCATTCCAGGGCTGGCATCTCTGCACAAGACAAGCATTGCTCAACTTTAGTTGGCTGTCCTATACTCTTGAGATCCCTGCTATGCTTGCTCTTTGCCAATCAAAGAGAAGATGAACTCTATTTATAACTAATCATCTCAGGCACATGCACACAAGCCAAATTATTTCTGTGTTTGACCTCTAGACAGAAGTTGATGTTTCTTACATAATGATGATTTTAGGAAGCCAAAACTAATTTCACAGTGAGCAGGCAGTACCTCAATAAAAAGTGAGAATCACTCATGGTACACACTAAGAGGTGTGAATTGTAGAATTCCATCATCAATTAGAGGAACTTTTTTTGAAATAGATTCAGAGCACTTATGATTTACCTAACAATGAAAATATCGTCCTTCCTGTAGGAATCACATTATGGATGGAAGGATGCAAATCCATTTCATTCCCATCTGAATTAGCATGAAAATGGAAAGACTGAGTTATCCTCGAGAATTTCTCCTTTTTGCCATAATGGATGTGAATTTATGTTCACAACATGTAGTTTTGTTTTTTGTTTTGTTTTGTTTTGTTTTGTTTTTTTGAGACAGAGTCTCATTTTGTCTCTCTCGGTAGAGTGCTATGGCGTCATAGCTCACAGCAACTTCCAGCTCTTGGGCTAGGGCAATTCTCTTGCCTCAGCCTCCCGAGTTGCCGGGACTACAGGTGCTAGCCACAAAGCCCACCTATTTTTGCTGCAGTTGCCACTGCTGTTTTAGCTGGCTGGGGCCAGGTTCGAACCTGTCACCCTCTGTATATGGGGCCAGCACTCTACCCACTGAGCAACAAGCACCGCCCAATAGGTAGTTTTTTTAAACATTTTCCTTTTCTTCACTATTTTAGTTTAATGACGATTAGGCATTCAATGAAAATTACTTTCCCTTACCACTGAAGCTTTCCATTCTAACTGTAACTTAAAATCTTTCCAAAATACATAAGCCTTCATCCATGTGCATAAGAGGATATGGACGTCAAGTGACAAAATAAAAAGATTATAGGTTCTGACATCAAGGAGAACTTTTTTAGTGTTGACTTTGGGGAGCTGCTTTATTTTGTTTTATTTTGCCTTAAATTAACTACTGTCATTTAACTTCCATTTTCTTCTCCTTCTAATGGCTACATCTGACCCACAGTTCTAGAAACTCTGCTCTCATGTAATAAAAGCACTAAGGTCACCAAATAATGTGTGTTTAATCAGCCCCCAAATTCTCCAAGAATCAAATGGCCAAAAAATGGGTAATTTACTCAGCCATCAGGCTATTGGATCCAAGGAAATCCCAAGTGGCATGTATCCTAGAACAAGGGGAGTAAGAGGGTTTCGTGAGGATAAAAAAAAGTAGCCAAACACCAGCAGAGATTTGGATTGGACAGGAAAGGCTATTCTAAAGCGATACTAGAGGCCAGTGCAGTGCTTCATGCCTATAACCCTAGCACTCACGGAAGCCAAGGCAGGAGGGGTCCAAGCTGGACTTGAACTTCAGAGAACTTCTTGAGCAAGAGCAGGACCCTGTCTCTACTAAAAATAGAAAATTTAGCTGGGCGTAGTGGAGTGCCAGCTACTCAGGAGGCTGAGGCAGGAGATCATTTGAACCCAAGAGATTGAGGTTGCTGTGAGCTAGACTGATACCAGGGCACTTTATCCTGGGGCAAGAGAGAGACTCTGCCCCCAAATAAATAAATAAATAAAATGACATTAGACCGTGGGAGGGTACAGAATGTGTCTTTCATGCTCACCACTCCCTCTGTCTACCACAGTCCAGATACCAAGGAGGATTCTATAACATTGAGAGAACAACATGAATACAGCAAGCTAAATTATTTTGTGGACACACATGCAAAAGAAATTTTATATTGTGGTTTGTGGAAGAAAGACATCCCTTTACTCTCTGGTCTACTGTTCACCCGGGTGTCTCCACCTGGAGAAACTACCACACAACTTCTCCCAATCCTTAGTCTTATAAGAAAAAGCTTTCTACCTTGGTTCCTTACTCCATTTTCAATTTGATAAATAGCTTGATATGCTTCAACTGAATCTTCATTGATGTTTTTATCTGCACAATTCTCATAGTCTCTGGAGTGAATGGTGAATTCTACAGTGGCAAAAAAAATGAAACGAACATTTTAATTCTCCACTAAAGGAACTGCAGCTTAGAGACATTAATACATCTCAACAAATGAAGTATTGAGATATATATATATATATTTATATATTTATATACATACATGTAATATATATATTATAGTAATATACACATTACATAAAATTTCCCATCTGACCATTTAAGTGTGCAGTTGAGTAATACTGGGTGCTTTCACATGGTTGTACAATCATTGTCTTGAAGTCTTCTCTTTTTGCAAAACTAAAACTCAACTCCCGGTTCTCTCCTTCTGTAGTCCTGGCAACTGCCAGGGAGGGTGCAGCCTGTGCCTTTCATGTTCATCACTCGCTCTCTAGTGCCTAGCACAGTCCAGACACTATAACATTGAGAGAGCAACAGAAATACAGCAAGCTAAATTATTTTCAGTAGAGACAGGGCCCTGCTCTTGCTCAACTGCCAGTCTAATTTTTGTCTCCATGAATTTGACCATTCTAGGACCTCATGGAAGTGGAATCACACAGTGCTTGTGTTTTTGTGGTTGGCTAATTTCACTTAGCTATTGTCCTGAAGATACATCTATGGTACACCATGAGTCAGAATTTCCTTCCTTCTTAAAGCTTAGTAATCTTAATTGCATGTACATACCACATTTTGTTCATCCATCCATTCATCAATGAACACTGGTTTTTCCACCTCTTGGCTGTGTGAGTAATGCTGCTATGAACAAACTGTGACGTATGCATACCATGGAATACTATCCACCTATCACAGATGGAAACTTGTATCCTTTGTTACAACTCAGATGCATTTGGAGAACAGTAGCCCAAGAATGGAAAAATAAGCATCATATGTACGCCATACTAATTTGAAACCCGTAGACTAACAACAGTGTGTTCACATGAAAAAAATGAATTAAATCCAAAGAGCAGGGAGGGGAGTCAGTGGGTTCCTGCCCAGCAGGATCAATGCATATGGCACATTTCCTGGGTGAAGGACACAGCTGTAACTTAAACTTTACCTCACAAATGCAAACATTGTAGGCTAATTGTAAGGACCTTTGTATTGATTGGAAGTAATAAAAAAGCAGATAAACCTAGGCTAACTTAGCTTATTTTAATTGGAAGAGAAATATTGGCAAGTCTCTTCCCCTTGTTGAATTTTCTTTAGGATAGAAAAACAGGTACAGTCAGAGCATTTTAATCAGTGTTCTGGGAAAATACAAGACAGCATGATAAAAGTAGAATTGGAGCAACATAAGGTGGGAAAATAATGCTGAAAGTTAAGAGAAGAATGACAAAGACAAATTTCACCAACCTCATTTCTTTTCATACTATTTTTCCTGGGAGTCTCTGTAAAAACAAAGCACTTGAAAAACAAAATGCTTTTTTTTTTTTTTTGAAGTGGCCAGTGTATCCATGTTGATTTTTTTCCCCAAAATGTTTAAACTTTAAAAAAAAAATCCAATGAGTTTCAAGTATATAAAATACATTCCTATAAAATAATCATGTGTGCAACCTGAGAGAGCCTGATGGAGAAGGTCACAAGTTTGTTCCTTTCTTTGGGGACTTGGGTTAGTTTTCATTTTCTGCAAAAATAGGGTTTTTCTGTTTTTTCCTTTAGCTCTGATAAAATGGTATGTTTTGCAAAAATATGGTCATAAAGTTGTAGTTTTTCAATGAAAATACACTCATTGGTAGGCTAGCCTCAACTTTCTAATTCCCCAATCAAGAATATCCAGAGCAATAGTGTGGCAATTAGTGACAAAATGACAAGCCGCTGGTATGTGGAGAGCATTGTTCCCCTCTGTGAAATGAGAGCTATCCCAGGTTTTTTTGTGTTTTAGATTTCTCTTTATGGTTGTTGGAAAAGTCCAACCCCAAGCATATTTCTGAGTAGGCAGACAACAGAAGGAGAAAAATATTTAATCATTGCCCATTGATGTCCTATTCAAATTCTGCAGCGTAATTGCTGCTCTTTCCAATCTCGCTTTCACAAAAGCAGGCAGGTCTCTCCATGCCTCCCATAGCCAATTTTTAAGTTTTTGTTTCTAAATACAATAACTTCTGAACTATTGAAAATCTTTAAAATAACTATGTGGGTTTGAAAGTTATCATTTATTCCAGCTCTACTGCGGTTCTATTTTTATTGATGTTATCCCGAAATGTTTCAACTTTTATGCATTAATTTGTACAGAAAGTTTTAAGCACAAACTGTATTTCAGTATAATTTAACATAAGAACAAACCAAATGGGTAAGAAAATTGCAATGTTGTCCTGTACACTCTTTCTCTTTGATTGTATCCAAATAGAGGCACCAATTACCATCTGTACACAAGTGACCTGTATGAGTTTAGTGCTTCAGTCTGGTTTGCAACATCATTAAGGTTAAGCTCTGAAGCAAAGATATTAAGGTATAAATTTGAGTGGTGGCTACTTACTGGTGGCTGTGTTATAATTCTTTTCCCTTTGAATTCAACTTTAAAACACACAGAGAAGAGGCTGAGCACTGTCAGACAGAGATTGGACTGATAGTGCCACAAACTAGATTATCTCAGAATATTCTTTTTGCCAAGTTATGGTCAAACACATCACATGAGCTGCAAACTTATCGATGCGCCTGACTGTGTTCTTAGTACTTCCTCGCACACTGGCCGGCCAGCCAGCCGTCTTCCTCCACCTCTACCATGATGAACATCTTTTCTGCTCACGAAATCAGATTTCACGAATGCATGTCAGGCTGGACCATTAAGCAAAGATGAACCCAGGCAGATAACAGGTAAAATCTACTTACTGCATGTGAAATCAAAGAAGGCAACTGTCTTCTTCATTCTCTCCCTTGCAGCTTCTCTCAGCAGGGATGCTGTGCACCCTGATTTCTTTCCTGTGTTCAACTCCCCAATTTGGACTTCCCTGAGTTCGTTTCAGCCCAACTTTTCTCCTTTAGGGCAGCAGCTTCTGGCAAAAGCTGCCTCTAGCTGGCCAACTTGTCCTAAATCTGCAGATACTGGTGCCCATGTGGAGAGAGGGGAACACTTTTGCCCTGCTGGTGGGACTGCCAACTAACACAACCTCTATAGAAAGAAGCATGGAGAATTCTCACAGAACCAAGAGTCAATCTTCCATTTAATCTTGCAATCCCATTATTAGGTATCTAGTAGGATACTCAGAAGAACAAGACCATTTTTCCACAAGGACATTTGCAGCATATTTATTGCA
>NW_003852426.1:18819331-18828505 GCF_000181295.1 Otolemur garnettii
ATCCATAAAATACACAGATAAAAGTGCCCAAGACCCTTTTCCAATGTAGCAAGGTGTATATAAACATATTTCTATGATTCCATTTAAAAAAATTAAAGGCCACATATACTGTGGTATGAAGCTAGTATTTCACTAGTTTCTAGTTTGCATAATCAGTCAGAGAATCAGATAGGAAAAGGCAATATCCAAAGCGACGTTTGTCCTAAAGTCATCCAATTCAGGTGAGAAAGATTATTCAAATAATCTAGTGTCTAGAGTACAGATGCAGTTATGACATTAAGAATAGCCTGGTTCCTGTTCCTCCTAGGTATTCTTGGGTAAATGAAAAGTATTTTAGCCTATAAGGCTCATGCACTTATTGCTACAATTTTGACCAACAAAAAAGAAGTAAGACTATAGTTTATTACTGTTCTAGTTTTATAAGTTTTTTTATAAACAATTAAGAGGTTAGACTACCCCCCATCTAAATGCAACCATTTTCCAGAAGGATTTGAAGCAAAAAGCCCAGTGTGATCTTAAAAATGAGAATGTATCACGTCTGGCACCTTAGTTATATCTGGCTCACTGAAGTCTGAGCTATCCCATACTTTTATATATGCTGTCCACATTCATGTAGCTAAATAAAAATTTCATGAAGGTTTCAAAATGAACCTTAGAGTTTCCACAAGGCCACAAGGCTCTGCCAAGGATTCTCTAAAGTCCATACTGGTTTCACTGTGATACATGGTTTCCTGTCTTCATTAGCCTGTGAATTCAAAAACAGTAACCATGCACATACTACTGGATTTTGTTTTTCCCTGCCACTCTAGGGTTGCCTGAATTAGCAAATAAAGAACATAAGACATCCAAGTGAATTTGAATTTCAGATAAACAAAATATGACTTCTAAGTATTCATATGTTCCATTAAGCAACAATTTTTAGCATAAGTATGTCCCAAATATTGCTAGGGAAATATTTATACTAAACATATATTCATTGTTTATTTGACATCCAGATGTAATCAGGCGTCCTGTATTTTATTAGGCAGCATATTAGTCACTCCCCTGTATAAAGCTGACACATGCTGTATCTTCACTTAGCTTTCCAGTCCTACTGATATATAAATGATGACCTTAAAATACCTTGAGGTTAGCTGAGGCTCAAAAGGCCAGTTAGTGATTTCTCCAAATTGTCTATACTTTCACAGACAAATACTGCTTTGAGATGCCTACGAGAGTGTTGTTGGGAAGTCAGCAGAATGAAAAGGAACGATGTGGAAACCTAAGCGTCAGTCCTGTTATGAGCTCCATATTAAACAGATAATGAAGTTAAAAGACAAGCCTGTTCCCAATGAAACTTTTTAAAAATCTCCCAGCTACATTTAAGTTTTGTCTGAATAAAGGGAATGTCACTGAAAATAAAGCCCCTGATGTTTGTAACAGAATCCTGTTTTGAGAGCCCTTACGCTGTGTACATTACTATAAAGCATCGTGAACTGTATCAATTTAGATCATTTGTTCATAAGAAAAATGCTGTAGAACTCATGTGAACATTAGCAAAGCTGCCACTGCCTTTGGACCAGTATGAAAATGTGTTCTACCTTGCATCTTTTACTCACTTTTAAGACAGATTTTATAATGTTATCATTTGAGAACCATGTAAATTCTTTGACGTCATTAAATTATTGCTTGTCTTTTAAAAAATTAAATTTGAGAATAGATGTAAAGAGCAAACTTTGACGTTCACATTTTTATTAGGAACATTGAAGTTGACCATTTTTATCTCCCTGAAAACATCTTCCCCAGTCCTTTGCGGTCAATCCAGTTTAATACTAATCCCAGGTAACATCTTATCCTCTCTCAAAGATTATAAATTGGTTTGGCTTGTCTTATAATTTCATATAAATGGAATCATATGTTTAATCTCATTTCATGTCTGGCTTAATTTATTCAACACACTTATCAAATCAAACCATCCTCTGGCATATATAAGTAGCTTGCTCCTTTTTACTTCTGGAAAGTATTGTCCTTTATAACTATACCAAAGTTTCTAGTTTTTGATTATTACTAATAAAGCAGAATGAACACGCAGGTATAGTCCTGACAAGAATGTGTTTTATTTATTTGCAGTAAACCCTAGGAGTAAAATTCTTGTGTCCTATGGTAAGTGCATGCTGAATTTATCAAGCAATGTCAAAAATGGTAGAACCCTTTATACCCCCACCAGCAGCATACACTGTCTGTAGTTACTCCATACTAGTCTTTGATATTTTGCGTTACATTAATGTGTGCATAATGGAATCTCACTGCAGTTTTATTCATAATGTTCTGAAGATTACTGATGTTAACATTTTCTTTTGCATTTGTTGACTATTTACATAGCTTCTTCTTGGGGTGTCTGTTCAAATATTTTAACCGTCACACTACACTCCCTCAAACCCCTTACTCATTATCAGTAATCTACAATTCGGTAAGTGTACAGTAATGTAAAAAATATAAAATTAAAAGCTAAAATCAATCAAGAGATCTAAGAAGTTTGACATTCAATCGAGAGATAAATGTAAATGACATACTGAGACAGAAGTATAATGGCCAAATGAATTTCAAGTCTACTAATTTAAAGTCTACTAATCACTATTGTGATTACTTAGTGTAAAAGAGGAAGTCCGGTCCTGTTTTCTTTTGATAATCAGAAATCTCAGAAATTCTATGCCTCTTTTCATATACAAATAACATGAATTTGAACTCATCACTAACAGAAACTGATTGAATGAATGAATAAAAAAATCAATAAATTATTGAGTCAATTAATAAATAAGCAACTGTTTATTGTGCTGCCAATACGTATCCCATCTTATCGTGTGTGCTCAGGTAGCATCTATGTGACCATGGACTTTGGAGATAAAGTTTACAATCTATTTAGGAATAAGAAAATATTCTATGATTTAATAACTACGTATGTGCTAATTACTTTTATATCCCTCTAAAGTTCATTAGCGGTTCAGGAAGGGTAATGATTAATATAGGTGGAATAACTTAAGTTACACAAACAAAGTAAAACTTTAATTAGACCTTGAATTATAGATAATACAAGCAATCAAGAAGTGGGGGGCACCCAAAGGGGAGACCCACGATGACTGAACACATGACACTGGGAGTGGGGTGGGGTGTGGCAGACACCTTGAGAAGAGCAGCCTGACAGAAGAAAGCACTAGACAAATTATTTAACTCACTGAACTTCTAAGTCATTATTGCAGCGCCTCTTTTTCTATTTCAAAGCAGACTGTACTATTTCCAATAGGTAAGTTAAGGGAACACCCTCTTGGCTATAACTATACATTATTTTCAAATACGACCATTTCATAACCACTCTCAAGTAAACTATAAAACTGAAACCAGGATAGACGTTGTTATCGTGTGTTCCTCTGTGCCTGGATCAAATCCTTTACATACACGACACGGATATTACTCATCTCAGATTAAAGCCTGAGATCCTTACTTTTTAAGTTTCTTCATTTAAGGAGACTAACTTCTGGGTATTTGGAAAACAAGAAAACAAATATTAAATGAATCATATATTTTCCTATTCAGACTTTTATTTATGCACAGCATATTACCAAATATAAATACATCTGTATCAGAAAAACTGTACCAGATAGTTGATATCTAAAAATATTTTGCACATTTGAAGTGCAAAAAAAAAAAATCAGTTTAATTTACTTGGATGAAAAAAAATTGTCACAGTAGAACATTATGAGTATATTATGAATTACTCCTATCAATATTTTTGAACTACTGCTACTACCAATATTATGGGTCAATTCTGAGTTACTGCTAATGCCAATATTTCAGATGTTGCAATCTTGTATAAATTATTTTCAGTTGTAGTCATTTTTGTCATGCAAATAACAGTTAGAATTCTGAAGCTCCAACTTGCCAAATCATTCTAGCACATTGAGACCAGTATTGTTGAAATACGGCTTTCTGAATTGTCTCCCAAGATCTTCCAGTGCCAAGTACAATGGCTTGAATAATAAATTTTTTGTCCTAATTTATAAATGCCAAGAAATCGATGCTTCATTTTTCACATTTACTGCATAGGTCTATTAACTTACCCTAACAATGCCCAAGATATTTTTGAGTTTTATTCAAAAAACCTTCCGAGAAGTGTTAGCATAATTTTAAACATCTGGAGTAATAACAATATATCTTTTTGAGGCAGGAGGTTGATGGGTAGAATTAATAATGATATTTAGAAATCATCAAAATTTAGCATTCTGAGTTAATCCTGAAAACATAACAAATAGCAGCTAAACAAAACAAATCTGTAAATAAAGAGAGTAAGGTTTTTGTGCCATTCCTTACCTTTAGGAGACAATCAAATGGAACGGTTCCAGGGAAGTCTTGGTCTAAAGGACATACATGAAGCAGTCACTAATAATGGAATTATGGCAACATACAACACTTGATTAAACATTTAAGCTCTGGTGTGTTTCTTTTAACACAGTCCATAATTTTGCTGCTACCATTTATGACCTGATGTACCCGAAGTACTGGTTTTTAATTGTTTTTCTGTTTTACATTCAAAGTACCACACTTGGTATTTACCTTGAATGATCTTGTATTGATAATTAGAAATACTTTAATATAGAATGCCACACTCATTTATCAATGATATAAAGTAAGTTTTATAAAAAGCAACAAGTTCCGGGCCAGGTGGGGTGGCTCACACCTGTAATCTTAGCACTCTGGGAGGCCGAGGCAGGTGAAATGCTTGAGCTCACGAGTTCGAGACCAGCTAGAGCAAAAAGCAAGACCCTGTCTCTACTAAAAGTAGGAAAACTGAGGCAAGAGGATGGCTTGAGCCCAAGAGTTGGAGGTTTTGATGAGCTATGATGCTACGATATTCTACCCAAGTATTTCCAGACGCATGATGCCATTTGAGCCTTCTAGAGTTCTTCATTTGCATATTATCATACTCACATGATATTCCCAGCCCACCATAGAATAAACCCCTAAAATATGACACATACGAGTTGAATGAATAACTTTTTTACCGCTGTTTCTCTCATTTTGATTTATACCACATTCTTATTTTTAACCCCCTATTCCTCCCTATCAACTGTTAGAAAACATCTGTAGCAAAAGTTTTATAGTGTGCAAAAACACAGTTATGTAGAAAGAATCAGATCTAGTGTTTCATAGCACAACAGGGGGACAATAGTTAACAATAATTTAATGTATACTTCAAAATAAGAGAGTGGAATTAGAATGTTCTTAACACAAATAAAGGAGCAATGCTTGAGGTGCGAAGTATCTCAATTACCACGATTTGATCATTACAATTGTATGTATGTTTGCGTGAAAAATCACATGTATTCCACACATATGTGCAACTATTATGTGCCCATAATAACTAAAATAAAAAAATTGAAAGGATATAATCAGGAATCGGCAATAAGGATTGAAGTTGGCTCAGCCCAGGGTGAATGTAAAATTTTTGAGAATTGCAGACACTTTATGTGAAAGAGCTCATAGAAGAACTGGTCACAGCAGCAAAGCACATTATCAAAAGAATTGGGAAAAACAGGAAATAAAAATAGAAGAAACTAGTGCACTGTGCGTTTATAAAGATTGAGTTGTAAATCAGAGCTATAGGAAAGCCCCACCCCCAACAGTCTTTTCCAACTCTCTGTCCTAAGCCCCTCCTTTCATTTGGCTTACTGGGAACTGTTAAGATGCAAGGTTTATGTGACACACAAAACACTTTATAGCCTTTGTTATCCTAGTTGAAATTTTGTTTTGTTTTTCTTCTTATCTCCAGAGAAGAAGCCAGAAAAAATCAATTGGAAACCCAAAGTATGTCTTTTGTAACAGCCATATAATATTTCTATGAATACTTTGGGCTCAGATGACCATAGTTTGAATGTTAGCATGATGCCGACAGTTAATGTGTGTGTGTGTGTGTACGCGTGTGTAGTTCCCTATCCCCAGACTAAATATTAAAAGTCTATCAATGCTGTGTATTTTATGACATCATTATCCAGGGTCTAATTCTAATGCCTCTAGCTTTAAAAAATCCATTTTTCCTTCCTCGTTCAAACATGGGTTGATTTTCAATAATTAAACTAAAAAGAATGATTTATGTATTAGCAAATCCATTTATTATTAACAACAGGGGATGCATTTAATTCTTACAAAGATATCTCTTTTTCAGTAGCTGGGTGTGTAAAAGGCTTCATCACTAATCAGACAGCCTCTAGCTCTTCAATTAGTAACTGGATACCCCTAAAGAATCTTTCATCAGACCAATACCATTTGGTGAGTTACAGTTTCCTACCACGGAATTCAACTTTTCATACTGTTTTAAATATGTGTGCTATGTAGAGGCAAAGAGTAAAATAGAAGTTATCATTTTTTTGTTTGGAGGGTGGTGGTTGAGCAAGCATTGACAAAAGGATACTTAATTTCCTTTAGATAGAAGGAATAAGTTTACGGGATCTGTTGTATTACATAGTGACTATAATTAATAGCATTGAACTACACTCTCAAAAATCCCTCAGAGAATAGAGTTTAGGTGATTGCACCATAAAAACGCCAAGTTTTTGAGCTAATGTGTAGGTAATTTAGCTCAGTTTTGCCTTTCCACAATCTATACATATTCTGAAACATAATGTTGCACACAATAATATATACAAAATTTTTTTTTTTTTTTTTTTGCAGTTTTTGGCCAGGGCTGGGTTTGAACCTGCCACCTCCGGCATATGGGGCCAGCGCCTTACTCCTTCGAGCCACAGGTTCCACCCCAATATATACAATTTTTCTTGTGATTAAAACTGATTAATTAAAAAATATATAGTAGGAGATCTCTTTACTCTCAGAAATTATCAAGGCATACGAAAGAAATACTCAATACTGCATTGTTCTCTATTTATAGATACCCTGAGGCTCATGATCATTTCTATCAGTTATTATGTATTTTATTTGTTTTTCATACAACCATACTATTCAATTCCACTCAGAAAAATACAGTCTTATATATACATACAGTCTATGCATACAACATATATATGTACATATTATCTACCTATATATATGCTTATGTATGTATGTATGTACAGCATATATATAGATAGATCTATAACACGTACATATACAACTTAGACAGATAATATCACTCCTATATCTCTCAATCACTGTCATATCAACTATGCCCAAAGGACATAATACTTCAATAGAAATTATCAAAGGCAAATTCAAACAGAAGTCTGTATCAATTAAATCCTTAAAGACACCCAATGCTTGTTATGATGTTTCCCTATTTTTTTCCAAAGTCTCAAAAAACAGACAACTAATATTTATAAATAATAGAAGATAATTTCAAAACACAGATCATGCCAAATCTTATAGATGATAGAAAAAGATGAAATACTTCAAATTCATTCCACTTCATCTGAATATACCTGATATGAAAATTGGAAAAAATATATTATTATAAAGGGAAATTGCCAGGATATTTCACTTGAGGAAATAAATGAGGATTCAATATCCTAAACAACCTATTAACAAGTTGAATTAAAAATTATTGTTCAAATAATGTACTTTGGTCAAAATTAAATACAATTTATGTGAGAATTAGTCAGTATTTTATTTTATTTTATTTTCCTTCCCCCCATCCTCTCCCTCCTTTTCTCTCCCTCTGGTCTCCCCTTCCCCCACCCCCACCGTGTCATTAATTGCCATTAATGATCCTCATATCAAAGTTGAATACAGAGGATTCATACTTCTCCATTCTTATGATGCTTTACTAAGAATAATGTGTTCCACCTCTATCCAGGTTAATACAAATGCTGCAAAATTTCCATTTTTTAAATGGCTGAATAATATTCCATGGTATACATATACCACAGCTTGCCATCCATTCCTGGGTTGAGGGGCATTTAGGCTGTTTCCACATTTTAGTGATTGTAAATTGAGCTGTGACAAACAGTCTAGTACAAGCGTCTTTATAATAAAAGGGTTTTTTCCTTCTGGATAGATGCCCAGTAATGGGATTGCAGGATAAACCAGGAGGTCTGGTTTTAGTTCTTTGAGTATTCTCCATATTTTCTTCCGAGAAGGTTGTATTAGTTTGCAGTCCCATCAGCAGTGTAAAAGTGTTCCTTTCTCTCCACATCCATGCCAGCATCTGCAGTTTTGAGATTTTGTGATATGGGCCATTCTCACTGGGGTTAGATGATATCTCAGGCTGGTTTTAATTTGTATTTCTCTAATAATTAGGGATGATGAGCATTTTTGTATATGTTTGTTAGCCATTCATCTGTCTTCTGATAAGGTTCCGTTCATCTCTCTTCCCCATTGATGTGTGGGATTGTTGGCTTTTTTCATGTGGGTTAATTTAAGTTCTCTATAGATCCTAGTTACTAAGCTTTTGTCTGATTCAAAATATGCAAATATCCTTTCTCATTGGGTAGGTTGTCTATTTCCTTCAGTTGTTATCTCCTTAGTTGTACAGAAGCTTTTTAGTTTAAATCCCATTTGTTTATTTTTGTTGTTGCAATTGCCACAGCAGTCTTCTTCATAACGTCTTTCCCCAAGTGGATAATATCTTCTAACATTTTTCCTGTGCTTTCTTTGAGGATTTTTATCATTTAATGTCTTACATTTAAGTGCTTTATTCATCTTGAATCAATTTTTGTGAGTAGAGAAAGGTGCAGATCCAATTCCAGTCTTTTTCATGTGGATATCTAGTTCTCCCATCACGATTTATTGAATAAGGAGTCTTTCCCCAGTGGACATTCTTGTTTAGTTTATCGAAGATTAGGTAGCTGTAAGATGTAAAACCAGATCATTTCCTGGTTTTCTATTTGATTCCAAATGTCTATATCTCTGTTTTTGTGCCAGTACCATGCTGTCTTTACCACTATGGCTTTGTATCATAGCCTAAAATCTGGTATTGTGATGCCCCTGACTTTGTTTTTATTACTAAGAACTGCCCAAGCTATTTGGTGTTATTTTTGGTTCCATTCAAAATGCAGAATCATTTTTTCCAAGTCTTGAAAATAGGATGTTGGTATTTTAATAGGGATGGTGTTGAATTGGTAGATTGCTCTGGGAAGTATAGACATTTTAACAATGTTGATTCTTCCCAGCCATGAGCATGATATGTTCTTCCATTTGTTAATATCTTCTGCT